>NW_024756914.1:422663-735163 GCF_018991925.1 Homarus americanus
AGTCTGTGAAATACATCCCTTTTCACCAACTACTACATTAGTGATCTGCACAGTCCAAGGGTTCATGACAGTGGCGTCTCTTGCAACTAAGTAAACTGGTATACCAGCCACAGAAAATGTAGCATATAGCTCCTCTCGAGATAAGTAATCGAGTTTGTCTGTAAATTCATCATCCTGCATTTCTGTTATCATAGATGATAAATTAATAAAACAAACCTCATTATTACTATCTACTTTATATGCCTTTATCTTATCTTTTTCTAGATTATATATACGTTTGAATTCTTCACATGATTTTTCATGCTCGTTAGGCTCATTAAATCCTTTTAATCGGAGGGCTGTCACTGCATATTTTCCGTGAGATGTAACATCACTAACATGAAGGATACCTCGGATTAAATCATGTGATGATAGTATTTTTTTCTTTAAAATTATCTCGTAGGTTGATTTGTACTTTCTGTGAAATAATGCCAAAAATGTGTTTCCTTCTCTTCCAATTTGTTGGCATCTTCTATTTACTAACTGCTTAATATGTTCGAATATAGTATTTATATTAGATATCGTTAATCCTTCTCTCTTTTGACTATCTTCAATCAGTTTACTAAACCATTGATTAATTATTATTTCTAGTAACTTTAATGGTAAAAGTGAATATTGAGAATGCGATACCTGGGGTTTCAGTCTATACAACATACCCGTCATTTCGTCCTTTAATATGTAATATTTGTTGTCTTCTTCATGATCATCTATGGCAGCAGTAGAGGAAATAACCCACTCGCCTGGATAAAATATTTGCAGAAGAGGTATCCCATTCAATTTTATGGGGATAACATGCAAATTATTTCTTCTTTTTCTACAAGGTGGTTGTTGTTGAGTAAACATTCCTTGATGATTTTCTAATATATAATCACTGATGCATTTCATTTGATAACATATTCCATCATCATTTTCAGTATAAAAAATAATGGGTATATTAGTTGGACCATTATGTAAATTAGACCGTAAATTTACACTCAAATATACTGGAAAATCTTCCCCTATTCCAAGTATAAAAATTTCACATGTTTTTGTTTTCATGCACTTCATGTGATTTACTACATCTTCAGGTGTCAAAAAATTATTAGATGTCCCATTATTAATTCCGTCTGTAATCAGGAACACTCGTACTCGACCTCTTTGATGTATACAATTATGTTCATAATCCTTCATATTCCTCATCAATTGCTCTAGGGCACCAATTAAATTGGTACTATTCCTATTATTATATATCAAACTTTTCAACTGCCGTTCAGTATTAAATAAAGATGGGTCTTCTTGTTCATTAAACCTAATATATTCCACAAAACTTCCAAAGTGGTAAATATCAGTTACATTACCCTTTAATTTAGGTTTTATATGCTCTTCCCAAGCTAAGTGGAGTGTTTCCAAACTATTTTTCATAGAAAATGATGTATCAACAAATACTATATTCCTAGTTGTTGATAAAAGTCCTCCTTTAAATCCTTTTTTTTCTCCTTTTTCTTCATCGTCGTGAGAGAGTCTCGGTATCTGAAATATATTATATTTCAGTTTATCATTGTCACTCTCCAAACAATAAAAATCAACTGAAAGATCCTTAGTAGCCATAATTATTCTCCTTTTTGATTGTTGGATGGCGGCTAGCTAGTTTGTAGATGACTGTACTGTGTGCTGTGTGATAATGATTGAGGATAGTATATTCCCTGTTTATATATACAGAGGAAGGAAAATTACCAAAAAAAAGGAAAATATTTCTATTATATGGCAATTGTAAAATAAGATCCTTGTGGTAAATTCAATGTGGCTTTATTATCCTTAATCTCTTGTTTTGTAAATGGATTTCTTGTCAACCAGATATTCTCGAAAGGTGGGTGATAATCCAGAAATGTGACGAAGGGGACTGGTTTTTTAATAATATATGGGATCCAATCTTTTCTAATTTCAGCAGTAGTGTATGGATACAGGGAGAATAATAACATTATTACTATAGCCATTTTTGTTTCTCCAATAAACTGTTGCTAGTTCATATATTAAAAGAAATTATTTTTTTTTTCTTTGTCATATAAAATAAAATAAAGTATATTTATTATAAATGTACCAGAAAGAATTAAAAATACAATTATATTCATACTTTCGGTTTTATTTTTATATAGTTAAAAATTTAAAAGTTCATAAAATCTTTTAGTTTTGGAAATATAAATAGAAAATTTAAAATAAATATATATACGTATGAAAATATTAAAAATATAAACATTATTGTATAAGGTGATGAAAAGGACCTTAGATTGTGAGGAGAATTATTATTGTATGGATTCAAGTACGTTGTAACTGAAGAATTACCTGCCCCTGTTGAAGTAGCAGCAGCAGCAATTGTGTTAGATGTGAGTGATGGATAAGATTCAGTTAATAATTGATTTGCAAATCGCATGCACGCTAATGACGGTTTTTCAGGTAAAGGTATATAATCATTATCATTAATATTGACATCACTATCATTTTCTACATCCGAAATATTTTCATCATCATTATTACTGAATTGTTTGAGATTATTGTCAACTGTCATTTATACCTATTTCCCCTCTATTGTTTTTAATATATGAAATACAATTAATTCCAAATTTAATTGACCACTGTTTGGTAGACGATCATTATTTATATGTTGTATGCCTTCCTTTAAATTCACAAAAATAGGCCACTTCTGTTTATCTAATTTAAAATTATACCAATAACGTTTTTTATATTTTTTGATCGCATCTAGGTCAGTGCTCTGTAATGTATTTAAAATAAAATTTAACCTATTTTTATTATGAAGACGAATCAAATTTTCTTTTTTACTTGTTTCTATTAATAAACTATAATTACATTTGTAACTTTTACCGTCCAATCCTATCCATTGATCTATAATTTTAGGAAGGGTATCATTATCTAATGAAAGAAAATAACTAAAACTTTTATGTATACAACCACTCTCTTCAATAAATTCTCTAATTTTAGTTGTCATTTTATTATGTTTATCAATCTTTTCACAACGACCACGAGGTGGAACATATTGACATTCTGTTGTGTTTCCTTCGTTTGCAAACATAAAATGAAAAATGTTATAATATTCAGCCATAGTTATTTTCTGTTCTGAAATTATTACATTATTTCTATTATTATTTCGATTATTCATCATAAGTACCTGAAAAGGATAGGGTGGTGAAAATACCACCAACATTTTACACTTTTCAATAATTTCATTTTTAGTATATAAACTACACTCCGTTGCGTCTATATAGAGAAGACCATAAGATATAAAGTTTTTTTTTATTGGCGGCCTAGTTTTACCGATATCATTATATTTCAAATTATATTCTCGTTTAGGAATATTAAGTTGCTTGGGTAAAGATTTAATAATATTCATGTTACCTTACACTTTACTAATTGAAACCATTATCACATTTCTTGTTAAAATATCCATATTAAATAGTAATGATAAAAAATAATTTATACTGCAGTCCCTCCTTTAGTAATATGTAGAGGATAAAGTAAATAAAATTATATATGACCCAATTACTATTTATTTAATGTGTAGTTTCACAAAAATACTTATATTAATTATTTTATTATTCTGATCTAGATTACAAAAAAAAAATGGTTTATCAATGAAGATGTTCTCCACATATTATATGTGGTGGTAGGTCACTTTCTATCTACTTCATCTCCATTATTTAACATTGAAGTATTAATTATAGATAAATAATTATTAATAATTATTATTTACAATATAGCTGTCATCTAAGGCTCTCAGCAATGAACAAAACATTTTTCTAACTATGTTACTCATATTGCTGTATATTAAATATGGGAAATTTAACATTGTATAGATATAATTATTATTTACAATATAGCTGTCATCTCAGGCTCTCAGCAATGAACAAAACATTTTTCTATGTTACTCTGCTGTATATTAAATATGGAATATTTGAATATTTGTAATACACTAAAATTATATATATAACAGTAGAATTACTATTTATTAAATGTGTGGTTTTACAAAAATACCTATATTAATTATTTTATTATTCTTATCTAGATTACAAAAAAGAAATGGTCTATCAATGAAGATGTTCACTCCACATCGAACATCTTGTACATTATTATATGTGGTGGTAGTAGTCAATTTTCTATCTACACAATCTCCATTAATTAACATTGAAGTGTTAATTATAGATAAACAATTATTATTTACAATATAGCTGTAGTCTAGGCTCTCATCAATGAACGAAACATTTCGAACAATGTTATTCAT
This sequence comes from Homarus americanus, assembly GCF_018991925.1. NCBI lineage: Eukaryota > Metazoa > Arthropoda > Malacostraca > Decapoda > Nephropidae > Homarus > Homarus americanus. Next base: position 426,973 of record NW_024756914.1, read on the forward strand.
ATTGCGGTAGCAACTCTTTATATTAAATATGGGAATATGTTGAATATTTGAATACACTTTTTTGAAGGATAATAAACTTTTCTCCAGGGCTCCACGGTTGTTAGCAAACTTCCTCGCCATTTTTACTAACTGTATTTTGGTTGCTGGTTTATACGGCATGTAAATATATAAAGACTTTCCATTTCCTTCGTTGTCATAGGGAAACCTAATTGTAAGATCTTGCTCTTTGTCTACACATACGTGTACATCCGTAATAATACTACTATTACTTTTTCTTACAATATATCCTCTACCGTTAATGTCTGTTCCGAGTTCTACAAAATCTGCTTTAAAACACATCATACGTGTTTTAGAAAATACTTCTTGAGACATGTAAAAATCTCTATTTATTATTTTAGTGTATTCTTTTTTTTCACTCCACTTTCTGGCATTAAATACAGAACTTGTTGCTATATTTATACCTGCATTTATTTCATCCATAAAAAATAATGGGTTTGAAATAATTCCTCTTGATTGTGATATTACTTGTTCATTGATTCTTTGTGTTTGGTCTTGTATTTTGTCATTAGCATCAGATAAATTGAACTTTTTCTGTATAAAATAACTTGTAGAATCAGCAACGTTAATATCATTAAACGTTTTTAAAAGTTTTTCATTATTCAACACAATTGACACATCAGTTAATAATCCTATTGCACACGTTAATCCTGTGGTATGAGAAGGTATTAGTCTACGTACATGGTGACATATATTACCGGTAGTAGTCATTCTCTTCTCCTCTTCCTGTGATGGTTGAATACCATAAATAATGTAACTTAATGCCCCTATAACAGTAGAACAATCAAGAATTATATTATCATCTCCTTTATTATTTTCAGCAGCGGCAGAAAATACTTTAAAACAAGCATTATTATAATCAATTGTTGACATTTTTCTATCAATCACCAAAAAAGATTAAGATATTTAGATTGTAGGAGGAGCAACTACTTTGCGTCCGTAGTGGACTAATGTTCAACTGCAACTGAAGTACTGAAGTTCTTATTAACCTTGTTACTTTAGGGACAGGTACCAATCTGTATTTTCTATTCTATTTAATTATAATAATCTTCTTAATAATAATAAGGAGGAGGAGCATAATCAGAAGAATAAGGAGGAGAAGAAAAAAGGGGAGGAGAAGAAGAAAAAGGAAGAGAAGGAGGAAGGGGAGGAAGAGAAGAAAGAGGAAGAGAAGAAGACGAAGAAGAAGAAGAAGAAGAAGAAGAAGAAGAAGAAGAAGAGGTGGAGGAGAAGAAGAAGGAGGAAGAAGAGGAGAAGAAGGAGGAAGAAGAGGAGAAGAAGGAGAAGAATAAGGAGGGAGAAGGGATTAGAAGGAGGAGAATGAGGAGGAAGAATGAGGAGGAGGGGAGGAGGAGGAGGAGGAGGAGGGGAGGGAGGGAGGAGGAGGAGGAGGAGGAGGAGGAGGAGGGGAGGAGGAGAAAAGAAAAGAAGGAGGAGGAGGAGGAGGAGGAGAAAAGAAAAAGAAGGAGAAGGGGGGGAAGAGAGAAAAAGAAAAGAAGGAGAAGGAAAATGATAAAGTTAGAGAAGGATGAGGAAATAATAAGAATGAGAAGGATGTGGAGAATAATAAGGATTATAAGGAAGAGGTCGAGGCCGAGGAGGAGGATAATGAGGAGGAGGAGGAGGATAATGAGGAGGAGGAGGAGGATAATGAGGAGAATGAGAAACAGGAAGAAGACGAGAGTAAAGAGGATTCAGAAGAAAAAAGAAGAATGAAGAGGAAAAGGGAGGAGGAGCAAGACGGAAAAGAAGAAGAGAAGAATTAGAAGAGGAGGAGGAGCAAGAGACGAAAAAGAAGAAGAGGAAGAATTAGGGAAGAGGAGGAGGAGCAAGAGACGGAAAAGAAGAAGAGGAAGAATTAGGAAGAGGAGGAGGAGCAAGAGACGAAAAAGAAGAAGAAGAAGAAGAAAAAGGAAACATTTAAAAAAGTAGAAAGAGGAGGACAAATAGGAGATGGGGAAGAAGAAGGAATTAGGAAGAGGAGGACAAATAGGAGATGGGAAAGAAGAAGAATTAGAATAGGGAGAATGTAGGCATTTAAAAAGAAGAAGAAGAAGAAGAAAAGGAGAAGGAAAGGAGATGAGGATCCTTTTTGTTAGATAGGAAGGCATCAATACAATCTTTTTAAGATTATCGTAAGTGAGACCCCTCTTTTTCGAGCTCTTTTTATAAAGAGTGTTCTTATAATATCGAAAGGAAAGACCATGGCAACACACTTAGTATACTTGATTTTCATTAAATAGTTCACATCGTCATCCGATATATTTACTTTATAAGTATAAATCTTCTTAGGCTGCTTAATTACAGCAGAATTACTTTTGTTGATAAGGAGGAGTTTGGTCTGGAACCCTTTAAAAAAAGAAATATTATTTTAATATACATACTAAATAAATATATAAATGATAATAATAATAATAATAATAATAATAATAATAATAATAATAATAAATAATAATAATAATAATAATATTTATATTTCATTTACCTCTTTTTATAAAATCCATCCCCTTCTTTCAATATTACAAATTATTATGATGGTGACCAACAGGCGTACATCTCCATGGTATGTCGTTTTTCCCACACCCCAGCATTGATACCACAAAAAGCATCGCATCATGTCTATATGCCAATGTAATAAAAACCTGTTTCTCATAAATCATGATTGTTGGTTGTTGCCGTAATTTAGTGGCCATTTATTCCACATAAACCTAAAAACTTTTCTTAAATTCCGCTCATAGGTCTTGAATTGTGTCCTATTTTCAGTTGGGATGTATCCCGAAAGTAAACAAACCCCTATTAGCTGCCTTTTGTATTATTATTGTATTTAAATATTCATTATACATACAAAAAATTACTTACCATCCTCCTTCCTGTTTCTGGAATTGGAATTATCTGATTCAAAATGCAACCTGACCCAGGTTGATAAGCTTCTGCTGTTGGTTGATTTTTTAACGAAGGGACAATGGGATAAAGTCTATGTTTTTGGAGGGGCGTATCATCCTCTTCCAATCGCCTATGATTTCGGCAAAATAACAGCCGCAGAGATTTTTGGCTTTCTGAGATAATAAAATCCTGCAGCTGCTAAATCTTCGGGGATATCCACGAAGACAACAGGGGCGCAATTACGGAATCTATCCAGTCGTTCTTTTCAAATCTGAATACACTGATGTCATTGAATGTCTTGGACCGATTTAAAGTGCGTAAAAAATAATTGGGCCGGTTCTTCTGTGAAAAGTTTCTGGCAGCTGCGCCGTCGCTGGTAGTGGTATCGAATTCCAAATTACACTTTAGAAAAACATTTTACTTTTATTTTCCATGGAGCAGGCCAAAACCCGGGACTTCTTGAAAAGTGGCCCTACATCCATGAAGCGGAGATTTACAAAAAGTAGGCCTACACTTGCGATATTGTTTTTTTTATAGAGCAAATTTTTCTTTATTTTATCATTATGGTATAATATATTCAGCATTTCTGTTTTAAAACTGTACAGGTCTGTTCTACACTAATTCTATAGAATACTGACTACAAAGAATATCAATCCATCCCTGACTGATCTCAAACAGCAGCTTATAGTGCTGATGAAATCAAAAACAGGGCAAGGTACCTATGGGAGCACATTGGCAACCCTGAGCCTCACTGCACTGTTTGTAAACCTTGTGACCGACCAACCCGACTCCTCACACTCTCTCTCACTACATCCCCTCACCTGTCTTCTAAGACCTCCTTCTACAGGTCCCCAGCCGTTACCAACATATATCTTCCCTCCCAGACCAGATATCCCTCCTCCTAGTCACAGTCCCAGATTGACATTAGGGACCTGCCACTTCACATAAACAGATAAAAATGTACCGAACTTTCCCCCACACACTCACATCATTCTCTCACTTTATGTAACTTGACAGAACCTATGACCCTTCAGAGGCTTTACGCCCTTAATACGAGTCATAAAGGCAAGGGCGCTGTAAACACTTGCGCTTCACCTGCACAGGATGGGGCAAGTTCAATAAACTAGCCCCTCGGAGGCAAATCTGAATCTATAGAATACTGCATTTTATACTGCACTGATCCGGATCCACAATTACAGCTATGATAATCAACCCCTCTCCTCCTTCTCCCTTCTCCAACAAAAACCAATCTAAAAAATTATCTAACCACGGTGTAATTCATTGTCCATCAACTGAAAAATATTATTGATATAATATTTAAAAATGCAAAATATATAAATATTTCTTTTTTACAAATATGTTGATGATATATTTGTAAAGATGTTCTATAATTAAAAATAAAATAGCTATGAGGAATGGAATAACATCAAGTTTAGATTCTGGTAATAATATTTTCCATAGCTGTTATATCCATATTGCCTCCGGTGTAGGATACATACGGAAGTGTTCGGCTTTATGTACCCTGATCGGCCAATTTTGGATGTTTACGTTTATTCTCTTCCATCCTCCTCCGAGGCAGGGGTTATACGATCAATCGCTGTCCTAAACTATTAACCTCCATTTCCCGGATAAACTTTTCAACAACTGCACCTTCTTGGCTATCGGTGGTAAAACCTGTGCATCCTACATTCGTAATATCCAGGATACATGCGATGAATTTGTTTATAGCCAAAAAGATAAGTAAATTCAGGTGTTATTTCTGGAGTTGTGAATGAATGGGGTTCTGGAATATCGATGAAGGTTTGCCCTTTGTTATTCATGCATGATTTTATTAGACGATTTAGACAGTCTTTCCGTAAAATATCAATATGGAACGTGTAATTTCATTTCCATAACCACCCACATTATAAATTGATAAAAGAATATCAATAATACTAATAGGAGAAATAGTAAATATCCCCTGATATTGTAATGAGAGTGCCCTTAAGAGAGATTTAAAGATATTTGAATTCCCATTTCGATCAATGAAGACTTTTATAATGAGAGCAAGAAGGACTAATAAAATCCGTGATCCAATAGCCCTTCCGTTGTACCCAAAAAGAGTCTTGTATTTCATGTCTAAACATTTTGGTAATATTTAAGTAATATGAAACCACCAGTGATCTTTACATTAATTCAATTTCAGTTAGAGCAATGAGTCCTTCCTCAAGGGATGTAACTAAATTTGGTGAGACTTCATCTATAGTACTGGTGATATTCTTTTATGGATCACTATTATCATCTTTACCTATCACTTTAACATTATTAATAGATATTATGGGTGTATGTATAAGTGCTCGTTCTGAAAATATTGAGAAGTTATTTCCTCATTATATCCCGGATTAATTGCCACCGACGGTAAGTTATATTCCTCAGTAAAATTTGGAGGCGTTATTACTGATAATGAAGAAAAGAGATTTTTTTCCCATAACGGCGCTTTTCTTTCATTTACTATATCTTCCAAATTGATTAAATCAATTGGGGAACCCAGTAGGAAATTTCTATTATATTTCGAGTTATATTGTATAACAACACGTATCGGAAGGTTTGTCCAGGTATTTCCGAAATCGTGTACAATATTCATCAGAAAAATTAAATATTTTGTAATTTGTGAATTCCATTTTAGTGGTGGGGAATCATCGAGACCAGCACTTTAAAAAATTGAAATTTGTCTTCTTTCTTGAAAGTGCATTCAATTTATTTTCTATATAAGTTTCCGGTTCTTGTTCATATATTTGTTTATTTTTCCTCTGCATCAGGATACCATCTACTTGAAGGACGAGGCAAAAGTTTCAAGGGATGTTAATTGAACACCGCAAAAATTTCTATTGTTTCACTATCACTATTATAGTAGTTATTGATAAACTCTCAAATGGTAATAATAGGTAATGGCTCACTAAGTCTTCAACCATTTGTATTTTCAAATATACCTTTGGAAATTGTTCCCTTAAAAATCAAATACTTCCTGATAGACTTGTGTATGCTTTCATCATGAGTAAACTGTTATTCGTTTATTCGATATGAGGTAGGTGTATTTTCCATTTTACGCCCAATTAAAGTGTCTTCGTAATTTAATCATATTACAACCTAAAATTGTATATCCTACCTCAAAATCATATGGATGTTTTTCTAAACCTTTTTATATTTATTAATGGCATATTTTTCCATGGAATATCCTTAATTATTATATGCTTAAAATATTTAGCTTTATTTCTTGTTTTACCAGTTTCAAATGTCCGGCGTTGAACTACTTATTAACCATTTTATATACAAATAAGAATATCAGATAAAGTAGGATTTTATACAGAGTGTATTATTAATCATTTTCCTGTTCGTTTATTTTATAAATAGTAAAAGATTTGTTAAAACATCCAAAAAATGACGCACACAAACGTTTATATAATATTTTTGGTTTTTGTTTATTTGTATGGCCTAAAAATATTATTTTGTATATACTCTAACCCAAAATATAATCTTTGAATTTATTAACTTTACGAAAAAGTAAACAATTGCAAAAAAGAATTATAGTGAAAATTAATTATTCTCATTCAGTTGCAGTATACATCACCCACCCGTATAAAACATGCTATGATTCATTTTCCACAAATCTATTATTTTTTGAGGATAGGAATTTATATATCATCCAATTTCTTGGACCAGGATGATAATATTAGTTTTTGTAATTCATCATCTTATCCAGAGGTTGCTTATATCCTGCCAAGTGAAAATTCTATTCTCCAATAAGAGTATGTCGAAACCATTAACTTATTTAAAAAATAAAGTATACACTACACTAATCTATAGGATTAAGGACAAAACATATGAAGAATCCTCTAAATTTAATTCATTACCTTATTCAAATTGGAGTTATTCATACAGAACGTACAAGTAACTACCTACCACCTGAATGAATGGATATTTTGTGTGCTGATAAATTGAAAATTCAATTTCAAGTAAAGAGTCTTTCTATCAATTCTCAATGACCGACATTTAGAAAATGGACGGAGGAAATGATTTGTAGGTGTGTTATTATATACTCGAAAATCCACAAAATATTAAACAATTTTGTAGGGTTCCACTAGATAAAATTCTTCTGACCCATTCAACAACAGAAATGAAAATATTTTTTTTTTTTTTTTTAAATTATATATATAAATAAATATGTACCACAAAACTACAATGCCCAAGGACTCAACCACCTAAAAAGAATAAATCCTCAAAAAATACAAGATAAAGATAAAAAAATCTATAGAAAAATAAAGATAAAAGATGATGGATGGATGATTTAAGATATTTTGATGAAGAAGAGGAAGAAGATAAAGATGAAGAAGAAGAGAGGAGGAAGAAGAGGAAGAGGAGGAGAGGAGGAGTATAAAAACAACTAAAAAAAATAAAGTTTTAAAAGAAGAAAAGGATAATTGTATTATATCCATCCACTGTTACAACCACAACAACTACTACAAAAGGCCTCCCAATACAAAAAAGAAACGGAATAATTTACTTAATATTAATAAACAAGAAATTTTAGATAATAATAAAATATATTATAAAAAAAAAACAGTAAATAAAAAATATAAAATTCAAAAAAGTGGTAAAAAGTGGTGTGGTGTGGCGGTTAACTTTATAACAAAGTTAAAACTTCGAAATAACATACCACAATCGGGATGAGCCTATCTACTTAATTTGTTGTTGCTTCGGTTTATTTGTTGTAACGCTGATCAACTTTGGATGAACATGTAGTGGAATTCTCCCCTACAAACGCTGTTTGTCGCTGCCTAGCCGACCCCACCAATTCCCCAGTGTATGCCTCGTGGTCTAGGTCAACCAGCGCCGCCATACACCACGGAGCGGGGGTCAACTGCTAAGCCACGCCTACCCCCGCTATTTAAGACCTGACCTCGTGGTGATCTGTCTCTCTTTCTACCTACACCAACCAGCCAGCAACACCTCCGCCTGCCTGGCGGCCTTCCCTCGCTCCTCCGCCTGCCTGGCGGTCCTCTCTCCCGCTGGCGAGCATGGCGACCCACAAGCTGTCCTTCTCTGAGCGTCCTCACCAACCGGCTCTCTCTACATCACGCTTGTAACCATGCTGCCTTCCCAGCACCAAGCTGCATTGTACATCCAATACAACATGTATATAGAGAGCACATTGTGAGTTTCCTTTCTCCATCCCATCCTGAGTGTGAACCAAACAATCTCATACCCCACAAATGGTGACCCCCGGAGATTCGCACTCACACAGGATGGAGGAGAAACTGATCACGCTCCCAGTCTTCAAGCAACATGGAAGACTGGCTTATCCACCCAGAAGCAGCTCTCATCGGCTCTACAGCTACTGTCTCTACACCGCAGGTTAGACACCCTAGAGCAGCTCTGCTACTCTAAGCAGACACCAGCTCCTCTTCCTGCCCTAAGCACCACGTCCTACCGACCCCAGCACACCCGTCCTGCCTCAGACGCCGACCCCGGCCCAGCAGTAACCCCTGCCGCCCTTGATGCGGCCTCTGTTCCTGAGTGCGGACACACACACCCCTCTTTTCTCCCCCAGGTACTCCCTGCTAATGTCCTGCACCCTGCTGCTGTCGTGGACCCAGCTGCTGTCACGAGCCCTCATCCGCTGCTGCTGACACAGCCCCTGCTCCTGAACCAGGCCCACACACCCCAGCAGGCGCATCTGGCGACTCTGTACCTGCCGTGAGGGAAGCACAAAATTCATCGCCTCCACACACCCTTATTCTCCCTCTCTACTCCCACAGATATTGTGTATCTAGACAGTTGTCCCCAGCGACCGGCTCATCCACGCCATCGCCGTTGTCTCACATGAGGCACGCACCGCCCGTTCTGCCTCACATGTGCTATGCAACTCTGCAGACAACAAGTCTCCTACACAGCCTGGAGGGAAGGGGGAGTATTGTAGTGGAATTCTCCCCTACAAACGCTGTTTGTCGCTGCCTAGCCGACCCCACCAATTCCCCATTGTATGCCTCGTGGTCTAGGTCAACCAGCGCCGCCATACACCACGGAGCGGGGGTCAACTGCTAAGCCACGCCTACCCCCGCTATTTAAGACCTGACCTCGTGGTGATCTGTCTCTCTTTCTCTACCTACAGCCGCAGCCAGCAACACCTCCTCCTCCTCCGCCTGCCTGGCGGTCCTCGCTCCTCCGCCTGCCTGGCGGTCCTCTCTCCCGCTGGCGAGCATGGCGACCCACAAGCTGTCCTTCTCTGAGCGTCCTCACCAACCAGCTCTCTCTACATCACGCTTGTAACCATGCTGCCTTCCCAGCACCAAGCTGCATTGTACATCCAATACAACATGTATATAGAGAGCACATTGTGAGTTTCCTTTCTCCATTCCATCCTGAGTGAACACCAAACAATTTCATACCCCACAACAGTACGCCGACGATGTAACCCAACTAATCAGACACTACACTAGTCTTGATCATCTACCAGACAAAGCACACAGGGAGTTCGAACAAGTTACACAATGGGAACTCCGATGGCGATTACAAACCAACCCGAACAAAGCACAAATCACCTACTTCGACACCAAAAGACGCCAACCACGCAGCATTTACCTAAACCCCTACACCGACAACCCTTCACCCATAACTGTCAAACGAACAAACACAATCCTAGGAGTCACATTCAACGACACCCTCACCATGACACTACACACCAAAATGAAGGCATCGATGGCAAACAAAACACTCGGGAATATATAGATTCAGAACCGCATCAATCAAAACCAAAACACACCTATTCAAAGCCCTCATACGCCCACTATTGACTTATACACCCAACACACTCCAGCTAGCAGCACCATCAAATGCCAAGAAACTTCAAGTCATACAAAACAAAGCACTAAGATTCATCCATAACACACACTGGTCATCCTTCACCCCAAATAGACATCTACATAAACTCAGCTCCCTCCCTCCACTCAACATCTACTGGAGACAACTATGAGACAAACAAATAGAATCACTCCTCACTACTTACCCTCAATGGCAGGAATATTTCGACAACATCATACTCTCACGCAGATTCAGAAACAGGAATCCTTCCATACTAAACAGACCAAACACACCCCTCCCACCTCCCTTATACAGTCAACCCTCACTTTACTCAGTTAATTCAACCCACAGGGTACCGTGGAAAGTGAGAAACGTAGTAAAGTGAACAACATAACATATGGGATTAAATGAAATAGAAACTGGCCAGACCCCCAAACTCCACTTTTTCCGACACAATACCTATGTTCTAGTTAAAATAACATCTTAATTTTATGATGGTACATGCACACAATTAATACTTTAGAGAAATACAGTCACCAAGTTAATGTCCATTCAAATAATGGACTCAACTCACTCCCCCTCTTCTCACACTACACTCGCTGGCTTTTCCCTCTCAGAAATTTTGGGAGAAAAACCACTAGTAATAAATAATACCTCAAACTAAAGTTAGGATAATATAATTGACATTGCTGGATTCCTTGTAAAACCAGGAATATTTTGAATATAAGATAGTTAGGTAATAAAATGTGTGGAGAAAGTTAGGTGACAATATGTAAGCTCAGCATATGATATAATAACGAAAGTGTAACAAGACTAAGTAGGAGAAAGTGAAACTTTGTTAAAACCACAAATTACTTTATTTACAAACACAACAAAGATGATACATAATAAGCAATCTTTACTGACGAAAACATCAACAAGATTGTCTACCATAGAGTTACATGTGAGTGGTTGTACCATCACGGTAACTCATATGTCTTGTCACAGTGACACGCACAACATCACAGTCAGAAGTCGGACATATTTGCTGTTCAGGTAAAACATCGTAGCAGTGACTAATCATAGTGACACATGAAATCAGTGTCCACGATGTCATAGTGAAACTTGAATCACATCACGTTGAGACAAGACACCACAGTTCATGATGGCACAACGTGACATAACCCAAGAGCAATACATGTCATGGTAACTCGATAATAAACATTTGTTTACTCAACCATCATCTCTTCATGCATGAAACCATTAATACTGTATATTACTCCTAAAATATATATCTAAATCATTAACAATTACTCACATTACAAACTCTCTCATGCACTTTACCTACCAGCACTTTTTTCTTATTTCCTGACAATTTTAATATTCTACATAGTACAGTACGTATATATATCATACTTTTACTGCATTATCACTCTGTTAAAGAGTGATGTCATGTAGCAATCGGATGGTACTACATAAAAAAAAATGTATTTAAAATAAAAGTTACTGGGCCAACAGATGACAAAAATAAAATAACTTAATCTATAAGTTGCAAAGAGAGTTTGTCTGTACATACATATTACACATCATCCATTCCAGAAGAAATGTTGAAGTGCAGTACAGATTAAGCTGTACACTCAAAATGATATACAGTACAGTAATTACTTTAATATAGAGTTTTGTAACCTAAAGGTGCTAGTATTCTAGTAAAATCAGGCTATTCCTTCCTAAAATTATCTGAAATTTAGTACAAGCATACCTCTTTTAAGTTTCTTAATGTGTTCCTCAAAAATAGTGTCATAAGACACAACTTATAAGAGGTCAGTACTACTGTAAAGTCAGGGTAAAAATTTTGTGTGAAGGAGTGAAAATGTGTCACAGGAACGAATTTCCAAGCTTACATACCCTGACTGCCGTCTGGTGCAGGTGTACTGTACTGTACTGTTTTCAAACTGTTTCTCACAAACTTTTCATGAGTTTCACTGGAATGTGTTCACAGTAGCAAAATTAAAGTCAAAAAATTATTTGTAATTATAATAAACATACATATTACTGTAAGTTACATTGTCACCAATGCATTCAGTGGGAGTTTACTCAAGATTGACCACCATCAGCAATTGCTACTAACACAGTCCTACTCTTCCTACATGGACCTCAAGTGGCTCTCTACCTTCTCCAGTTAAATGCTGTTGCTAACAAAGTGGTGGGCAGCCCTCGTATGCATTCTTAAGTTTGGTTCAAGTGATTGACACAGCCAAACCTAGGCTCTGAACAATTTCAAGCTGACATTCAATTACCTCCATATGCGTTATGATCTACATTTTACATCCATAAATAGGTTTTTCTTGGTTGCTTGGTCGAAATAATTGTAATATCACATACAGGCCTTTTTATTAGTGATTGTGTTACTGCTACAGTCGAGTAAATGTATGACTATCAGAATCATTCAAAACTGGCAGAGAAGGGCATTGATTAGCTGAGTGGTAATCAGTAGTGTACATAATCCACTCTTATTGGTTGAGTGCACAGCTTTGAGGAAGATGAGAGCACTGAGTTTGGTTAAACTTTAGAAGCATTGTACTGTATACATTTTAATAAGTTTTTGTAGTTTTTATATAAAAAAATAATCCGCAAGAACAATGAGAATTTCATGAAACAGTGTTGTAAGAGGTATGCCTGTACTATACAATAAAGGTGTTCACTCAAATGTTATTCTTCATTTCAATACCATTAAGCTGTAGGCTGTAAATAATAGGACTGTACAGCATTTCAGTGAAGTTAGGTTCTACACATAAAACTTTTTCCTGTCCATGCAATAAAATAAACATGTAAACTGTATAACTTTTAAAGTAATTTTTAGTATACAGCAAGTAGTATACAATACTGCCTGCACGTATTTCAGTTTTGGCTTCATAAAAATTCTTGTATTATAATTTTTACTTTAGAATACGAGATAGTAGTTACCTGACCAGACTGACCAGTTTTATGCCACCTGATGACATTTTGAACCTAAATATTTGATCTTAAATAGATTCAGTATATTTGGTTAGGTCAGAAATACTGGAGACCATTACTGCACACCCCATACTAATGTCTTTACCTGAAGCAACTCCAGGCAATAAAATCTCAAGTCCCAAACATTCATGATAAAAATATTATTCATTCCCAAGATAGGTGCCAACAGTGATACTGGCCTGGCCTGTATCACTTGTGGATTCACACGTCAATGAGGATCTCAGTTTTCCCTCTGGCCTCAATATGCACCAATCAGCAAGGCAGTCAAATAAAACAATACTAGTACATGATACTTCCCATACCAAAAACTAAAGGGAAATACAACAATAAAAAATAATAGTAAATACATACAGGTATTTAAATCTTGAAATATTATAGTGTATGTATATATATACATATATATATATATATATATATACCGTATATACTCGTCTATAAACCCCCCTCGTTTATAGGTCGACCCTGATTTTTTGACCAAGAAATCGTTAATTTACGATATTCCTCGTTTATAGTTCGACCCACGTTTTTTAGGGTAATGAAACAACAAAACCTTCACTAAAAACGCTCTACGTCCTATAAACTGAGGCTCGCCGTGCCTGAAACACGAGTGCCGAAGGCAAATTGTTTACCATTCATTATTACGACACTTTACACTGAAACGCGGGTAGTTTCAACAAAAATATTGTACATTTCCATTCAAGTATTTATTCAAGTCAATTAGGAGGGAATATAATTGTAATACAACAGTTTTTTATCTAAACCATTCGAAAAGCGATTACAGTAACATCTTTTGAACGAAAGAAAGCGAAAGTCATTGTTTTCGTCACGATTTTATCCCACTTTCCACTGTAATACGTACGTAATTTAGCAAAAAATATTACATTTCTGTGAATGTATTATATCAAGCACAGTATGAATAGAATATCATTGTAATATAACAGAATTTTAACCGAAAACTATTAAAAAACGAGTAACATCTCAAGAACAGAAGCTGAGCATAAAGTCTTTTGTTTTCATGTATTTTATCCTATTTTACATTGAAATACATCACCTTTCAGCAAAACTACTATTTATTTCCGAGAATATATTCATTCAGGCGCAGTTTAGGTAAAATATACGTGTGATGTAATAGTTTTTTAACTGAAAATGATTCGAAAAACACGTACCCTCTAGCCCTGTTCAAGGAGAGGACTGGGAGAAGCTGTTTGGTGCTGCAGACGATAAGGAAAATGATTTTGATGGATTTTAATGAAAATATTCGGAAATATGGTATCGTAGTATTTATTCAAGTCAATTAGGAAAGAATATTATTGTTATACAACAGTTTTTTAACTGACAACCATGCGAAAAGCGATTACGGTAACATCTTTAACGAAAGAAAGCAAAAGTCATTGTTTTCGTCACGATTTTATCCCACTTTCCACTGTAATACGTACGTAATTTAGCAAAAAATATTACATTTCTGTGAATGTATTATATCAAGCACAGTATGAATAGAATATCATTGTAATATAACAGAATTTTAACCGAAAACTATTAAAAAACGAGTAACATCTCAAGAACAGAAGCTGAGCATAAAGTCTTTTGTTTTCATGTATTTTATCCTATTTTACATTGAAATACATCACGTTTCAGCAAAACTACTATTTATTTCCGAGAATATATTCATTCAGGCGCAGTTTAGGTAAAATATACGTGTGATGTAATAGTTTTTTAACTGAAAATGATTCGAAAAACACGTACCCTCTAGCCCTGTTCAAGGAGAGGACTGGGAGAAGCTGTTTGGTGCTGCAGACGATAAGGAAAATGATTTTGATGGATTTTAATGAAAATATTCGGAAATATGGTATCGTAGTATTTATTCAAGTCAATTAGGAAAGAATATTATTGTTATACAACAGTTTTTTAACTGACAACCATGCGAAAAGCGATTACGGTAACATCTTTTGAACGAAAGAAAGCAAAAGTCATTGTTTTCGTCACGATTTTATCCCACTTTCCACTGTAATACGTACATCATTTCAGCAAAAATATTAAATTTCCGTGAATGCATTATATCAAGCATAGTATGAATAGAATACCATTGTAATATAACAATATTTTAACCAAAAACTATTAAAAAAACGAGTAACTTCTCTTGAACATCAGAAGGTTAGGTAAAATCTTTTGTTTTCGTCATGTATTTTATCCTATTTTACATTAAAATATATCACGTTTCAGCAAAACTACTATTTATTTCCGAGAATATATTCATTCAGGCACAGTTAAGGTAAAATATACATGTGATGTAACAGTTTTTTAACTGAAAATGATTCGAAAAACACGTGTACCGTCTAGCTAAAACAGCTGGTGGTGTGTCATGTGTCGTTGTAAACAATATGAGGTTGAAGTAGATTACCAGGTATTATATTAAGTGTGAAATATCGAAAAGGTTTTTATTACCGGTATTTTTTGTAGATCAATGAGAACTGTGATACCGTATATGATATGATAAGTTAGCCTGTGCTAAGAACTTCAACATAGTCTACAGAAAGCAAGTTGTAAGGTAATTTAGCCTATTGTAAGTTGGTGAGCTTCATTTGCTGAAGGAACTGCACATTTTTTCATTACTAATTGGTACATATTTTACGTTTCCATTGTTTACTGGCAGTAAATGGTAAATATTTTTCATGTCTGAAGCTAAAAGTTCCTCCTCGCCCTTCCCATCATGCACGGGTTCAACCTAACAAAACTATTACGCATGTATAGGACGACCCCCAATTTTTTGCCAAAAAATTTGGTCTTAAAAACTCGAACTATACACGAGTATATACGATATATATATGCAAATAAATCACTGTAGGTGCGCGTGATCCAGGTATATGCTGATAACCACAAGGAAAAAGAAAACACAAGTTCCCAAGCGCTATCGTGTAATTCACAACTTCAGGGGTGAGTACAAACTAAGTAGAAGTTCAGAACAAATTATATATATATACACAGAGGAGGGTGAGATCAAGTCCACAGAGGTCAAGTATAGGTAATGACCCTACTAATCTTCACAAAAGCACCGCAGCGGTCAGTAGTCAGGTCTGGGAGAAACTGACCCAACCTTCTCACCTGGTTACAAATCTTCTTAATTACAAAATTGTCCAATTTGTACATACCATTACTCAAATTCATGTTAACGGATTCGGTATGTTTAATGAAACTAGATTCTATAATGTTCCTACTGTCAATTGAATTACAAGGTAATATTGAGGAGGCATTATCCCAGTCAATGCAATGTTTATTATCCCTCAGATGAACAAACAAAGCATTGGATTCCTGGCCTGTCCTAACACTATATTTATGTTGTTTAAGTCTAGTTACAAGATCTTTACCTGTCTGGCCTAAGTAAAACATATTATATTCCTTGCAAGGGACTTTACCCCTGCAGCCATTTGTATTGTTGGGGGGGGTTCTTGATTAACATTTGTTTACCACCTTCAGCAGTCTGGTTTAGATATGTAGATGATGTATCAAGTCTCTGGCCAAGTAATGAGGGCCTAAAAGCTTTCCTGCCACAACTTAATAACTGAGCCCCCTCGATCAAATTCACAGTGAAATTAGAGCATGACTGTAAATTGCCTTTCCTAGACTGTCTGATCCACAGAATAGGTAACACCTTTAAGTTCAGTATTCATAGAAAACCTACTAATGTGTGTTCATACATTCATTATTATTCTGCCCACCATAATAGAGTCAAACAGTCAGTATTTTCAACAATGTTTTTACGTGCTTTGAGAATTTGCAGCCCGGAATTCATTGATGAGGAATATAAACATATCTATAATATTGGCTCAAACCTTAAATACCCTAGATCTTTCAGACAAATGCCTGAACATTACTAAGAAATCTGTTTATAGAACTGATCCCAAGCCCACCCAAGAATTTCTTTGTATTACCATTTCACAAAAAATTCTCTCAAATTCCTTTACAACTAAAAACCTGGAACGTCAATGTGGCATTTAAAAACTCATACACTGTTAAACAAATGTTAATCAAGAACTCCTCCAACAATACAAATGGCTCCATTTATAAAGTCCCTTGCAAGGAATATAATATGTTTTACTTAGGCCAGACAGGTAAAGATCTTGTAACTAGACTTAAACAACATAAATATAGTGTTAGGACAGGCCAGGAATCCAATGCTTTGTTTGTTCATCTGAGGGATAATAAACATTGCATTGACTGGGATAATGCCTCCTCAATATTACCTTGTAATTCAATTGACAGTAGGAACATTATAGAATCTAGTCTCATTAAACATACCGAATCCGTTAACATGAATTTGAGTAATGGTATGTACAAATTGGACAATTTTGTAATTAAGAAGATTTGTAACCAGGTGAGAAGGTTGGGTCAGTTTCTCCCAGACCTGACTACCGACCGCTGCGGTGCTTTTGTGAAGATTAGTAGGGTCATTACCTATACTTGACCTCTGTGGACTTGATCTCACCCTCCTCTGTGTATATATATATAACTTGTTCTGAACTTCTACTCACCCCTGAAAATGTGAATTACACGAAAGCGCTTGGGAACTTCGTGTTTTCTTTTTCCTTGTGGTTATCAGCATATATATATATATATATATATATATATATATATATATATATATATATATATATATATATATGCAAGTAAATCACTGTAGGTGTGATTTAGTATATGCCTGATAACCACAGCATATATGGTTATCAGTATATATAAATATATATATATATATATATATAAATATATATATATATATATATATATATATATATATATATATATATATATATATATATATATATATATATATATACACACACACAGTGATATCCCCATTAGCCGCAACAATTAGTGCAGAGCACTTCCGAGAATGAGAGATTTCAGGGTAACGAGACAACTCTCAAAGCCGGAAAAAAATCCCTCATCCCCGGAATTTTCCGGGTAACGGAAAAATGTTCTCGGTAGTTCCAGAAATTGCCCATTACATCATCTCTCGAACCCAGAAAAATATCCCTCTTCCCTGGAATTTCCTGGGTAACGGAAAATTTTTCTCAGAAATTCCAGAAAATGCACCTGGTTTTCATCTCTCAAACCAGGAAAAAAACTCCCCCATCCCCGGAATTTTCTGGGTATTGGAAAAATTTTCTTGGAATTTTCCGGAAAATGTGCCCCTAGTAAAATCGTTCCCACAGCCGGAATTTTTCCCAAAATTACGGCTTTGAGAACCAATTTCCGAGAAAATTTCAACTCCGGTTATCGGAGAGTTCCCAGTTTGAGGGATTCCAGCTAATGGATATATATATATATGCTGATAACCACAAGGAAAGAAGAAAACACAAAGTTCCCAAGAACTTTCGTGTAATTCACATCTTCAGGGGTGAGTACAGACTAAGGAGAAGTACAAAACAAGGTGCATACCGTATATCACGGCCTATAAGGCGGCGGGGTGCATAAGACGCCCCCCCCAAATTTCCATTTAAAAAGTAGCTTTTGAGCTCTATTTGCTGTATAAGACCAGTACCCCAAATGTGACACTTACCCACTGACTCAGTAGTCCTTTACCAACCATCCTTGATTTTTTAAAATAAGGCCAATTCACTTCAAGTAATGTCATCAAATTATACCCGCTGGTGTAGTGTAAACACTAGTGACGTCACTGAAGCGTGGTGGGAGTGTTCCCTCGTCTCGGTGGTGTGACTATTTATACAACATGTGGTTCAACAGCAACCACCGTATTCTAATTGTGGTGTTTCATTAGGATTTGAGTGAAAAAGGTTACCAGTATGTACTTACTACATACATTTATTACACAAATATATATATATATATATATATATATATATATATATATATATATATATATATATATATATATATATATATATATATATATATATATATATATATATATATATATATATATATATATACTGAATATACTATGTACAAAAAATGAATGTTCAATGAATTATTTATGGTGCATTAGGGTACTGGTCACTTCTGATGGGCTATAAATAGCTTTGTTATCTCCCCTCCATCTCACCCTGAGCCAGACGGAAGGGTCTTGGTAAATAACATGTTTGCTTATTTTCCATTTACTTTAAATAGATTTACCGAATTATTTGTTTTATTTATTTATTTATAATATACAGTAATATATTAAACACACTGTAATTATTTTCTTTAATTTATAAACTGTTTTGCGACAAAGGAATGTTCTCCAGTAGTGTTTCATTAGGATTTGAGTGAAAAAATATTACGTACTTACACAATTGTTCCTCTTACTTTGACAACACAACATACATACAGTATATTATTTCTCAGTTTTGATCTTTTTTTTTAATTTTTGTATTTATTTATAGTTAGTTACTTAAAATAAGGCCAATTCACTTCAAGTAATGGCATCAAATATTACCAGCTGGTGTAGTGTAAACACTAGTGACGTCACTTGAGCGTCTGTAATTAACCGTCGATAGTTTCAAGAATTAATGCACTCATTTACTGAATATTCTTTGTAAAAAAATAAAATTTAAATCAATTATTTATAGGAGATAAATATTATTATGAGTAAATATACCGATACCGGTATGCATTACTGACCACCTCCACGGCTAAAAATAGCCCAATCTCGGGTCACTTTCCCTTTCTTGTCTCCTCACTGGCAAATGGGGGGGGCGTGGGGAGGGGTGTGTGATGATAGCTGTGTTTATTACAGGGGTATAAATCTCTTTTACGGTATGTTAGACAGGTTTATAATACATTTTTATTATTTTAATATACCGGTAATCTTAATTTGAATCCAGCTTGCCAAACGTAAGTTTCAGTATAAAATAATTAGTGGTAAGACCTTGTGAGTGGCTTACGATGTTTTCATCACCACTCTTGACACACTAAACCACAATATTTAAGAGGTAAGAATTTTAAACTTGGTGGTTTAGACGACCCCCTAACTTTGGGCAGATTTTTTTAATGTTCAAATTTCGTCTTATAGGCCGTGATATACGGTATATACAGAGGAGGGTGAAATCAGGTCCACAATGGTCAGGTATTAGGTAATGACCCTACTAATCTTTAAATAGCACACAACGGTTGGTGGTCAGGCGAATTACACGAAAGCGCCTGGGAACTTAGTGTTTTCTTCTTTCCTTGTGGTTATCAGCATATATATATATATATATATATATATATATATATATATATATAGGCATGAACACTTGTACACAAACACACACACACGAAACTCCTTCAGTTATTCCCTCTCCACATTAAATAGAATTTAATAAATGAACATTTTATAACAAGTTTTTTCCTCAAGTATTAATACATCTTTGATTTTCCTTCATATTTTGATTGATTCTATACCCTCGTTGTTCCTGTGAGGCTCATAATCCACTACAAAAATATACAATTTGTATCCAGCATATGACTGTGCACCTCTATACCAAAATATTGTTAACAACCTTTGGTCTCAATATTAATTGACAAAAGTTCATAAATCAATTGCCCTAACTCCTCACCACAGCAGACAAAGGGTCTCAAAAACTAAATATAATATTGTACTGTACTATAATGAAACAAATAATCTTATACTAAAATTTAAATAAAATAAATTTTATCCAAGAACAAGAAATGCAGAAAGCTACTCTCATCGACACTTCACTAAACAATGTAAAGAAGTCTGTACAGTACAATATGGATAAGACATTGGAGCAAAACAAAATCTGAAATGTGAAGTAGTGAAGATTTTGTTTTCTTTTACATAACTTTTTGTCGACAAAACATGAAATTCCACAGCAATACACAAGCTATTAAACAAAGTCAACTTACATACAATAAAGTCAGATTAATGAATGTTAATAAGAAAATGAGTGAAGGAACATTATACAGTAGGTGGGGAAGTAAATACTTAAAACATCCACAAGTTCATAAAAGTGATATGTAAACACAATACAGGACAATACTGTAGTTAACATGACTAGAGGCTGTTAATGTAAGTGATATACAGGAAACACAAGACCCTGACACTTGGAAGGTACAACTTTGCCACATTAATAAAACTTAAAATGTGTGAACTGAAGGTGTAGTGAGCAGCTCATGGTTGGTGAAGTGACTGGGTGTGTGAACTGAAGGTGTAGTGAGTAGCTCATGATTGGTGAAGTGACTGGGTGTGTGAACTGAAGGTGTAGTGAGTAGCTCATGATTGGTGAAGTGACTGGGTGTGTGAACTGAAGGTGTAGTGAGTAGCTCATGATTGGTGAAGTGACTGGGTGTGTAAACTGAAGGTGTAGTGAGTAGCTCATGATTGGTGAAGTGACTGGGTGTGTGAACTGAAGGTGTAGTGAGTAGCTCATGATTGGGTGTGTGAACTGAAGGTGTAGTGAGTAGCTTATGATTGGTGAAGTGACTGGGTGTGTGAACTGAAGGTGTAGTGAGTTTCTCATGGCATGAGTAGGTCAGTGATCTACTCAAGAGAGGTTTACAGGTTTACACGCAGCAGAATATTTATATTAATGTCAGTAACATTGTTTATATAAACCCAAACCACATTAGGCTCAAAGGGTGGTATGCAAAGTACAGTTAAGGATTCTTTCTTGAATAAAAAAAAAAATTTATATTATTTCTCTCTGTCATAGAACATTGGGAACACCCACCTCTAATTGTAGTCCCACTGAAACATTACCACAAAAATTGCCACCATCTTTCATTCTCACTATCAATACTGTGCTGTATATTAGCCCCTCTCTAATAGACAGTAATCTATATATAAATATGGGTTAGATACATTAACTACACAAGGTACAATACCACCACCATTGTCACAATCAATATCACCATCTTCATGTCATACCAGCAGTAAAAGTGATTCACCTATTATGCACCCTCACATTTTAAATTTTGGAAATACAGTAAATGAAATCACAAATCTTGAGAATCCAAAGTATAATCACCAGCAGCTTCATTGATGTTACTTATTTACTTATTATATAATTAAAACAATCTTGTTTCTATGCAAAAGTGACACAAAATTTAAGACAAATTCAGCAATGAATCAAAATTGAAATAACATCAACCAGGTGACAATTGAACTGATTTACACAACTATATACTGGTTTGTTCATGAGCATGCACTTAATGATTCCATAATTATAAGCAGTGACCAGTAAGCCAAGCTGACCCATGAGGCAAATCAAGGGCATGAAAGCAATATGCAAATAAAATCACAGGAGCATGAACTGGTAGCTACAGGATTTATAAAACAAAAATTAATCATATGTAAATAAAAGTTTTATTATGAAGTGTTTCATATCCTCTTGTGTGTTCCCATTTTACTGTAACTGACAACTGTATCCTGATTTCTTTGTGTTACCCAAGAGCCAAACGATCCAAAGAGAGATGGTGCAGGGTGGCACCATAAATGGTCAAATTACTGTACATGATTTTGGGTTAGGGTACTTTCAATATTTACACACTGGTATGAAATGATAGGAAAGGTTCTTGTGCTCTCACTTTTCACATAACTAATTCTGTCATTAGATTTTGCTCTTAAAAAATCATGAGAGAGTTTCTTTAGACTATCATCAAAAGGTAATTAGTTACTCGAAATCTGGAGGCTGTGATGCCCTCTAAGACACTTGTCAGTCCTCTACACTCTACAAAGCAGCATCCAGAGATCCACTCCCTCAAGATTTACCACATCATATCATAGCATTAACCTGAGTAAAGACTTGATCAGCAAGGATTACACTCAAGCTGTACTAAACAATTAAATTTTATAATATCAATCTATCTATCCTTAATCCAACCCCAACTAACTGGGATGAAAAAGGTACACAAAACCTTACTGGAAACTAAAGTAAGTGAGTGTGCACACACACACACGTGCATGCACACAAACACACATATCTTCAGCTCCTGCTGAACAAAACAAAGGACTTCCAAAGGCTTCCCTGTTTCATAACTGTTTCCCATTAAACCGCATGAAATACTCTTTCCCTCTTGTCTAATATTATTATATACAGTACATGATCATCCTTACCTCACACCACACTACAGTACTTCCTCAAACCTTTCTTCAGTAACTTTTGTCTTCTAATGAGTCTACCAATACGTATCACTAAACTTTTAACAATCTAAAGGTTTTTTTGAGAATACTGTATGCTCACTAGCACAGATATCTTCCCCTTGCATCATTCAAATCTACAGTATGTAGTCATGAACAAAAGTTGTGTCACCTTTCCTGCTGCTCCACAAACCCAAAAATTCAGATTCATGAACCTGAAGCAATAGACAGTGATGCATAATTCTGTCCACTGATGCTTCAAATTCACAAGTTTCTCGGAGTTTGTGAACCAGCAGATGAGGTGACTGAGGTTATAGTTAACTTTTCAGTTACTGCAAATCTTCATTCACTGTCTATTTCACTACACTCCTCTGTCCCTTTAAGTTTCTGTCAATCATTACCTATATGCTGGTAATGAAGACTAACCTACTCAATTACTTGAAGGAACACTTAAACATACCATACTGTATGTACAGTACAATACTGTACTAGAGGAAGACTTACTTCTTTGTTAGAACTAAGTATAAAAGGAAGCACTAACATTCTCAAACAGGCTAGATATAATGTTCAGCTTAATATATAAAATTGAAGAGTTTTTGGAGGGAAAGTATTTCTCAGATAGAAGGAAATGGGAGAAGACGACTAGTGGTAATGAAATGTAGAGCAAAAAGAGATGTTAGAGGTTAAGGGGGAAGCAGAAATTATAATGGTTGATGTTCATGTTGGTGGTGGCAGTAAATGGTCTGCACACACTTACACATCTTCCACCACACACATTATAACACTAGTTTCATTTGTTTCTCAAGTCACCTTCTCCCCTTGTATAGTACATACAGCACCTACCTCAGACCTGTCAACTGCTCACCCCACAGTGGAGAAATTATCAAAACTCTCAAGTACTCAATATGCTATCAACCATCATGAACTCTTCACATTACATGCATCAACTCTCTACATTACTCAGAGCAAGAAACACTACCAGTCCAATCCACAGCTTCGAGGGCTATGTGAAGTTCCTCAGAGGGCGAAATATAAAAAATAAATGCATAAATAAATAAAAAAAATTGATGTTTAGTGACAAAAATAATATACCTGTATAACTTCTCATTCCACCATTTGTAAAGTAACTAACATCTCTTAAGTTTAATAATATGGCAACAAATTATCAACAAGTCCCATTATGTCACAACACAAATAATACTACAGGGTATTTTCATGACTTATGATACACAAAGATCCTTCATAAAACACCTAATAACTACAATATTTAGGCATCACAAAAGATACCAAGATTACCTGACTTCCTTCCATAACTCATCAAACTTTTCTGTCATAGCACACAGACAGTACTGCTTGGACAACTGTGAGTAAGGTTAGGCTACATTAGGTAAGATTAGAAGGGAATATATGAAATACGTTTGGTTTGGTCAAGTTACGTTACGTCACAGTGAAATAATAAGTAATATCTTCGTTACCCGGTAGCTGGAAGCCCTCTTGACCGAAACTCGCCGATAGCCGGAATTGAAATTTTCTCGGAAAATAGTTCCCAAAGTCGGAATTTTACAGAAAATTCTGGCTTTGGGAATGATTTTCGAAGAGCCACATTATCTAAAAAATTCCACAAACATTTTCCCAGTACCCAGAAAATTTCGGGAATGGGGGGGGGGGTTAGATTTTTTCCAGGTTTGAGAAATGAAAATCAGGCGCACTTTCCGGATATTTTGAGAAAATTTTCTGGTACTCGGAAAATTCTGGAATGGGGTATTTTTTCTGGGTTTGAGAAGTGATGTAAAGTGCAATTTCTGAAACTTCTGAGAAAAGTTTTCCATTACCGGTACGTACCCGGAAAATTCCGAGAATGAAGGATTTTTTCTGGCTTTGAGAGAGTTGTCTCGTTACCCGGAAATCTCCGGCTAACGGATATATCACTTGTATTGTGATGGTAGGCCAGTGATTTCCACAACTGTTGAGAAATGTGAAACACTGGATCCATAATGACAAGGAAATTATAATATTAACAAAAGATGTTGCTAGCTCAGTAAAACACAGTGGGTCTCACCCATGATCAAAGAGAGCCCTACAAAGTCATTCCAACTAGACAATCACATACATATATATGACACTACTATGACATAGATTAATTCCGAAAGTCATTGTCAGGAGCAAACTGTGTGCAGTATTACAATCACTAAACTTCAAGAAACGTTGTAGGTACGAACCAACACAAAACAGAACATAATCACAACACCATTTTACACAATTCCTGAAAGATTTTTTTGACATAATTGAAGAAATTTACAATGTTGGCAAGATTACAGCAAGACCTGTACAATTTATTCATGAAAGATAAAATACGTTGTTAGATGTGAGAACAGTCTGGCTTTACAACTGCTAATAAAGTTTTATGATAGTGTACTGGGAGAGTGTTTGTGATCAATATAGAAGGTTCTCATCAACAATAACAAAGAAGTTCACAGATAGACAAGAAAGAACTTGGGTAACACTGAAACATGAATGAGTATAATAAAGAGACTTTAATACACACATTTTACAATGGTCCAGAGGCTTAGAGTACTCATCATTCTCCAGAGGCCCAGAGTACTCATCATGGTCCAGACACAACATCACCACTAGTGGTATTCATATTCAAAATACTACTAAACTTCAGATACGCAATGTATGACAATGAGCCACAAGGGAAGTTAAGGGGCACTGTGAAAATGGCATGTTTCAATTGTACACACTTGTCAGATAGATTCCTAGCAGTAGAAATGTTCTCTATGTACTGTCAGAAAAATTCTTAACAGGTGAATTCTTCTCCCGAATCTTCACACTTCATTCACAGGAGCTAATCATTGAGTACCCCTTTACACTCTAAAAATAATTTTCTATGTTCTATACAACATTGTATTTTCTTACTAATGGTTGTAGTTCACCACTGAACAATGTCTATTTAGCCTTTCTTAATGAACAAGCTCAATAGTTTGGGCTTCTGTGAGTCACATGTGCACACACATTACATGTATGGTACCTGTATGCATCATGGCATTACAGAACACATGTTATACTGGCACACATTAACCACAGATGTATACACCTCTACTGTAGGTTTACATATATCTCTGATGTTTCCATACATGACATTTTGCCACACTAAAACACAATTGGTGTTAAAATCAGGCTTACTGTAATGAAAACTGAAACCACTAACAATTAAGGTTTATGGTTCAAGATAACAGCTTAAATTTTAAGTTGTGCACATTTTAGCCCACTGGACTAGATATGCGACAGTTTTGGTTCGATCTGGTTAAATCTCATTAGGGTTATTTGTTAGGTTTTGGCTAGGTTAGGTTAAGAACCAAAAGGTAAAAAAGTTGAAGGCCAAAATGTGTAGGGTCATATTGGCTGCACATCCAGTATGTCTACAACCATTTAATATCAAATACAGTATTTTGGTCTCCCAATGAGATTAAGCCTTGGCTTACACAGGTGAAGGACTGACTGATACTCAATATGCTCGCAAAGTCTATCAGATACAAAACCACCACACTAAACCTTGAGCAGTTGAGTGAGTCATAACAGTGCATTACTTTTCACAGGAATATATTTTTTCATGGGACCCACATTTTAAAATTTTGTAACCCAAATAAATTTTTTCCAGGGGAAAAAATTGCTCAAAGAGAAGAACTTTATTTTTAGCGAGAACAAAAGCAAGAAATAATTTTTTTTATGGAGAATAGTGCTAAAAATCATAATGTTTCCTTTAAAGAGAAACATGTGTTACAAGAGTCAACTGTGGGCACCTCTGGTACAGTACAGTACAGTACATGGTGAGGGCTTAATAATAAAACTTGTGTTAAAACAAAAATTCTTAATTGATCGATGCATAACTGTGCAGCTTTACCACACAATATTTACCTTAATACAGTACAGTACAGTATATGTACAAGTTTTGGCTCCTCACACTCTAAATACTCATACTATAGTACTGTATTCTTATATTGTAACTGCAGAATCTTCTTGAAAAAAGTGAAGTATGTAAAATATCAGTTATTGTATAACTATGGTGAGGTGAATAACAAAATATATCAAGAGAGATGTACGTGCATGAAGCAGTTAACATGGGTGTAGTTGTCAGCTAAACAAGCCTGTATAGAATATAAATAACTAAATACAATACTTGACTTCATTTCTTGACTTTAAGTTAACCTCCAACCTGCTGTTTCATGTCCAGTAGTTGTTCCTATGCCCAAATCTAAAACAAAACCCTAAATGACCGGCATGAAATTATCATTATTTTCTTCTTCTTCTTCTTCTATGCCATGAATGACTACCGTGCACTTTATCATCATCGCATTACACTCAAAATTAACCTTACATTTTTTACATAGTTCAACTGAACACTGTGTTGGATGGTAACACTGCCCCTCTGGAAAATGAGATACAATCACAAATTCTTTCCAAAGTATTTAAAGGAAAAATTAGATCAACACATTCCCTCAACATAACACTTTATGAGATACAACACAAACATTCTCTTATGAGCCCAGTTTTTCATAGTAATAAGTTTGGAGTGTATTTTAAGCCTCACAGCACTAAATTCTAAATACCGTATTTAAAGAAACCGGATCAAATTTTAAAACAAACTAAAGCTTTTTCCCCTCATTATTTATATACCATCTAATATTCTCATCATCTTTCTTACAGTAAGACAAAACTTTCATCAGAAACATCAAATATAATGCTGTACACATAATATTATAGTAGCCAATGACTGTGTACAGTATGTGTTGAAGCCCAGGTATTAACCTTCTGTGGTTGATCAAGATCTTTATCTTATACTGTATGGTACAGTACATGTATTACCAAATACTTTCCTTAAGCAACTAATACTATAAAATTCAAAAACCTGTTATACTCTACCCAGAGAATAATAAATAAATAAATAAATAAAAAAATAAAAAAATAAAATAAAAAAAAAAATAAAAAAAAATTATATATATATATAACACCTAGAAAATCTAAAATGGGGGTCTCTTTTTCTTCTGAGCACCACAAAACACTCACTTTTAAGCTTGCCAGCCATTTTAAAATGAATTACAGATGAAAATTTTGTCTGTTTACTGACTTTGGGACTCAAAAATACATAATTTGACCAAATTTTGGTACGACTGAGGTAAGTCGTAAGTGCAGGTGGACGTAAGTCGAGTCGGTCGTAAGTCGGGGAGTACCTGTGTGTGTGTGTGTATATATATATATATATATATATATATATATATATATATATATATATATATATATATATATATATATATATATATATATATATATATATATATATATATATATATATATATATATATATATATATATATATATATATATATATATATATACAGTGGTCCCTCGGTTAACGAACTCAATTCGTTCCAGAGAGTCGTTCGTTAACCGAAACCATTGTTTCAATGGGATATTGGGTAATTGGTTCCAGCTCACAGAAAAGTATATACAAAGTAAAGCCAAAATGCATAAAGTTAGAAACACTCCTAAAATTCCCCTAAATCACTATATATATACAGTGATCCCTCGGTTAACGAGATTTCGGTTAACGATTTACCTTCCATAAGATTCTTAACTTCGGTAACGAGCAATCCCTCGATTAACGAGTTTTTTACGAGCCGACTTCAACATGTTTTCGCTTGCATTTGGCGGTCCACCAGCTGTAGTATTAGTCTGCCAATACAGTAATTGGTTTTAGGGCTTAAATTCCTTACTATTTTAGTAAATATCAAGAAGTTTATACTATTCAATAATTTTAAAAGTTTAATATTAACTTTTTTAGTCATTTTAACAATTATTGAACATAATTGAAGGGAAAGAAACTAGTTTCTGGCGTGCCATCCAGCCTGTTAACACACCAGACAGGCGTTAGTCTCTCTCTGTTTTCAGTGGAGGTAACATTTTGCTTGAAACTCTCTTCAACTAAATGCTTTTTTTCTGTGTTTCCAAGCAAATTATTGGTCATTTTGAAATTTATTTTACATATTGACAATATATAATGCAGTGCAGTGTTGATTTAAAGAAAATAATCTTGAATTACACCAAGAGAACTAAAATTTTATGGGTGAAATGGTGCCATGGGGTGACTTCTCTTCCACCCCAAAGCCTTCTCTTCTCCTCCTCCACCCCCATTCTAATTCCCATCATCATCATCATCATCATCCAGGAGCCTTCTACATACACACCTCAAAGTAAGTGTACTTTTCTACCTTTTTTGTTGAATTTAGGCAATTTTTGGTGAGTTGGAACCAACTACCCAAAAACCCATTGAAACAATGGTTTCGGTTAATCGTTAACGAGCAACCCTGAACGGATTGTGCTCTAACCTAGGGACCACTGTATATATATATATATATATATATATATATATATATATATATATATATATATATATATATATATATATATACGTACAAATACACTCTTACTCTTAAATCACAACTGTAATGTGATACAGGTGATCAATTTTTATCTCTTGTGCAAAATATGTGATGTTTATATTCCAATTATTGGCTGTCTTGCAAGGATTCCAGCAATGCAAATTATATTCTCCTAACTTTAGTCTGAGACATTATATAAGATAAAAACTGTAAGCCTAAAACCCTGGCTGGGCAGATGGGGGGGAGGGAGGGCGGGAGGTTAAGTGATACGTTTGACAGTTTGACAATTGGAACCGAGAGGTCTAGTGAAGTATTTACAGTATTTGTTTATTTATGTCCTTGAGATTGAATTTTTGTTTTTTGCTTATAAAATTTCATAGAAGTGACATGGGAGAATATAATTTACATTGCTGGAATTCTTATACGATAGTGATTAATTTGAATATAAACAAGCTATAATTTGCACTAGACATAAAAATTTTAGTACTGTTATACATGTACACTACAGGTTTGCACTTAGGTCATTTATTTCTTTTAGTATGGTGTGTGCATGTACTGTAAATGAATGAAAATAAATGAAGAAATTTATGTAAATTTACCCCAAAATACGGTTGAAAAACGCTACATTATAAAATGTACTAAAATTTTTATCTCGTGCAAAATATATGACGCTTATATTCAAATTAATCTCTGTCTTGCAAGGATTCCAGCAATGCAAATTATATTCTCCTAACTTTAGTCTGAGATATTATATAAGATAAAAACTGTAAGCCTAATGAAAACCACCAAACCTTTGCTGGGATGGTGGGGTGTAGGGAGGGAGGGAGGGATGGGTGACAGTGACATGTTTGACAGTTAGTGCCTAAGGTCTAGTGACATATTTATTTGTTTATTTATTTCCTTTAGATTGAGTTTTTGTTTTTTGCTTATAAAATTTTATAGAAATGGCCGGGAAGAATATAATTTACATTGCTGGAATTCTTGTACGATGGTGATTAATTTGAATGTAAACATGCAATAGTTTGCACTTGAATAAAATTTTAGTATTCATTTTGTACATTATTTTGATTACATGTACAATACAGCTTTGCCCTTAGGACAGTGTATGCAGGTAAATGAGTTTCAATAAATGAATAAAGTTACATATATCGAGCCAATCAGTCCTACCTACCTACTGTACAGTTCCTCCCCGCCTTACAACGGAGTTAGGGACCGACATCCAGGTCGTAAGTTGAAATGGTCGTAAGTCGGAAATGCTTAAACAATACATAGAAATCTAAAATGGGGGTCTCTTTTTCTTCTCAGCACCACAAAACACTCACTTTTAAGCTTGCCAGCCATTTTAAAGTGAATTACAAAATTTTTTTTTGTCTGTGTACTGATTTTGGGACTTGAAAATGCGTAATTTGACCCAATTTTGGTACGACTGAGGCAGGTCGTAAGTGCGGGTGGTTGTAAGTCGGGGAGGAGCTGTACTTGTATGCCACATCCACACCTACTGCTTTACCCTTACATTACCACCTTTCATAAACTTCTTCAACATACACATATTGGGCCGAGGCTCAGACTGACTTTAACAATAAACAGCTTTGCTCTCTCACATACTCACTCTCAAGATCTAAAGCTGTGACTAGCTGTCACAGTACAGTGTCATGTTTTTGCAGTGGGTCTGTGATAATTTGGGAAGGGTGGACTGGTATCAATTGTTTATTACTCTCCTCTAATATGACAACAGCTTGGAAGCCTGACTATGCCATGTTCATCTTACTTAAAATAAATAAATACACCAAAGTACAGTATACCAGTAAATTATACATCTATACATGTAGACATACCTTCCACTATAATGTATCTAATGATAACGCTACTAAGATGTACATAAAAAGATACAAATCTTTCTAATCATTCCTCAAGCAGATCCTTTTGGTCACTTCCCACAAAATCGTTCCAAACACCTACCTATGAATTTTATCATAATGACCACACCTCAAGTGGGCACCTCCATTATTATTTCAGCTATTTACCAGTTGGACGCTTCCAATCATGTCACCCAAAGAACTTCTAAAACTTATTTAAGAAAAACGATGAGAACATTTACCCAATTGCTAGAGAGAAATGCTTCATGTTGTACCATATATAGTAAGGAGACATCAGTATTCACCTAAAGTGATAAGTGCATTACCAAGCCATTACTTCATATCTGGTGGAGCACCTCAACATTATTCTTAACTCATGAAATTATTTTGGCATTACTCAGTAAGATGGTTCCAGTTGTATTGTTGTAATTATTATTGTAATTATTCCTACCACCTGCTCACACCATTGCTTCCAATCACCTCATAAATGATCCAAAAGTCTTAAGCTAATGTCAATTCCCATGCAGTCACATTTTCTAACTCCCAGGATGCCTGCACACTCCTCCACACCTTGGTCAGAAGACACTTAGACAACTGCAAGTCATATCAACAATAAAAATTCAAGGAATTCATCATATACACCACCCACTTTTAAGACTCGGACCTCTGAAGACTGGCAGCATGATGGACCAACTGTGTTTCGTAACTCTTGCAATGACAGGAGAAAATGTAAAATTTTTGATCAATGAATGATAGTTTTAACCTACATAAAATGTTTGTAGAACTTTTGTAAAATTTTTAGCAACTTCAAAAGTCAAAACATGTTATGAATAATGTTTTATGATAATTCTCTAGATGAAGTAAGCAGCTCTAAATGTCTACGAAAGTCACTTCATCGAACTTAAAAAGACTTGGAAGCTCTTTCTTAACCAGCAAACAGCTGTACATAAATCAATGTCTCCCACTGAATATCAGCCATAAGGATTACAATACTGTAGAGTATCATGTAAGACTTCATAATATACTACAGTATGATAAATAATTCTCATTTAAAACTATTCTTTAGATTTGTCTTGTCAAAGACAATTTTCATTGAAGATTTGATTATATTTATTCAACATCATCTAAATTAGCAGCTCATGCACTACAGTTTGGAAGAACATTTGAAAACTAATATGAAAAAAAGCTACCACTGAAAATTATGCACAACACTTTATTGTGTGGGAGGAACAAGAATTATGACACACACAACTGTACCTGGTATCCCTTCAGCAGAAGCCAGCAAGAAAACATGTAGGTACATAATTATGGAGCATCATTCACACACTGACATTTCAGACACTGACTGCAGTGTTCCTTAACCCTCAAAAACTTAAATTATCTTTAATAATTAAATTTCGAGGTTTGACAGAGGTGTCCCTTCAACCTTACTAAGATATAGTTATGTGTTAACTCTTGAGTCACAAC
The DNA here is from genome assembly GCF_018991925.1 of Homarus americanus. Taxonomy (NCBI): domain Eukaryota; kingdom Metazoa; phylum Arthropoda; class Malacostraca; order Decapoda; family Nephropidae; genus Homarus; species Homarus americanus. The sequence goes on from NW_024756914.1 coordinate 459,582, forward strand.
AACTGACAGGGATAATATCCCTCGACACTCAATAACTTGAGTTATCTACAAACTCTGGAACCCCAAAGTTAGTTGTTACTGCTTGTAACAATTGCTGTGAAAAATGTTAATCAGATATCTCCAGGCAACTTAAAAAACAGATTTTGCAACTCTTGACACCTAAAACCCACAGGCATTTATCAATACAAAGTCCAGACAACAATAACAATAAAAGTCTCTCTATATTAAACTTGCAATAGCTGGGAAAGTTAATATAATGAACCTTCACAAAGCTTACTGATACCCAAACTCTGAAGTCTAAATAAGATGAATCAAAAGGATATCTTGAACTCATAAATCCTCCAAAAGCTTATAAAGATATTCTCACACTGAGCTCCTCAACGCTACCTTTGAATTATTATGAATATGAGCTCAACATCTTCATTTATCAATAGCTTAAGTTTTGTTATAACTGCAGGCAAAAGCAACCACAAATATACTCTATTAATTAACCTCCATAAAGTTAGAAAGACACTCTTATGTTGGGCCTAAAAAGCTTTTATCATGTACAAAGTTTCAAGCTTGTAGCATCCATCCATGTTCAACAGGAAAGAGAAGGTTTTCTTTATGATGGAAGCAACAGTGATGATACAAAACTTCTATTCACTTGTGGTATATCAAAACTATCATTGCAAGGGGGCAAAATCATAATGTTCTTCATAATCTGTTCAGGATCCCATTCTAAAGTGACTCTACACATTAACATAATTTTTATCTACTGCTAGAATATCAAGTTAAATTTCAAGGTCTTTCTTAATGACTTTGAACTGGCACACACTTCTAAATGATAAATCTATTTCATTATTCATTTTCTGATTTAAAATATAGACCTCTTAATATATCAGCATAATGAATTTTCGGAAATTCAACTTAAACTTCTCACAGCAATTATGTATGTAACTGAAAACTCATAATGATGAAGTCTACAAGTGTAAATCTGTGTCAAAGTTGAAAATGACAACATACATTAAGTGAAGATAATACTGTACAGTACACTACATGCAATACATAATACCTCAATACAATCTACAGTAAAACCTTCATTTCTGGAACACCTCCAAAAAATTACAGCATATGCAAATGACTTTCAACTATGCAGAAGCTTTGATAAAAGTAGCCTGAAACTTCAGTGAAGGAGCTCAGTAAGAACTTGGGCACTCAGGTGGGTTAAGGTAGCCAAACACATTGAGCTCATAGAGGCTGGCAAACACCATGAAGATGAGGTACCAGAACATCAGTACTACACCATATTTCTTGTCCAGCTTCCAGCCGTTCATGTGCGTGGCGACGATCAAGAATATTACCGTTGAGAAGAGGGATACCGTTGAGTACAACAGACCTGCAATTACAAGTGTTGTTGAGAGGCCTGTGCCAGGACAGTAGCTGTGTGTGAAATAGACCTTGACTCTTTGTTTTGTACACTTGTCTTGCATTATTTCCAACCATTTCCCTCCTTTATTTGAAGTTTCTGTATCATTTGATTCATCTCACAAAAAAGTGGAAGAGGAATAAAGAAAACAAACATTTAAGACTAAAAAATAAAAGCAAGCAGTGGGTCCACACTGAGAGTTGTGTAAAAGATCAGATTCACAAGACATCCACCAGCATCATCTACATATAATCAAGATATTATTTAAACTTAAATCAAATTTGTATCATTATCCTAAAAAGATGAAGGTACTTTTCAGTTTGCTTTATGTAAGGACACGTTAACCCTTATGGCCTGGGCTAGGTTTCCGCTGGCCATGTTCCCCCACGCGGGGGGAAAACGAGAAAATCAAAACTTTTCCAAAAATAATCTTTAACATTTTCAAATGATAAAACAATAAAAAATAAGTAAGAAACACTATATATTGACACTCTAGAAACTTCCCTGTGGCAGCAGTGCTAAGGGAGATAAAGGGACAGTGTTGTTTTGACAGCTGAAGCTTGTGGTCACTCAGCACTTAGCGGCCATTTTCTGCTTGTCTTTGTGTCCAGGATAGCCAATAATGCACATATTTACTTATAATAATACAGTAGTACCCCGCTTAATGCGGTCAATAAAACCGCGCTAAGTGAACAACAGAACATATGGGATTAATTCCAATAGAAACTGGCCAGACCCCCAAACTCCACTTTTTCCGACACAATACCTATGTTCTAATAAAAATAACATCTTAATTTTATGATGGTACATGCACACAATTAATACTTAAGAGAAATAGAGAAATACAGTCGCCAAGTTAATGTCCATTCAAATAATGGACTCAACTCCCTCCCCCTCTTCTCACACTACACTCACTGGCTCTTCCCTCTGAGAAATTTTGGGGGGAAAACCACTAAATTTTAATAAATAATACCTCAAACTAAAGTTAGGATAATACAATTGACATTGCTGGATTCCTTGTAAGACCAGGAATATTTTGAATATAAATGTCATATATTTTGCACAAAAGATAACATATTTACTCAGAGTAAACATTATATCTAAAATTTGTATGTCTAATGCAAAATCTATGATGTTTATATTCAAAATGATCACCAAATTGTAAGAATTCCAGCAATGTAAATTATATTCTGGCCGGGTAATTTATATGAATTTTATGAGCTAAAACAAATATCTTCAGTTAATAATAAAAAAAAAAATATTCTTCACGACACTATCTGTCAATCAAAGTACTCCACCTTGCCTCCCCCCCCCTCTTCCAACCGCACGGTCAGTCCCAACCCTCCCCCTCACCCCCCACCAATCCTCCCTTCAAGAGATGTTGGGTGAAAAAACTAAATTTTAACATTTAGTATTAAATAATACCTTAGATTAAAGTTAGGATAATATAATTGACATTGCTGGATTCCTTATAAGACCAGGAATATTTTGAATATAAATGTCATATATTTTGCACAAAAGATAACATATTTACTCAGAGCAAACATTACATCTAAAATTTGTATGTCTAATGCAAAATCTATGATGTTTATATTCAAAATGATCATCAAATTATAAGAATTCCAGCAATGTAAATTATATTCTGACCGGGTAATTTGTATGAATTTTATGAGCTAAAACAAATATCTTCAGTTAATAAAAAAAAAAATATATTCTTCACACGGTAACAGATGGTCGGTCGGTCGGTCGGTCCTTCCCTCCCCCCCACCCCCCACCAACCGTCCCTACCAGATATGTGGGAAAACCAGAATATTTACCTTTTTAGTAATAAATAATACCTCAAACTAAAGTTAGGATAATATAATTGACATTGCTGGATTCCTTGTAAGCCCAGGAATATTTTGAATACAAATGTCATATATTATGCACAAAAAATAACATATTTACTCAGAGTAAACATTATATCTAAAATTTGTATGTCTAATGCAAAATCTATATGTTTATATTCAAAATGATCATCATATTGTAAGAATTCCAGCAATGTAAATTATATTCTGGCCGGGTAATTTGTATGAATTTTATGAGCTAAAACAGGCAGTCAGACAGGGTGGCGGGTAGGGGGTGGGGCGAATCTAAAAATAGCTCTCGAGCCGGACACTCACCGCGTATACGTGGAAAAAACCCGCGTTAAGTGAAAGTTCGGCTCTGGCGAGGCACCGCGTATACGGTAAAACGCGCTAAGCGAAACCGCGTTAAGCGGGGTAATACTGTATGTATGTATGTATGTATGTATGTATGTATATATATATATATATATATATATATATATATATATATATATATATATATATATATATATATATATATATATATATATATATATATATATATATATATATATATATATATATATATATATATATATATATATATATAGTTATAATTCACATCTTCAGGGGTGAGTACTAGTCTGTACTCACCCTGAAGATGTGTTAGCACCTACAGTGATTTACTTGCATATATATATATATATATATATATATATATATATATATATATATATATATATATATATATATATATATATATATATATATATATATATATATATATATATATATATATATATATATATATATATATATATATATATTATATATATATATTATATACATATATATATATAGGCTTATTTTGGTCATTAGTTAACCATTGTCCTCAAGTTTTAATCAAACATAATTCCATCTTCACTAATGACGCTTGAAGTACGAATAGCAACTATCACATGTGTCGATCTTAGATGATTTCTCCTCTTGTGATTGGTTGATGATTTTGTTAACTGAGCGACGATTGGCCAACTAGCTCCTGCAACGCCATCTACCTTAGGACACAAGAACTTAATTTACAGGGTAAACACTAGAGTTACTGACTGTTTACGGAACCCGTAAGTCAATTTTGAGTATGGGAAATTTACGGGACTGTAAGGAGTCTTTAAGTTATGGTACTGTATCTCTGCTACTGTACGTAAATGCTGAGGTGTTTTCAGTATGCGGCCCCTGTACTGTACTTGTATAAGCAGCACAAGACTTTACCTCTGCTCTCAACGGGGACTGTAGTGCCAGGGTAGATGATGGCCGTCTTCAGGAACCATGGCAGACCTAGACACAGCAGGATGTCGAACACATTACTCCCTATTGCATTGCTCACTGCCATGTCACCAAAGCCTGTTGCATGGGAAGAGCATGTGCATTAATTCTATATAGCCCTCCAATGTGTGATGGAAGAAAGAGTAAGAAGAATTAATTATTTAACTTTTTACAAATACTGCTGCACACTTTCATGAATGAAAGTGGGTCACAAATGCCCATTGTGGATAAACCGCACTGTTTATTAAACATTTGGTACGAAAGGCAGCAGCATGGTAGGCACTGCACTCGACCACTTTTGTTTCCCCAATTGCAAACTACAGTTGTGTGAAGTAGGAATATCCCAGGAGGCAAGTGCCATTTCCATTCAGCTATCACAAGCCACAACCCTTTGTTGAGTAAAGTTTTTTTTTTCTATCTGTCTATATGTCAGTTCACAACATTCCATTCCAGCCTTCTTGGGTACTATATTTAAATGTTCACAACACAAGGTTAAGGTCTCAACTTGACCTTCGCTCCACAATAATAAATTTTGTATTTTCAAAGTTCTGTTAACTCCTTTAATGTCGAACATAATCAATGATCACTCCTATATATTTCATGACCGCTTACTCTACTAACCAACTTATTCTAAGAGGCACTTACCATACTGACCACACATTGTGTTGACCACTCACCTTGTTTGGCCACACAGAGAGAGGAGAGAGCATCAGGAGCAGACACACCAACAGCAATAAGCGTCAGACCCATGACAGTGTCAGGGATTCCAAGGGAGAAGCCTGTTGACAATGGGTCAGTTAGTACTTTTATTTAATAATTAGAGAAAGTAAAAATAATAATAATGACGTTACGACCCTCCTTTCACCGCTTACCCAGCTTCCACCACCAGTAGCCAGGGTCGTATGTACAGAAAGAGTAAATATATTACAAGTGTTGTCGAATTACCACTGGCTGTCCCGCCAGTCATCCCGATGATCGGTATCAGTGTACAGACAAACAACAGGCAGGTAGATTTCCACCAGGTCACAGAAAGACACTCGTGCACCGTAGTCTTCTTTAATAGTCACTAATTCTTCACAACACTGCTCACAGGGTAATGACTTCACAGCTGGACTTCACACTTCTAATATATATGTAGTCAGCACACTACCAGAGTACAATGCCTTACTCTTTTCACTTTTATATAGATCACAACAATTCCACAATACTTGCATGACAATTATCTTCAGTTCTCCTACTAGGCTTGTTCTTGACACTCTGAGCAGAAACAATCGACTGACTGGAGGCCACTCACTGCCACAGATATTGTATATGCTTTGTCAGACGCCTCAAGCACCTTCTAGAACGTTCTACTCTGATCGAGGCTTACAATAAGAAGTAAATCACAACAAAAATGATGCAATACATTCTAGAATAATCTTATATAAGTAATATATCAAAACATACAAGATAATCTCACTAACCTTGCCAATATAACTGCTGCTTGGGACAGAAAATAATCAAAACACCTAGATTACAAACACTTACTTTTACTTTTATCCTCTTCACCACTGATCAGCTTGTTAGCCACTTGGGCGATCGGTCACGTCTCTGTTACTTTTTCTTTTGTCTTCTTCACCAAATGATTGGCTCGTTAGCCGCTTGGCCGTTCGATCACATCTCTGTTACGCACTGCTGGCAAGTACATGGCATGCACCGGCTCCTGAATGTACCTGAACCTGCTCCAATGTTGGTCAAGTCTTGTCTTGAAAGAGCTCACACTCAGTGCCATCACAACACTTTCAGATAGATCGTTCCAAGAGTTCACAACCCTCACTCCGAAAAAGTTTGCCCTCACAGTTTTCTGGACTTGCGGCTTCTTCAATCTTGAGCTGTGACCCCTTGTGGGGCGAGCGTCCACCAGCTCCCATTAAGGACACTCAACTGAGTAGTGCCCCTTGAAATGCTTATACAGTCGGCCCTTCACATACGCGGGTTTAGCATTCACGGATTCGCAAATACGCGGATTGCCCCGCCAGAGGAATATTCTGTACATTGAAGTAATTGAAGTACATTCAAATCGCGCGCCATTCAACTCGCGCGCGGCACCGAACACGGGACACCACCGCTCCCACAACCTCACACACACACACGCATAGCTCTCCCTCACTCAGTCAGTCTCGCTGTAACCACACTTGTGTTGACATCAGCATTGTAGTTGCAAAAATATTACATTTCCATGAATATATTATATCAAGCACAGTATGAATAGAATATCACTAATATAAGAGTATTTTAACCGAAAAATACTGAAAAAACGAGTAACATCTCTTGAACATCGGAAGGTTAGGTAAAGTCTCTTGTTTTCGTCATGTATTTTATCCTAATTTACATTGAAATACATCACGTTTCAGCAAAAGTACTATTTATTTCTGAGAATATGGAAATGTAATATTTTACTGAAATGACGTACGTATTACAGTGGAAAGTGACGAAAGCAATGACTCGCTTTCTTTCGCTCAAAAGATGTTACCGTAATCGCTTTTCGAATGGTTTTCAGTTAAAAAACTGTTGTATTACAATAATATTCTATCCTAATTCACTTGTGATGCAACAGTTTTTTAACTGAAAACCATTCGAAAAGCGATTACGGTAACATCTTTTGAACGAAAGAAAGCGAAAGTCATTGTTTTCGTCACGATTTTGTCCCACATTCCACTGTAATACTTACGTCATTTCAGCAAAAATATTTCATTTCTGTGAATGTAGTATATCAAGCACAGTATGAATATAATATCATTGTAATATAACAGTATTTTAACCGAAAACTATTAAAAAAACGAGTAACATCTCTTGAACATTGGAAGGTTAGGTGAAGTCTTTTGTTTTCGTCATGTATTTTATCCTATTTTACATTGAAATACATCACGTTTCAGCAAAATTACTATTTATTTCCAAGAATATATTCATTCAGGCGCAGTTTAGGTAAAATATACGTGTGATGTAACATTTTTTTAATTGAAAACGATTCGAAAAACACGTACCCTCTAGCCCTGTTCAAGGAGAGGACTGGGAGAAGCTGTTTGGTGCTGCAGACGATGGCAAGGAAAATGATTTGGATGGATTTTAATGAAAATATTCAGAAATATGGTATCGTAGTATTTATTCAAGTCAATTAGGATAGAATATTATTGTAATACAACAGTAGTGACGATGTGGAGGAGGCGGAGGGATAGAGCGGGGAGGAGGTGACTGGCGGGAGCAGGGACGAGTGGAGATGCCAGCCAGTACATTACGGGTGTATTAATTGTTTTTATAGCTATTTTTGCATTTTAATGTTAAATACTGTACATTACGTTTCAACAAAACTACCATTTATTTCTGAGAACATGGAAATGTAATATTTTTGCTGAAATGATGTACGTATTACAGTGGAAAGTGACGAAAGCAATGACTTTCGCTTTCTTTCGTTCAAAAGATGTTACCGTAATCGCTTTTCGAATGGTTTTCAGTTGTGGGATTATAAAGCTAATGATAGGATTGAATATTATTGTAATACAGTACGAGTACAACAGTTTTATAACTGAAAACCATTCGAAAAGCGATTACGGTAAAATATTTTGAACAAAGAAAGAAAGCAAAAGTCTTTCGTCAAGATTTTATCCCACTTCCCACTATAATATGTACGTCATTCCAGCAAAAATATTACATTTCCATATTTATTTCCGAGAATATATTCATTCAGTCACAGTTAAGGTAAAATATACTTGTGATGTAATATTTTAATGAAAATCCAGTATCGTAGTTTTCTCGTTTCAAATTTAATTAACAAAGATTGATGTTTCAAATGTAATGAACAAAAATTTATGTCCAGTATCTATAAATTAACTTTAATAAATGAATACTTTGTTTTACATCGTCCTGTGCTACCATACCATGGATTTGGCTACTTTGGGCTCACAAGAGATCTGCCCTGGCAACTGTACCGACACTAACAACTGGTGGTGTGTTGGTGCATCGTTTCCATTGTTTACTGGTAGTTACTGGTAAATATTTTTCAACCTAACGAAACTATTACCCGTTTAGAGGTCGACCCCCAATTTTTGCCAAATAATTTGGTCTTAAAAGCTCGAACTACACACATGTATATACGGTAAATAAGGACATGGGGGGCCAGGGATTTTTTAGGGGGGGGGGGCAGCAATAGTACACGGATTTTTAACATTCACGGGTATCTCTGTTACCTAACCCCCGCGAATGTTAAGGGCCGACTGTACAGTCATGCGCCGGTTAACATCCTAGATACGTTCTTCGAAACGTGACGTTAACCGAAATGGACGTATATGTACATATACACTTTTACTCTTAAATCACTACTGTAATGTGATACAGGTGATTAATTTTTATCTCTTGTGCAAAATACGTGACGTTTATATTAAAATTATTCACTGTTTTACAAGGATTCCAGCAATGCTGGGCAGTTGGGGGAGAGGGAGGGAGGGAGGGAGGGAGGGATGGGGCTTGGGGGGAAGGGAGGTAGTACGTTTGACAGTTGGCACCGGCCCAAGGTCTAACGCGTGTACCTGTATATTTATCAGTTCTTAGTGACTAAGCTTCTCTCTTATAAAAAGCCAGTGACATGACCTGGGTGAATATAATTAACATTGTTGGGATTCTTGTAAGATACTGATTAATTTGAATATAAACATGCTATAATTTGCGCTAGACATAACAATTTTAGTACCGTAATCAAATTAGTACATGTGCACTCCAGCTTTGCACTAAGGTCATTTATTTCTTTTACGTTTCTTTTAGTATGGTGTGTGCATGTAAATGGATGAAAATAAATGAAGAAATTGATGTAAATCTACCCAAAAATGCAGTTGAAAAAATTTATATTATAAATGTACTACAGTACTGTACACTAATGTACAAATTTTTTTATCTCTTGAGCAAAATATATGACATTTATATTCAAATTATTGGCTGTCTTGCAAGGATTCCAGTAATGCATATTATAATCTCCAAACTTTAGTCTGAGATATTATGTAAGATAAAAACTGTAAGCCTAAATAAACCCCCGGCTGAGCAGATTAGGGAGGGAGGGAGGGAGGGAGGGATGGAGCCAGCGAGGGGTGGGGGGTTGAGGTGACAAGTTTGAGCCGAAGGCCTCTGTGTGTCTATTTAACAGTCCTACTAAGCTTCTCTCATTTTAAAATGCCAGTGATATGACCTAGGAGAATATAATTAACATTGTTGGGATTCTTGTAAGATACTGATTTATTTGAATATAAAAATGTTGTAATTCGCAGTAGACATAACAATTTTAGTACCGTAATCAAATTAGTACATGTGCACTCCAGCTTTGCACTAAGGTCATTTATTTCTTTTACGTTTCTTTTAGTATGGTGTGTGCATGTAAATGGATGAAAATAAATGAAGAAATTTATGTAAATCTACCCAAAAAATACAGTTGAAAAACTTTTTATAAAATGTACTACAGTATTGTACACTAATGTACTACATTTTTTATATCTTGAGCAAAATATATGACGCTTATATTTAAATTAATCTCTGTCTTGCAAGGATTTCAGCAATGTAAATTATATTATCCTAACTTTAGTCCGAGATATTATATAAAATAAACATAAAGAAATCACCAATCTTTTGTCTGGGAACACGAGGGAGGTAGCCAGCCGAGTGTGAGAAAAGGGGGGGGAGGTGAGGTGACAGTGTCTTTATTTATTTGAGATAAGATTTGACAGTTGGCGCTGAAGGCCTGCGTGTTTATTTATCATTACTTAAGAGTGACCAAGCTCTTCTCATAATTTGCCACCCAAACGACCTGGGTGAATATAACTTCCATGTAAGATAGTAATTTATTTGAATACCTGTATAAACAAGCTATATTTGCAATTCAATTTCAATTGTTTATTCCTTGATAGAGGAAGCGGGATCCTAGTGCTGTCACTTGGTACCCCTGTACCATAACACCAGAAGCAACTGGCCAGTGTCACAAGTATATACAGTACAGTACAATCATCCCTTGGTTATCGCGCCTAATTGGGACCCCACCGATAACGAAAGTACAGAACCTATGGGATTTATTCTAATTGGATCCAGGCACCCAAGACCCAACCCCAAGTTTCCCCTTTTATGACCATTTAGACCCACTAAATATATATATGTTATGGTAAATATCATACACACACATAGGCATGGCTAGGTTTATTACAAAGTGATGAAAAGGGTACGCTTAATACGGTAGTCCACAAAACATGTAGCTACGCTTTTTTTATTTGGTCCCCCATCACACGAGTCCGTTTTCTCTCCTCTCACATCAGGAAGTCTGAGTCCTCCGTTTTCTCTCTTAATCTTAGAGTGCACCAGAGACTTAGTTATTCTTAGTAATGCCACAGAATTTGAAATTGCAACCTCAATAGATGTAGGTTAACATTACACTTGGAGGCAAATGCTTAAAAAAAGGCTAAGAAAGGAAGCATATTCCTTTAACACATAATACCTGACCAGTATGGGGAGGATCATAGTGTCTCCGTCAGGGGGTCGTGGAGTGGTGGTCCAGCAGGCACCACAGATTTTGGGGGGGGGGGGGTCCACGGACGTATATGCGATTGGATGTTGTTCGGTCAGACGTTAACCGGCGCATGACTGTACACCACAATTAGGTCACCCCTTGCCCGTCTGTAGTATAAGCTAGGCAAGTTCAGGCGCTCCAATCTCTCAGGGTAGCTGAGGTGCCGAAGTGCAGGCACCAGTCTGGTGGCCTTCCTTTGAACATTTTTAACCAACTGACAGTCCCAAGCATATCTTGGGGACTAGACGGGGTGACAGTACTCCAGATGGGGAAGCACTTCATTCTTGAAGATTGTTACGAGGGACGGACCGTCTAGATATTTGAACGACCTTCTTATAAGACCCAATAATTTAATTGCCTGATTTACCTTCTTCTCACAATGGCCGGAGAACTTCAGCTCATTGTCAACATACACACCTAGGTCCTTCTCACATGCAGTCTCAACTAGTGCAGTTTCTTCATCCCATTGGGACATATGATACGCCTCCTTACCGTTGGTACACCCCAGGTGCATCCTCTTACACTTCGTGACATTAAATCTCAGCAGCCATTTCTTCGACCATTCTTGGAGCCCACAGAGGTCCTTCTGCAGCTCTTCATGGTCCGCTTGGTTCTTGATTTCCCAAAATAACTTGGCCTCATCGGCAAACATTTGTATGGAGGAGTGTACAACGTCAGGCTTGTCATTTATGAAACAAACAAACAACAGTGGGCCCAATACACTGCCCTGTGGTAGTGTGGTACCCCGCTCGTGACAGGTACGGATGATGATTTCGTGCCATTAATCACCACACACTGCTTGCGGTCATGTAGAAAGTCTTCTATTCACGCAAGGACATTTCTTCGAATTCTGTACCCTTCCAGTTTGATTTTCAGCCTTTCGTGGGGTACACTGTCGAAAGCTTTGGCAAAATCTTGGTATATATTGTCGATATTACCACCCCATTCCAGAATATGGGTCCAGATATGCAATACCTTGAGCAATTGTGTTAAGCAGGAGCACCCCGGCATAAAACCGTATTGGCAATCCTTTACAAGGTTGTTTCGAAGTAGATGTTCCATTGCGGCATCTCTTATAATACTCTCAAGTACTTTACATATTATGATGGTCAGGCTCACTGGTCTATAGTTGTTCGTGGAGTGATCGATCGTCTTCTTGAAGATAGGACTCACATAAGCCACTTTCCAATCACTGGGGACCTTTTGTTCATCCAGGCATTTGCAAAACAGGATCTTCAGCAGCTCGGCAAGCTCGTTGCACAACTCTCTTAGCACTCTAAGTTGCACCATGTCAGAGGCGAGACTTTTATGGACCTTTAACTTTGTCAGTTTATTTCTAATACCCTCTTCTGTGAACACAATCTGGGTCAGTGCTGTGTCGAACCGTCTGTCCTCAAACGCAGGAAGGTTAATCGCATCCTCTCTTGTGAACATCGAGGAAAAGGAGTTGTTCAGTGCCTCAGCTTTATCCTGGTCAGAATCTGCAAGACTGCCATCTTCAAGCCTCAGGTCTGATAATCCTACTCGCGTTTTTAATTTTGACTTTGCATAGCAGTAAAACACCTTTGGGTTTGACTTGACCTCGCTTGCAACCCGCCTCTGGAACTCCTTTTCAGCCCTTCTACATTCTATCTTTGCTTGGTTTCTGGCTATTGCATACATGCCTCAGCATAATGCCTCCAGGAATACAAAGAGAGCGCTACACATGAACCATGCGGCAGTCGGCAAAGTTAAGAAGAAAACTTAAGATTTTGAGACGTAGGTTAAGACAAATGATGAGCAGGACAGGAGGATGTATGCCAGATCCAGAGGCAGATTGCAAGTGAGGTCAACGTCATGTCAAACCCAAAGGCTTTTTACCGCTGCACTAAGTCGAAATTAAAAACGTGGACCTGAGGCTTGAAGATGGTAGTTAAGCAGATTCTGACCAGGGTAATGGCGAAAGCGTTGAACAAATTCTTTTCATCTGTATTCACAGGAGAGGATGCGAACAATCTCCTGCATTTGAAGAAAGATGGTTTGACACAGTGCTGACCCATATTGTGTTCTCGGATGAGGTTATAAGAAAAAAGTGTAACGAGCTTGTGGAGCCCCTTAAGATCCTGTTCTGTAAATGCTTGAATGAGCAAAAGATCCTCGATGAATGGAAAATGGCTAAAGTGAATCCTATATTCAAGAAGGGCGATTGTCGTTCCACGAATAATTATAGACCAGCAAAGTGTGTAAGGTATTAAAGAGCATCGTAAGAGATGCCATGATGGAACATCTACTAAAAAACAACCTTGTAAAGGATTGCCAACAGTTTTATGCTGGGACGCTCCTGCTTAACACAATTAATCAAGGTACTGGATGCTTGGACTCAAATTCTAGAACAAGGCAGATATATCGACAATCTAGATTTTGCTAAGGCTTTCGACAGCATACCCCATGAATGGCTGAGAATCAAACTGAAGGTAATGAATTCGAGGAAATGTCCTCGCGTGGATCAGAGACTTTCTACAAGACCGCAAACATTGTCTGGTGATAATTGGTATGAAATCGTCATGTGTACCTGTGACAAGCGGGGTACCACAGGGCAGTGTACTGGGCCCATTGTTGCTTGTTTGCTTCATAAATGATATGCAAGGCGCTATACACTCCTCCATACAAATGTTTGCTGACAATGACAAATTATTTAAGGAAATTAAGAACCAAACAGACTGTGAAGAGCTACAGAAAGATCTGTATGAGCTTCAAAAATGGTAGAGGAAATGGCTGCTAAGATTCAATGTCACAAAGTGTAAAAGAATGCACCTGGGTCACACCAACAGTAAGGAGGTGTATCACATGTCCCAACAAGACGAAGAAACTGCATTAATTGAGACCGAATGTAAAAATGGACCTGGGTGTGTATGCTGACAATAAACATAGGTTCTCGGGCCATTGTGAGAAGAAAGTAAACAAGGCAATGAAATAAGTAGGTCTTATAAGAAGGTTGTTTGGATATCTGGATGGTCCTTGACTCGTCACGATCTTCAAGAAAGAGATGCTTACCCGTCTGGAGTACTGTCACCCCACCTTGTCCCCGAGGTACGCTAGAGACTGTCAATTGATTGAATATATCCAAAGGAGTGCCAGCTCTACGAAACCTCAGTCACCCAGAGATTAGAATGCCTGCAACTGCCTAGCTTATACTACAGATGGGAAAGAGGCCAACCTAATCATGTATAAACATCTCGGGGGCACTACTCAGTCGAATGTACATACCTGAAGCTGGTAGACGTCCACCCCACAAGGGGTCACAGCTCAAGGTTGAAGAAGCCACAAGGCCAGAAAACTGTAAGGGGTAACTTTTTCGGAGTGAGAGTTGTGAACTCATGGAACAATCTGCCAGAGAGGCGCTAGACGACACCGAGTGTGAGCTCATTCAAGGCCAGACTGGATAAGCACTGGAGCAGGTTCAGATCATATATTCAGGAGCCAGTGCATGCCCAGTACTTGCCAACAGTGCATAACAGAGATGTGACTGACTGCCCAAGTGGCTAACGAGCCCTTCAGTGGCGAAGAGGATAGAAGTAAACAGTAAAGTAAAAGTTATAATATAAATAATAAATAATAATAATAATAATAATAATAATAATGTAATAATAATAAATAAAAATAATAATAATAATGAAATAATAATGAAATAATAATAATAATAATAATAATAATAATAATAATAATAATAATAATAATAATAATACTAATAATAATAATAATAATAATAATAATACTAATAATACTAATAATAATACAGTGACCCCTCGGTTAACGAACTCAATCCGTTCCAGAAGGTCGTTCGTTAACCGAAAAGTTCGTTAATCGAAACCATTGTTTCAATGGGTTTTGGTATTGGTTCCAGCTCACCGAAAATTTCCTAAATTCAACAAAAATGGTAGAAAAGTTCACTTACTTTGAGGTGTGTATGTAGAAGGCCTGGATGATGATGATGGATTTAGAATGGGGTTGGAGGAGAAGGAAGAAGAGAAGGCATTGGGGGGAAGAGAAGTCACCCCATGGCACCATTTCACCCATAAAATTTTAGCTCTCTTGGTGTAATTCAAGATTATTTTTAAATCAACACTGCACTGCATTATATATTGTCAATATGTAAAATATATTTCAAAATGACCACTAATTTGCTTGGAAACACAGAAAAAAAAGCGTTTAGTTGAAGAGTCTCAAGCAAGATGTTACCTCCACTGAAAAAGAGAGAGACTAACCTGTTTGCTGTGTTAAGGCTGATGATTAAACTAGTCACTTTACCTTTAATTATGTTCAATAATTGTTAAAATGACTAAAAAATTGAATATTAAACCTTTAAAATTATTGAATAGTATAAACTTCTTGATATTTACTAAAATAGTAAGGAATTTAAGCCCTAGAACCGATTAATGTATTGGCGGACTGATACTAAAGCTGATTGCCCGGCCAGTGCAAGCGCAAACATGTTGAGGTCGGTTCGTAAGAAATTCGTTAACCGAATTGAATATTCTTATGGAAGGCAGTTCGTTCACCGAAATTTTGTTAACTGAGGCGTTCATAACCGAGGGATCACTGTAATAATAATAATAATGTAATAATAATAATAATAATAATGTAATAATAATAATAATACAGTAGAAGTCCAAAACCGAACTGCTTGGGGATTGGGTCGGTCCGGATTTTCGGATTTTCCGATCTCAGGCAGTACTTTTAAAATTCAAATTTAAGGAGGAATAAAGAAGAGATGAACAGGTACAATTTGATAGTCTATTCATTAGCAAATATAGCATGCTTCATTTATCAAACGAGCAGTTTTAAAGAAAAGCTGTGAATTCTAGAATTTTATTCTTTGCCTTTTTATATCATAAATTGTAGACTTTCCAATGTCGTATGTTTCCATTAGAACAGTATTGCTCACACCACGTTCTAGTTTCTTAATTATTTCAAGTTTGTCACCATTTTCAACGCTCTTCTCTAAAAGAAGTTTATCTACTTTAGAGCCATTATTATGGGCTTGTACAGTACTCTGTAAATAGAAAGAGTAGGACTCAAAATTACATATGTTGTCACAGTTTGATTGCTTGTTTAAAGCGGCGACCACGTGGTCGCTTTTGTTGTCGCTTGTGCAGCTGTTAGCGCACGATGACATACACACAAAAGCCCACTAAAAAAGTGAGTTTTAAAGTCCGGATTCTCAGGTGGTCCGGATTTCTGCATCCGGATTTTGGACCTTTACTGTAATAATAATAATAATAATAATAATAATAATAATAATGTAAATAATAATAATAATAATAAATAATAATAATGTAATAATAATAATAATAATAAAATAAAATAATAATAATAATAATAATAATGATGCAGTATACCCGATTTTTTCACATTTTATTTCGCTGCCTTCAATTAATTATTATTCTTGATGACACCCTGGATGTACCCAAGAATGTCTTGCGGTAGTTTTAAAGTTGCCGGCATTGTCCTGGGAGGCTGGCCCACGCGCGCTCCCGTTCCCTTTGCTTCAGTCTGGGATAAACACTTGTCCGTCTCGTGCGGCGCGACTACTCTGTTCTCACAACAACTGTGCTCCTAGCTTGTGATGGCTCCCAACTCTAACCACCTTCATCCATCTGCAGGAAGGTGGCCAAACAAGTGAAGAGAGAAAAGAAGGTCATGACCCTCATGGAGAAGATACAACTGCTGGACAAACTTCGCAGTGGCCAAAGTGGCTGAGAGTATGGCATCGATGAATCAACTGTCTGTGACATCAAAAAGAAAGAGAAGGAGATTCGTAATGCTGTTGCCTTAAGTGCCCCCTCTTCTGCCAAGGTAGCCACTAATGTGAGGGATACAGCCATGGTGAAGATGGAGAATGTCTTGACATCGGGATTGAGCACTTTAACCGCCGCAACATCCCTCTCAGCCAGAAGTTTATCTGAGACAAATCCAAGGTTCCGGTATAACCGATTCCATGCTGAGGTGGGTGGTGCTAGTGCTGGTGGTTCTGGTGATACTGTACCACAAAGAAAGGATTTAATGCCAGTAAGGGCTGGTTTGAGAATTTCAAGAAGCACTACAACCTGCACAACTTGAGGATCACCGGTGAGTCAGCCCCGCAGACGATGTAGCAGCTAGGAAGTATCCTGCGATCTTTGCCGAGATTATCTGGGAGAAGGGCTACGTCGAAGCAGGTTTTTAATGCTGCCGAAACTGGCTTGTGGTGGAAGAAGATGCCAGCCAGGACGTTCATTTCCAAGGAGGGAAGGAGTGCACCAGGCTTCAAGGTGGCCAAAGATCGTGTCTCTTCTGTGAAAACACTGCAGGATACATGATGCTGCTGTACCATGCCAAGCATCCACGTGCATTCAAGAACAAAGACATGCACCTCCTCCCAGTTTTCTACCACCACAAAGAAGAAGGCCTGGATGACGGCAGTGTTGTTCAACGTGTGGTTTCACAACTGTTTTGTGAAAGACGTCAAGGATTACCTGCAGGAGAAAGGCCTGGAATTTAAGGTCCTTCTCATGATTGACAACTGCCCTGGCCACCCAGAGGCCCTCAAGGTTACACACAAAAATGTAGAGATTTTGCCCAAGAACACATCATCATTGCTCCAACCACACGACCAGGGAGTCATTGTTGTCTTCAAGGCCAAGTACATGACCCACACCTTCAACAGGAAACGGCAAGCCTTGGACGACAACACACGGGATGGTGCCGAAATAGTGCGGGAAATGTGGAAGAAGTTCTCCATCGTGGACTGCATCTCCTTCATCCAGCAGTGCCATGATGACCTGACACCCCTCTGTGTTAACTCCTGCTGGAGGGCCTTGTGTCCAAAGGTGGTGAATGACTTTGCTGGCTTCCCCACAGTCAATGAGGATGTGCAGCACATCGTCTGGCTTGCCCATCAAGTGGGAGGTGAGGGGTTTGACGACCTTCAGGAGGAAGAGGTGCAAGAGCAGCTGCTGGGTCATGCTGGGGAAGAGCTGACTGAAGAAGAGCTAGCCGAGCTTGTCGAGAAACAGCGCTGTGAGGATGAGGAGGAAGAAGGTGAAGTGGAGGAGGTACCCACCTTAACCGTCACGAACATCAATAAGGCCTGTCTTGTAGGGCACCTACAGACTTTTTTTCGATATCGATCCCTCTATCGAGAGATCAGTCAACTTTAAGAGAGGGATGGAGAAGCTCCTGACTCCTTATAAGGAAATAATAAAGGAACTCAAGCGCCACGTTGCCCAGCCTCCAATCTCCATGTTCTTCTTGCCTTCGTCCGGTCCAAGCCCTACACCTTCTACATCTGCAAGAAAGCCTCAGCCTCCCGTTCATGCACATGCACCTCCTCTTCCTCCTCCTCCTCCTGACTATGATTCCGACTTGGACGACCTTCCTTCTGCAGCTCCCAGCTCTGACCTCTCTGCTCTCCTCTGCCAAAGCAGATGAGGAGAACTTGTAAACTCCCCTGCATTCATCATCATCATCATCATTTTCATCATGATATTCATCAGTGGCAGGGGAGAGGAAAATGGGATCTACACAAACAGCCAGCATGGAATGGTGAGTGTTAATCTATTTTTTTAAAACAGTTGTAATTTTTTGCTTGTGGGAATATCAATTCATTCACTCTAGTAATGACACAATGTTTTTTATTATGTTATCATAGGAAAATAAATGGTTTATATAATTTGTTTATCATTGAACCCATATTTCATAAGTTGCTTTGGGTCTACCCAAGCAACCCAACTCCAATGTTTGTTTTCACGGAGATACGATCACCAGGCGAGCCGTGACTCCGTCATCACTACTTCACGAGTATGTAGGCCAGTCTATGGGGGGAGCTATTGAGACAGTGTTGTATTGTTCATCGTATCTCATGATCCAAATCCACATTTTAGCAAATGAGCCTTAGACCATGGTTTAGTAAAACCTGGAGACTTAAGAACAGGGGTCATACAGTCCTACCAAGACACCGTCCAGAGACTGTCAGTGCTACGATTCTGTGTGTGCAAACCCCCAAGATCTCATAAAGAAAAGTGACCACTGGTGAAGGCCTGTTTGCTACAAGAGCACTCCAGGCCGGCCTACTAAATCTAAACAGTTAATTCTCCAGGTTGACAAACTCCCCCTTATAAAATTACGGTATTGTGGCGTGAATGTGAATGACTCACCTACCCATGCAGATTATGTCAGTGTATAGAGCCGTGCCGAAATAAACTTAAGTGCAAGTATCTGCCAGTATTTATAATTCATATCTTATGATTACTAAAGGTAATGACTGATTGGTTATGACAAAGTATAATCAATAACTTAGATGGATGTTGGAAATTAATGGAATTCATTAAATTATCATTTATCAAGTACACAACACATTGAATGCAGGAAGTGTACTGAAATTCTACGTAGTGATACACCATAATCTCCTGGGTGAGTAACCAGTGCAAAGGTATCTGAACCCTACGGTAAGAAAACCACATTCCTGCATCAATATCGTGACACCATACCATTTTCAGAGTGGTCCCTCGGTTAACGAGCACAATCCGTTCCAGCAGGTTGCTCATTAACCGAAAAACTCGTTAACGAACCATTGTTTCAATGGGTTTTTGGGTAGTGGTTCCAGCTCACCGAAAATTGCTTAAATTCAACAAAAAAGGTAGAAAAGTACACTTACTATGAGGTGTGTATGTAGAAGGCTCCAGGATAATGATGATGATGATGGAATTAGAATGGGGGTGGACTGAAGAAGAAAGCATTGGGGTGGAAGAGAAGTCACCCCATGGCACCATTTCACCCATAAAATTTTAGTTCTCTTGGTGTAATTCAAGATTATTTTCTTTAAATCAACACTGCACTGCATTATATATTGTCAATATGTAAAATAAATTTCAAAATTACCAATAATTTGCTTGCAATCACAGAAAAAAGCGTTTAGTTGAAGAGAGTCTCAAGCAAGATGTTACCTCCACTGAAAAGACAGAGAGACTGGCGCCTGTTTAGGTGTGTTGCCAGGGTGGATGGCGCGCATAAAACTAGTTTCCTTAACTTCAATTATGTTCAATAATTGTTAAAATGACTAAAAAATTTAATATTAAACTTTTAAAATTATTGAATAGTATAAACTTCTTGATATTTACTAAAATGGTAAGGAATATAAGCCCTAGAACCGATTACTGTATTGGCGGACTAATACTACAGCTGGTGGACCGCCAAATGCAAGCGAAAACATGTTGAGGTCAGCTCGTAAAAAACTCGTTAATCGAGGGTTTGCTCGTTAACCAAAGTTAAGAATCTTATGGAAGGTAAATCGTTAACCGAAATCTTGTTTACCGAGGCGCTCGTTAACCGAAGGATCACTGTATATGCATCAATATAAAGTTCCATGGCTGACCTTTTCAAAATCTTTACCCATGCTTGTGGTAGCTGACTGAGCGATGACATTGTACCATGCTCAGCAGACTGCAGAGGTATGATAAATAAACAAAGCTGTGTTCACTGGGCATGTACTGTATTTATGGTACAGTACTACCCTCACTAAAGCCCAAATACTGTACTGTATTATCATTAACCGAGGCGCTCGTTAACCGAGGAACCACTGTACTACAAAATACATACGCCTAGCTACGTCTGGCAATGGGAGGAGGTGAGAGGAGTGACTGCTAGGTAGTGCATCGTCTTTAGTTGTAATTCTCCTCTTAGCTCCCTGCCATATTTCACTGGATTTGCTGTTATTAATAGTGTTTACTGATAGAATAGTGCTTAACAGTGATTAATCATGTCATTGTAACTAGGTTAGCTCATCATTGTAACCACCAGGCTACTAGGCCAAGCTGTGAGGTGTTATGGTTTTTCTCAACTCGTATTTTTGGGTAGATATACGTAACCGTCTTCATTTATATTTACTCATTTACAAGCACGCACCATCCTAAATACATAAAGTAGTGTGAAAAAGTATCCAGTCTTACACCACAATTACCGACATCCTTCATGTTGGGTTGGCTAGATGGCCAAAAAAGAAATTCTGTAAGTTTGATCTATGTATCAACCCAGCTGGCGCCAGAGCCATATGGCAACTCAATCAACTCAACTTTAATAACAAAGCAAGGAGTTGACTTGAGGGTAGACTCGCATTTTTCCTTCATTACATTTTCTTGACGTGTTTCTTATTAATTGTGAGAGGATTTTCCCATTATTAATTATTTGTATGCATTTTAATAATAATAATACAGGCATCCCCTGCATTACGGAATTCCCTGGAAAATTGACCGTATCGCGAAATTCCGTTAGGCAAAACCTATTTTCCCATTAACTTCCATTATAAAACTGGAGATGCGTTCCTAAGGAATTTTTTGGCCCCCAAAAAGTAATTCAAGCACTTTTATGAATGAAAATAAACATTTATAAACACATACAATACAGTACATTAAATAATTTATGATATACATGTAATAAGAAGAGAAATACAGTTGGAATAAATAAAAATATTGTACTGTACTGTACTCACCACAAAAGATGTTGACCGCAAGCGTGAGGATATGTGGTGCAAAAGGAGTTATTGGGAGGGGAGGAGGGGCACTACTCTCTTCTGCCCTTCTTAAAACATCAAGTTTAATATCCAATGTAATGCCTTTGAGGCTTCTTTTTGCACTACTGTGGTCACTTCCACTTGATGACCTCTTTCCAGTCATCTTGAATAAGGGTAATGCACTGTACTGTACTTACTGTATGTTTGTAAAAGTTAAATCCAACTGCTGGGGCGAGAAACATGCTCGCACTGGATGTAAACAATGGACTGACTCACGAGACGATGCCACGCTTGGCGGTAGCAAACACCAAGAAATCCACACCAAACAAATTAAAATTTTTAACAAAAATTGTTAATTTTATATACCATAGTGATTTTTTTGTAGTCGTTAAAATTGACCACAATTTCCATAAGGATATAACGGGTCAGATTACGAAATTATTAGTCATAATTTACAAATTCCGTGAGAGCGAAATTCCGCAACCCGTGATTCCGTAACACAGGGGATGCCTGCAATAATAATAATTAATGGTCTACTGAAAGAGCATGATTAGGGAATGGGTCACTTGATTGACAAATAACATAAGTGATACAAATATGATATATGATAACTAAGTGGGCAGAAGGTTATACTACAGGGCATTTCAATAGTGTGACAATGCAAAAAGGTAAGATTGGCTGGGAGTGAATACACTGGTTGATTACGAGTTGTTGATAATTTTAACAATGTTTGGGACTAGGCTGTTCTTATAGCGTGTTTCTGTGGTACGTAATGTCTTGACACATGATTGGGCGACTCCACTGTAATCATAATTGAGTACATTACTCGTGTAATCTTCCCAGGTGTGTAATGTTATCAGCTACATACATTACAGTCAGTCCCCGACTTACGATGGGGTTAGGGACTGACGACCAGGTCGTAAGTCAAATTGGTCGTGTCGAAAATGCGAAAATAATACAGTACGTACAGTGATTTCTGCTATAACGCGTGTTTTGATAACGCGAATTTGCTCTAACGCGATTTATGAATTAGGAACGATATTTGTATAACGCGAACGCTTGTTTGCTATAACGAGATTTTTGCTTACTATTTCTCCAATTTTGTGGTACTATTAACTGTGAATATAGTAAAGAAGAATATCAACAAGAAGCGTTCTGGTGATAAGATTCCTGGTGATGATCAGAAAAGAAAGGATATAACACTTGAAGAGAAGCTCGATTTTATCAACCTCAAAATCACCCTTCTCCCCCATCAAGTAAAGTGTTACATTTACTGTATGATTTCATTATTAGATATGAATGTAACATTTATTTAGACTGTGCTATCCTTTGTGTTAGGCTAACTACTAAATTTTTTCGATGAGTAATCTGCACCTAACCCTATTTTCTCCATAAGCCCTGTTATTTCTATTACGCGATTTTCTATAACACGATATTTTACAAGAACACAATTATCGCGTTATAGCAGAACTACCTGTACATAGAAAATCTAAAATGGTGTCTTTTCTTCTGAGCACCACAAAACTCTCACTTTTACGCTTGCCAGCCATTTTAAAGGGAATTACAAAAGAAAATTTTGTCAGTACACAGCACAGTCACTGACGTTGGGACTCGAAAATACGGAATTTGAAATTTTTTTTTGTACAACTGTGGCGGTCATATGTCCTGGTGGTCATAAGTCGCATAGGTCGTAAGTCGAGGAGTACCTGTACATTAATGGCTACGAGTCTCAACATGACTTACCAATGACTGTAATCATCCAGACCATGATGTAGGAATAGGCAGCAATCCAGATCATACTCATGGTGAAGGTGACAAGATGCCAATGACGGAAGCTGCTCCTGCGGCAGTCTGGGGTGGTGAAATAGTGGAGGGCAACCAGCGGCAGAGACAGAGCCCAGGTTATGCGCTCACAAACACCCACAGGCACTGTCCATGGTGACCAGTCGTCATCCTGATGAATATATGAAACGGTTAAGGAAGCTGTGTGCTAGAAATTAACAATTTAGAAGGTAAATAGAGAGGTACCTTACTGTAGAGTACATTATATTAAAGATACTGTAGCATATATTAAATTAGGAATACGGCAGAGTATATTAAGTAAGTACTATACAGTATGTGAGCTGAGAGCAATAACAAGTAAGAATATTGATGTGGAAAATGACCCATACGGATTTCATAGGGATTTCTTCATTAATTTACAAACATTAATTTAAATTTCTAATCAATTAAAAAGAAGTTATCCAAGACGAGATGAAACACTGAGAGTTTTAGTTAAGTAATATATATATATATATATATATATATATATATATATATATATATATATATATATATATATATATATATATATATATATATATATATATATATATATATATATATATATATTTTATTCAAGACATCTTCAGTTGCCTCTGAAGATGTCTTGAATAAAGACTAAAGCCAAGGTGCTCCGTTGTTTCATTTCGCGATTTAAGATTTATGTATTCAAATAATGGACTCAAATCCTCTTCCCAGCTCACTAGCTCCTACCTCTCTGAGAAATGATTGGGTGAAAACACTACATTTTAACGTTTAGTAATAAATAATACCTCAGACTAAAGGGATAATATAATTGACATTTCTGGATTCCTTGCAGGTCAGGAATATTTTGAATGTAAACTTCATATATTCTGCACAAAGGATAAAATATTTGCTTTTGTGTAAACCAAATTATTACATAAGATCTAAAATTTGTATGTCTAATGCAAAATCCATGATGTTTATATTCAAAATGATCATCATATTGTAAGAATTCCAGCAATGTAAATTATATTCTGACCGGTAATTTGTATGAATTTTATGAGCTAAATAAAAAAAATAAAACAAAAAATTATACTTCAGCACGATATGAGTAGATGCACCCTGAAAGTGAAAGTCCGGTTCTGGCAAGGAAATGAAACGAAGAGAAATCATGGAAAGTGAAACCGTGTAAAAGGGTAATACGTGTGGGTGGGTGGGTGGGTGGGGGTGTGTGTGTATGTATATAATATATATATATATATATATATATATATATATATATATATATATATATATATATATATATATATATATATATATATATATATATATATATATATATATATATATATATATATATATATTATATATATATATATATATATATATATATATATATATATATATATATATATATATATATATATATATATATATATATATATATATATATATATATATATATATATATATATATATATATATATATATTTAATTTACAACGTTAGGGATCAAAATCCAGGTCTTAAGTCGAAAATGCTTAAATAATACATAGAAAATCTAAAATGGGTGGTTTTTTCTTCTCAGCACCACAAACCTCTCACTTTTAAGCTTGCCAGCCATTTTAAAGTACTGACGTTGGGACTCGAAAATACGTAATTTGACAAAATTTTGGTACGACTGAGGCAGGTCGTAAGTGCGGGTGGTCATAAGTCGAGTAGGTTTTAAGTCAGGGAGGAGCTGTACATCAATATTAAAAACTTTAACAGACCATTGTAGGTCATTAATTCAGCGCTTAATACTCTGGATATTCCATGAAATGAACCTAAGCGTTCGTGTAACTCGTTCCACCTTGAACTTAGTATAGAGTCGCGCACAGGCTTTGTAGATCAACCTGACCAATAAGTTAACCGCTTCAAATTCATCACCCTTGGAGTTCTTGATAATGCGCCTCACAGCCCTTATTCCAGTAGGATTTTTATACACAGGTTCCTTCATTAGTCCCGCGAGTTCCTCCGTAAATATTGGAAGAAGTACAGGGTTATGGACAGTTTTCAGACCTGTGGTTATTAAAGAGACTACGCTGGCAGTCTGGGCTCATTCTCCCCATTCATGCTTCCATCACTATTGGTCTCGCTCTGGCTACTCATCCTCAAGTTCGCATCATTATAAGAGAAGGCACCAGCTCCTTCAGAAGCTCCACTGACACTATCACTGCCATTATTCACTGGTACACTTATTTGGCAGGCTTTAACCTGACCTGCATTGGTTAACGAAGGAGAGCCACTGTGCCTGTTGACTTCAGGTGGTGGAGGCGATTCGGCCACGTTGGCATCACTGAGTGGGACCGCTATTGCGGGTGGAGGCAGCCTCCCAGGACAACCGGGGTACCAGGCCGTCACACCCTCCTCCCTGCACCTGGGACACTGCCTCCCAGGTAGGGGGGGGGGATGCTCTCTCCCCTCCCAAGAGGCAGCTTCCTTGGTGGGGCAGCTCCTCGTGCTATGCATTCCTGCGCAGATGCCGCAGGTGGCTGTCTTGTGACAGTATTTCGCCACATGATTAACCCCGAAGCAGTTGTAGCACACCACAGGGGGAGGAGTCCACCGACTGATGTTACTAGGGGTACTATACATGCTGAAAAAGCAGTACTCCTCAGGAGGTGGTTCCTTTCTTTTCCAAACAATGATTATCCTACTAAGCTGTGCACCATCCTTATAAAGTCTTGTTGCTTTGTGGACGCCCGTAAGTGACAGAGCGCCACTGGTGGGGAATACCCTTGGGGAAGTGGGTGACAAGGTATTCCTTCATTTTTGGGGGTCGGACAGGTTCATCTCGCTTAATGAGATGTAGTGAGCCGACCTTTCCATCAATGAAGCGTTGGATAGCATCCGACTCCTCTCGGCTTACATAGATGAAAGAGGAGTGCAACCTGGCATGACAACAATCAGCGTAGTCGTGCAATATTCCTCATTCAGGGCTCTCAACCAATTAATCTTCATCAAATTGGTTGTGTTCTCGGGGAAGGCAAGGCGCATGTAGTTAGCCCATGGAGCAATGGGAGGGATGCACCTATTGGCTCTACTCTGCTTCCTTCCCTGGGTCCTCATTTTGCGCTTCTGCTGACGAGTCTTAAACTTCTGAAAGCCAGCTTCAGTGTCGCCATGACTGTCCTCATCTCCTTCGTTTCCTTCGTCAGGAACATGAGCAGAGCACCGCCCGGCGTCGACTCCTGCCATGGTTAGATTTAAATGGAATCCAGGTCTTATACACTGGGGCAGAGAGTTGATATGTAGGCCAGCGGTGTCCGGGTAACAGGGACTTGTGTGAATGGGCTGAGTTGTTTGAAGTGAGCCTTGAGTAACACTGATAGGAGTTACACACAATATTCACCAACTCACTGTTAAATTTCCGTTCCCACCAGCCCAGTAAAACCACCATAGTCATGTGAGACACCACATAAAGTCATTAACACGTGTGATAAGCGCCAACCATCAGCAGAGCGAGGGGAGGGAGGGAGGGTGAGGCAGGGAGCCACATGGCCGAGCCCGGAAGTAGGCTTCGCGGGCACCAGGGCACTGTGGATGCCAGAAGATGTCACATTGATTACTACACTACACCCACAAATACCACTTTACACATGGTCATAGCTCACTGACACTGATGTGAAGTATCACACCCTATTTCACAATGTGCAAAATACTGAAAAGTTAGTTTGGTTATCCTTAGTGTGTGGTGTGTGGCACACAGGTGGTGAACGGTGGCTGGGAGGCGCAACCCTCTTATGATACGAGGTAAGTTGATCTCTATAGTCCCATACACAAGAGGGAGGTAGGTAGGCAGGCAGCAGCAGGCAGAATGCTGGCCTGGCACCTCAGTGTCTGACCTCTGACCTCAACCTTAATGGCAGGGACTGGGTGCCACCTTCGCTGTATCGCGTCACACTGTATTTTCCTCTACACAGTTAGGTTATGGTACATAATTATACAGTCCACGTTTATAGGGTCGAGGTACCGAGATAACCAAGGCACACAAGGTAACTTCTCACACCTGTACCAAGCTTCATACAGTGCTGAAGCTCAGTCAGGTCAGAGAACAACGAGCGGGTGTGACCTTCCCCTACGGTGCCCATAGATGAACTGAAACACTGAGAAAAGTTCAAGAAAGATGAAACACTGAGAGAAGTCCAAGAAATAATGGGTGAAATAATTGAGGCAATGATGTAAACATCCATACAGATTTGGAGAGTACAGTAATACAATTGACTTCACAAACTAGTTGAAAAAATATAAAGTACAGTACACCTAGACCCCGACTTACGACTACGTGGACTTACGACCGTCGGGACTTACGACCGCCTCAGATATAGATAAAAAAAAAAAAAAAAAAAAATTTTTAAATGACACGCATTTTCTATACCGAAACGTTTCCAGTTAATGTAGTCTCCATGTATAATTAGAAAATTATGGGGGCCCCATGTGCATTCAGCTGACTACATTAAAGGTTAAGTGCTCAGTCACACTGTATCCATTCCTTATTATTTATTACTTTCACTGTACTGTATCCATTCATCATTATTCATTACTTTTACTGTACTGTATTTCATTGTAGATTTTTTATTAAAAAAAAAAAAAAAAAAAAAAAAAATTTATCTATGTCGGACTTACGACCTGGATTTGGGTCCCTAACCCCGTCGTAAGTCGGGGTCTAGGTGTATACTGTTTACACAATTGTAAAGAAAGTAACCCGTTTAAGTGAGAAAAATGGCCGTCGATGATGATAAATGGTGAAGAGGGAAAAAGTTAAAGTAAATGCTCTTGCTGGTGCCTTTTCATGAGAGTTATTGTCCCATTCTATCTGAAATTTTTGTCAAAATAAACATTTTCATGCATTAATAGTGTAGATTACATGTCTGGCAAATATATTAACATCATTATCCAAATAAATGAAGACAAACAGCAAGTGAGAGATAACTCTAATGTATCAAAACAATCGGGAACTGTACTTTATTTAACCTAATCTATAGTTTGGTTATATCTCCCCTTCTTATTGATTCCTTAATATGTGTGGAGATTTATAATGATTCCCTTTGTTCTCCCTTGAGCAAGTCCTTCTGTTTCCTACAAACTTCCTTTTACTCTTTATTATATTCTATGGCCTCCACTACTTCAAGCTGAATCTTTTTGTCAGTATCCTGACCTTCATCTCAGGAGCCATAGACCTGGTGGTCGCTGCTTCCACTTCTGCTGCCTCCACCTGCTTGGGCACCCCTTCACCACCTGCGAGTAAAGGTAACATTTGACCAGCCACATACAACCATCTCAGTAACCAACTGATACAGTACCGGTATCAAAAGTTTCTTTATCTCTATGTTTATTTGTAGGGTGACTCGACCTTGTAAGTACAAAAAAAAAATTAATATTAAAACACAAACAAATACTGTACTGTATCAAGACTTTCAATATGTATACTGTACTGTACAATACTGCATTGCACTGTAAAGTTTCATTGTAAATAACTACCGTACTGGGAAATTGATTCTACAATATAACCAGTTTAACAAGCAAATATTGTACAGTACTTGTATCTGAGTACATCAACATTATTTTAAATTCTTAAATTAATTTATATTTGGGGATAAGGAAAGTGAAATGTAAAAGAATCTTCATTGTTTTATATAAATCATAGTTGGCCCTCGATTTACAGTAGTATTTGTGATAAAAAATAAAGTATGCAGACAGCAACCTCAACATCAAAGCCCTCACTACCTAGTTTGA
The DNA here is from genome assembly GCF_018991925.1 of Homarus americanus. Taxonomy (NCBI): domain Eukaryota; kingdom Metazoa; phylum Arthropoda; class Malacostraca; order Decapoda; family Nephropidae; genus Homarus; species Homarus americanus. The sequence continues at coordinate 488,797 of NW_024756914.1, forward strand.
TCAAAATTGCATTTTTTGAAGTGAAATCGAAAAGTAAAGAAAAAACATTGCAGAATAAAGTACAATATTTTTATTTATTTCTGTCCTATCTCCTTACAGTGGTCCCTCGGTTAACGAGCACAATCCATTCCAGCAGGTTGCTCGTTAACTGAAAAACTCGTTAACTGAAACCATTGTTTCAATTGGTTTTTGGGTAATTGGTTCCAGCTCACCGAAAATTGCCTAAATTCAACAAAAAAGGTAGAAAAGTACATTTGCTTTGAGGTGTGTATGTAGAAGGCTCCTGGATGATGATGATGATGATGGGAATTAGAATGGGGGTGGAGGAGAAGGGAGAAGAGAAGGCATTGGGGTGGAAGAGAAGTCACCCCATGCCGCTATTTCACCCATAAAATTTTAGTTCTCTTGGTGTAATTCAAGATTATTTTCTTTAAATCAACACTGCACTGTATTATATATTGTCAATATGTAAAATAAATTTCAAAATGACCAATAATTTACTTGCAAACACAGAAAAAAGCGTTTAGTTGAAGAGTCTCAAGCAAGATGTTACCTCCACTGAAAAGACAGACTGGCACCTGTTTGGTGTGTTGACAGGCTGGATGGCACGCATGAAACTAGTTCCTTAACTTCAATTATGTTCAATAATTGTTAAAATGACTAAAAAATTTAATATTAAACTTTTAAAATTATTGAATAGTATAAACTTCTTGATATTTACTAAAATAGTAAGGAATCGAAGCCCTAAAACAGATTACTGTATTGGCGGACTAATACTACAGCTGGTGGACCGCCAAATGCAAGTGAAAACATGTTGAGGTCGGCTCATAAAAAACTCGTTAATCAAAGGATTGCTCATTAACCAAAGTTAAGAATCTTATGGAAGGTAAATCGTTAACCGAAGGATCACTGTATATGCATCAATGTAAAGTTCCATGGCTGACCTTTTCAAAATCTTTACCCATGCTTGTGGTAGCTGACTGAGCGATGACATTGTACCATGCTCAGCAGACTGCAGAGGTATGATAAATAAACAAAGCTGTGTTCACTGGGCATGTACTGTATTTATGGTACAGTACTACCCTCACTAAAGCCCAAATACTGTACTGTATTATTATTAACCTTATTTATTATGTGACTTAGTTTAATTTCAGTTATACATATTAGTCATAGTTTGTAGTTAACCTACAGCATGTTTTTGGTGCTTCTTGAAATATTAGGCTTTTTTATAATGGACTTCAGTTAAACCATTTCTGTTATTCTAAATGACTCTGGTCCCAAGCATTTGGTATTTTTCAAGTGCAACCTGTACAATACAGTACAGTATAAGGAAAAATTTGTTGTGTCAAAAAGTAATTAAAAGTACAAAAATTTTATATTTTTTTGGATTTAATTTATTGCTCTCAAATGTTTAGATTTACCTAAATGACAAACAAATTTGAATAGTTGATATTGTTATGACATTTATTATTATTAAATAAATAATAGGTATACAGTATACTGCACTGTGTGTGATTCACTAACATCAACACTAATGTAGCCACAGTATACTGTACAACACAACCCAGGCTTAATGCAGTTTAATGTCACCAAGAGCTATTGTTCAAAGCTCTTGTCATTGATACACAAATGACTGGCGTAAAAATCAGTCTCACACAGGTTTTGTGCTAAAATACTGAATAAGTAGCTTTTATTGGTAATTTTTGACCGAATTACAAAGTACAGTCTCTCCTCGACTTACGACGGGGTTCCGTCCCAACGACCAGGTCATAAGTCGAATTGGTCGTAAGTCGAAAAGGCAAAAATTATACATAGAAATTCTAAAATGGGCGTCTCTTTTTCTTCTCAGCACCACGAGAACTCTCACTTTTACGCTTGCCAGCCATTTTAAAGGGAATTATAAACGAAAATTTTGTCAGTACACAGCGCAATCACTAACGTTGGGACTCGAAAATACGTAATGTGAAAAATATTTTATATGACCATGGCTTTCATATGTCCGGGTTGTCGTAAGTCGAATACAGTGATCCCTCGGTTAACGAACGCCTCGGTTAGCGAAATTTCAGTTAACGAATTACCTTCCATAAGATTCTTCACTTCGGTTAACGAAAAAATTTTGGTTAACGAATTCCTTACGAATTTTTTCCAACATGTTTTCGCCTGCTTTTGCCTGCTCACCAGCTGTAGTATTAGTCCGCCAATACAGTAATCGGTTTTAGGGCTTAAATTCGTTACCATTTGAGTAAATATTAAGAAGGTTGTACTATTCAATAATTTTCCCAAGTCTTATATTAAAGTTTTTAGTCATTTTAACAATTATTCAACATAATTGAAGTACAAGGAACTATTTTTTAGCCTGCAAAACAGCCACTTGACTCACCAAAAATTGCATCAGTGTGTGTCCCTGCTCAGTGGAGGAAGTTTCTTGTATGACTCTCTTGAACATAAACTATTTTTACGTTTTTAAAGTACAATTATTGGTCATTCTGAAGTTTATTTTACATATTGACAATATATAATGCAGTGCAGTGTAGATTTAAAGAAAATAATCTTGAATTACACCAAGTGAACTAAAATTTTATGGGTGAAATGGCGGCATGGGGTGACTTCTCTTCCACCCCAATGCCTTCTCTTCTCCCTTCTCCTCCACCCCTATTCTAGTTCCCATCATCATCATCAACCAGGAGCCTTCTACATGCACACCTCAAAGTAAGTGTACTTTACTGCATTTATTTTTAGTTTGTATGTAATTTTCGGTTAACGAACGACCTTCTGGAACGAATTGTGTTCGTTAACCGAGGGACCACTGTATATCGTAAGTCGAGGAGAGACTGTACTACTGCAAAGGTACAAAAACTATTCATAAAAAGGTACTGGTATTTTATTACTGCTTTCAATTACACATCCTTCATTTCTTGCCCAATGATGTACAGTACCTTGATGATCTGTGTATTGTATGAGTGAGTCCAGACTGCACTGTACTGCATAATTATAAATAATAGGTCACAACACCCTGCCTTGTATAAGTCAAACTGTGCACAAAAAAATGTGTAAATCATGGACCGACAGTACAGGGGGTCAAAAACTTACGAACGAACGCCGATACAAATGAGGTTAAACTTTAAATTTACAGTATTTTACTTACCTGATGACTTATTTTTTACTTTCATGTACGTACTGTATTTTGTCATTCTATTTCTTCTTTTCTCTTAAATTAAGTGATTTTAGATGTATAAAAGGACTTAGGCTATGATATAGTGAGATTTTAAACAATGTTCTGTAAGTACGGTATGCACATGTGTTCCGACTTACGTACATTTCCAACTTAAGAACGTCCTTAGGAACGGAACCCGTTCGTAACCCAGGGACCCCTTGTACTCTGATAATATTGCGCGTGCACACACACACACACACACACACGCACACACTTTGTGAGGAATTGACTAATTAAGCTCTGCTATTTTTCTCTTAATATTCTAGAAAGGAATCATTAGGGGATGTATTGTATTGTCTCAGTGAACAGACACAGCTGGTGTGGCAGCACAAACAAAACACTTCTGAAGATCACTTGAACAAACCACAAGCATCAAACCTTTAACCTTATACAGCTACTCCTTGACCTACGACCTACTCGACTTATGACCACCCGGACATACAACCGCCTCAGTCGTACCAAAATTTTGTCAAATTACGTATTTTCGAGTCCCGACATTAGCGTTTACGCTGTGTACTGACAAAAGTTTCGTTTGTAATTCACTTTAAAATGGCTGGCAAGTTTAAAAGTGAGTTTTGTGGTGCTGAGAAGAAAAAGAGAAACCCATTTTAGATTTTCTATGTATTATTTAAGCATTTTCGACTTACGACCTGGATTTGGGTCCCCAACCCCGTCGTAAGTCAAGGAGCAGCCGTAATTAGATAGATATTCATTCAGCATAACTGTCATATGGTTCAGAATGTCTTGAGACACCTGTTGAATGACTTACAGCGTTTCCATTGACATCTTCATAGTTTAAGTTTACATTACAGGTAGTTCTGCTATAACGCGATAATTGTGTTCTTGTAAAATATCGTGTTATAGAAAATCGCGTAATAGAAATAACAGGGCTTATGGAGAAAATAGGGTTAGGTGCAGATTACTCGAAATCGAAAAAATTTAGTAGTTAGCCTAACACAAAGGATAGCACAGTCTAAATAAATGTTACATTCATATCTAATAATGAAATCATACAGTAAATTTAACACTTTACCTTGAAAAAATATGAATGTAACTTGATGGGGGAGAAGGGTGATTTTGAGGTTGATAACATCAAGCTTCTCTTCAAGTGTTATATCCTTTCTTTTACGATAATCACCGGGAATTCTATCATCAGAATGCTTTTTGGAGATATTCTTCTTTACCATATTCACAGTTAATACCACAAAATTGGAGAAATAGTAAGCAAAAATCGCGTTATAGCAAACAAGCGATCGCGTTATACAAATATTGTTCCGAATTCATAAATCGCGTTAGAGCAAATTCGCGTTATCAAAACACGCGTTATAGCAGAACTCACTGTAATGTAATGTAGCGGAATCATAGGTATACAGTAATCCCTCAAATCGAGGAACCTCGAGACCAAGACTAATCCAATTTTGAAGATTTTCAGTTTCCCTGGTCATCCATATTACCACAGACCTACCAGGCAACTACTTCAAGTTTTCCTTCTGTACACAAACTAAGTTGAATGTTTGTTTTACTTCTTAAGTAATAAAATAAAGAAAAAGTCTTTGTATGCATACTGTACTTTAAACATAAATATACATTAAATATATACTATTCAGAAGAAGAGTTCCTTAAGGGTGAGCCAACCGTTAAACAACAGGGAGCTTTTTACGTAGACTATCTGCTCTGACGGGAAAGATGGGGAATTAAAAAAAAATTTAAAATTATAACACTGCCTCAAAAACAAAAACAAAAAAATGCTTACTAAATACTGTAAGGACCCAAATAAAATCCATAATATTATTTCAACTAATATTAATACAATTAAATTATAAAAATTCAATTTTACATTGTTGAACTAAGCCTTCTGCTCATATATCGAAATTTAGTTCCAATAACTCGATATTTTAGAAGCATGACAGCGTATTATAGCAACAATCCATCACAGAAGACTTTGTTATTATAATATTCACAACCATCATCAAAATACCTTCAAAAATATCATAAAATTACTAAAATTAATTATTTAATATAAAAGAAATAAAATCAAAGACGAATCATAAAAATGTTCAATACAGTCAACCCTCACTTTTCGCGGTTAATTCAACCCACAGGGTACCGCGGAAGTAAACAACATAACATATGGGATTAATTGAAATAAGAGACCGGGCAGACTCCCAAACTCCACTTTTTGGCGACACACAACTATGTTGTAGTAAAAATTTTATCTTAACTTTATGATGGTATGCACACACAATTAATATAGAAGAGTTTAGGTTAGGAAAAATAAAGGTTAAGTTAGGAAAAATAAAGGTTAGGTTAGGAAAACTAAGTTAGGTTTAACACTTACATTAGTAGAAGAGATGGGTCGGCATACGGGGATGGAGGCTGGTTCCAAGGCAAAGGGCAGGCTACTGGCCCTCAGGTGAGTCACCATCACTGTCATCCACACTTGTCAGGGCCTCCCTGACAAATCCCTCAAAGTCATCATCACTGTCTCTACCTCTGTCACTATCACTGGCTTGGGCTGGCTGTGGTGGCTTGTGGGCGAAGAACTCTGTTATGCTTTGCTGACGGCTGGTGTTTATGTTGTCGTGATAAACCTTGAAGTAGGGCTCCATAGTCTGCAACAGCTGGGTAGTGAAGATTTCATACCTGTTTGCGTCAGGGTCGTCGGAAAGGAGGAGCTTGACTTTCTCGATACACTCGATGGCACCCCTAACATTACTATGGGATAAGCGGTGTTCTTCTTGGGATGACGCACCACCTGCCTCTTCACTGACGTCATCATCATCTACCATCTCGTCGGTAGTCACATCAGGATCCCTTATCACCTCCAGGATGTCGTCGTTGGTGGTCTCGGAGAAGCCTGCAGCTGTAACACTCTGCGCAGCTTCTCTGGCAAGGTCCACTGCTACTGCAACAGTCTGAACCTCACCAGTCACAGATTGACTCTGCTTAACGGCCGGAATGCCTTGCAATACATGTCTCCATGCGTGACGAACAGTTGCTACAGACAGCTGATCCCATGCCTCCACCAAGAAGTCCACAGCTTTCTTGATGTTGAATATTCTCCAGAATTGTTTTAAAAGTACTTGTTGCTCTGCCAACTGTTGATCCTCGTCGTCTGCGCTCTTGCTATCGGTGGTGGTGTCACTCAGGTTACACAACTCTTCCCTGATGTTGGTGTAGTCGTTCAGGAGCTTGAATTTTTTCGTCGAGAATGCAGCTTTTACATTACAGATTAACTTTTGGTCCATGGGCTGTAATATAGACGTAGTGTTGGGAGGAAGGAAGACCACTTTTACGTTGGGGTGACGATCTAACAGTAGGGGCGAGTGTCCTGGTGCGTTGTCCAGCAGCAACAAAATCTTGAATGGCACATTCTGTTGCTCACAGAATTTCTTCACATCGGGAACGAAACAGTCATAAAACCAGGAGAGGGACAGTGTAGAGAACATCCACGCCTTATGTGCGGTCAGCCAGTGGACATTTAGCTTGGTCATGTCCATGCTCTTGTAGGCGTGCGGCTTGCGTGCTGTGTGGATCACCGATAACTTGAGCTTACAGGTACCGGAGGCATTGATGTAAACAGGACGGTGATGCGCTCCTTCTGCAACTTCCGGCCCCGAATCTTGCTGGCATTCTTCACAACGAAGGTCTTGGAAGGTAGCTTTTTCCAAAAAAGACCAGATTCGTCCATGTTAAACACCTGGTCATCGGTGTAATGTCCTTCCTCCATAATCTCACGTAAAAACGGAGGAAATTCCCTAGCCGCAACACGGTCAGCACTAGCCTCTTCACTACCAATGTTGATATTGGTGATCTTGTTCCTCTTCTTAAACCTCTGTAACCACCCAGAGAAAGCATTAAAGGGTTTGGGCTCTGTAATTCCCATCTTTCGTGACACTGCAGCATATAGTTCATGTGCGTACTCCTTAACAGAGCGCGTGTCCACCGCCATGTTCCGTCGCGCCTGACGCACCAAGTAGCTCACAAGTAATTTTTCCGTCTTGAGAAGCACCTGGTTGTGGAAATACTTGATCATAGAAGCACCTGTAGACTTTGTGATGTTCATGTGCTCCTTTATCTTGGCTGCATCCTTCTTTATCGTGCGGATCGTAGATTCGTTCACACCATGCTGGCGCGCCAAATCAACCTGTCTTGTTCCTTTCTCCAACTCTTGGATGATCTTGTACTTCACCTCGTAGCTTAAGGAAAGCCGTGTCTTCTTTGGCTTAGGGCGGCTGGGTCCAGGCAAGGAAAGGTTTCTCTCTGGGGGCGGTGGTCCGGCAGAAGCCATTTTACAGAACAATGGATGCACGATTACACGGTGTGGCCTGGAGGGATGAAACTGCCGCGGCTAGGTCAAGCGTCGTCTTTCCTCCCTCCCTCCCTCCCCCGGGTGGACACGTCATATTACTTTAAACCAATTACAGCCAGCAGCGGAGGGAGGTAGGGATGCATGGCCAATCACAGTCCGATACGTCATATGACGTCACTGATAACGCAACAGACATGCACTGCGCAACCTCACCGCACGGCTTGCCCAGGCGGAGGCGGGAGCAGGCGGGAGGGGCGAATCTAAAAATAGAGTCGAGCCGGACACTACGCGTAAAGGGGTACACGCACCGCGGAATGTGAGCATCCTGGTTTCGGCAGGGTACCGCGTAAACGTGGAAACGCGTAATGTGGGACCGCGTAAAGTGAGGGTTGACTGTAATTAAAATGTAAGAAGGGACAACTTAATCATGAATACACGAGGGGAGCCCTGGCCATCTAGAGAGGCACCGTCGCCAGACATAACATCACACTCTCTCAATCACTCTCGTTCTAGTATTGTATTCTCACCCTCTTCGAGGTTCGTATTAATTGAAAACTATTCCATACTACAGTATTTATAAGACATCCTAGAATTGTGACTGAACCTGAGTTCATGAAATTGTGTTATAATCATAATAACCGCAAGAAAATGGCTAGCCGTTGATGTAGACTATGCATCACCACCCAGACGGCCATCTTGAGAAGAATTTGATTATCCCTAATAATCTTTAATTACGATCCACATCTTTACCAATCCTTAAATGTTTCACCAATAATTTCATTGATAATGTCTTTGTGGATCACCTGTTACCAGAATTAAATACCGTACATTTAAGGAAAATTAACCTAGATATTCAATTTTAAAAAATTTATATGATTTTCTCTATAGTACAGTAGCCGTATATTATCAATGTTAATTCATTAACAGGGTATTAGTCCAGGAATAAAAAACCGGGTTACAACAGCTGCCGATCATCCTTCATCAATCTGGTGTCAGTGCGGGAGTTACCGACGACCACAGTGAAAGTGGAAATTACAGCGACTGATGTCTCCCCTACGTCGCCCCCTAATCTGCCTTTCGTCATCAATCCCGACTCCAAATCACTAATACATACAGCTGAGTTTTTTGTGGAAGGTTAATTATATAAAATTCAATAACAAGTGCCTTTGTAAACTTATGTTATCACATTGATATTGCTCAGCAACACTCCATCCTTGTTAGCCTAATACTGTAAATTCTTTTTCACTAAGTAATTGCAAAAAGCAACTAATAATTATTTCCTCTTATTTCCATATACAGGTGTATGAGCAATACCATCATTATAAGCCATTAATTATATTCTTTCTTATTTCGTGTAATCTAAGAAAAATTAATCAAATATCATATGTTACGATACCATCTCGAGTAAGGTATTGATTAAATACAATATTGACAAGCTACCAATTTCAGTTTACTGTATTAGATATCTTTATATAACAGTTTAAGTAAAGTACCTCTCTAATTATACTTGTTTATCATAAAATATTCCCCTTAATGACATTAATAAATATCACGATAATGCAGAAGGAACAGCACAAGAAGCACCTGCAGGGCTTAAAGCAGAGAAGGGAAGAGTCGAGAAGGAACGGGGACGAGTGTACATGGGTTATATTCAGGAAGAGGGTAGTGGAAGCAAGTGTGCCAACACAGGGGCAGCACACCCTCCACCCGGGAGGTGGCACCAGCTTCGCCTACCAGCCGGGAGGAGGAGAGCGCCGTATAAACAATGACATTTCTAACCACACCCTGCAAAATACAGTATATTTAGCAAATGCTGCAGCTTCTGAGAATGGGGGGAGCGTTACTACTAAGAGCAGAGACGTTACCGAGAAAAAATTTTGGCTTGAATGTCATGTACATTAATACTGACACGTTCCTTGATAAGAGAGAGAAATTTGAAACACTACTGAAGGTACATCAACCAGATATTGTAGGAGTTGTAGAACTGTTGTACAAAGAACAGGCGAATCGAACAAGAGGAATGAGAGTTCAGTATTGCTGGATATGACTCATTTACGAACCTTTCTCAAGAAACTTGCAAGAGGGGTGTGGTTATCTATGCTAGGCAAGACCTTAGAGCCAGCCAGACGAGAGTACAGGGAAAGGATGTTTTTGAAGAGTCCAAGTGGTGTAAAATTAAATTAAAGGGAGGGGACTTACATATCGTTGGATGTATCTACAGATCCCCAAACTGTGGCCCACTAAATCAAAGGAACTTAAGAGCCTTAATAGAAAACACGGCAATGCTTATCATGGGGGACTTTAACTATGGCGACATCAACCGGAGAAACAAATTCCCCCCAAATGACTTGGATAACTCTGCTACTCTTTTTGTGGAAATTATGAGAGATAATTTTCTGTTCCAACATGTTAGAGACCCAACACATTACAGAGGGGAGCAAACACCCAAGCCACTAGACCTCATCATTACAAACAAGGAAGGTATGGTGGCCAAACTGGAACACCTTGCCCCAGTTGGCACCAGTCACCATACAGTGTTGTCATTCAGATTTAACTGTTACCTAGTTCAGGATAAGGCCAGGCCAAAATGCAAATATTACAAGGGAAATTACAACAGGATGAGGGAAGAGATGAGGGGTATCAACTGGCCTGACTCATTAAGGCACAAGAATGCAGACATTACGCTGAATATCATAACTAGTAAAGTGACCCATTTGATCGATAAATATATACCCAAGACCAAACCTAGTGCCTCTAGGAATACGAGGGGTTCCCTACACATGAACCATGTGGCGGTCGACAAAGTTAAGAAGAAAACCCAGAAATTCAAGACGTGGGTTGGATCAAACAATGAGCAGGACAGGAGGATGTATGCAAGAGTCAGAAACCAAACAAAGGTAGAGTGTAGAAGGGTTGAAAAGGAGTTCTAGAGGCTGGTTGCAAGTGAGGTCAAGTCAAACCCAAAGGCGTTTTATCGCGATGCAAAGTCAAAATTAAAAATGCGAGTAGGAGTATCAGACCTGAGGCTTGAAGATGGTAGTTTCACAGATTCTGACCAGGATAAAGCTGAGGCACTGAACAGCTTCTTTTCCTCGGTGTTCACAAGAGAGGATGCGATTAACCTCCTGAGTTTGAGGACAGACGGTTCGACACAGCACTGACCCACATTGTGTTCACAGAAGAGAGTATTAGAAATAAACTGTCAAAGCTAAAGGTCCATAAGAGTCCCGGCCCTGACATGGTGCCAAAGTGCTAAGAGAGTTGTGCAATGAGCTTGCCGAGCCCCTGAAGATTCTGTTTTGCAAATGCCTGGATGAACAAAAGGTCCCCAGTGATTGGAAAGTGGCTTATGTGAGTCCTATCTTCAAGAAGGGCGATTGTCACACCACGAACAGCTATAGACCAGTGAGCCTGAACAGCGTAATATGTAAAGTACTTGAGAGTACAGTATTATCAGAGATACCGCCATGGAACATCTACTATGTAACAACCTTGTAAAGGATTGCCAACACGGTTTTATGCTGGGGCGCTCCTGCTTAACAAAATTGCTAAAGGTATTGCATATTTGGATCCATATTCTGGAACGGGGTGGTAGCATCGACAATAAATACCGAGATTTTGCCAAGGCTTTCAACAGTGTACCCCACGAAAGGCTGAAAATCAAACTGGAAGGGTACGGAATTCGGGGAAATGTCCTTGCGTTATAGAAGACTTTCTACATGACCACAACCAGTGTGTGGTGATTAATGGCACAAAATCATCATCTGTACCTGTCACAAGCGGGGTACCACAGGGCAGTGTATTGGGCCCACTGTTGTTTGTTTGTTTCATAAATGACATGCCTGACGTTGTACAGTCCTCCATACAAATGTTTGCCGATGACGCCAAGTTATTTCAGGAAATCAAGAACCAAGCGGACTGTGAAGAGCTACAGAAGGATCTCTGTGAGCTCCAAGAATGGTCGAAGAAATGGCTGCTGAGATTCAATGTCACGAAGTGTAAGAGGATGCACCTGGGGCATATCATATGTCCCAAGGGGATGAAGAAACTGCACTACTGTATTTGAGACTGAATGTGAGAAGGACCTAGGAGTTTATGTTGGCAATGAGCTGACGTTCTCGGGCCATTGCGAGAAGAAGGTAAATTAGGCAAATAAATTACAATATATTGGGTCTTATAAGAAGGTCGCTCAGACATCTAGACGGTCCGTCCCTCGTAACGGTCTTCAGGAGTGAAGTGTTTCCATCTGGAGTACTGTCACCCCATCTGGTCCCCGAGATATGCTAGGGACTGTCAGTTGGCTGAAAATGTTCAAAGGAGGGCCACCAGACTGGTGCCTGCACTTTGGTACCTCAACTACCCTGAGAGATTGGAGCGCCTGAACTTGCCTAGCTTATACTACTGACAGGTAAGGGGCGACCTAATTGAGGTGTATAAGCATCTCAAGAGGCACTACTCAGTCAAGTGTCCTTACTTGGAGCTGACGGACGCTCGCCCCACAAGGGATCACAGCTCAAGATTGAAGAAGCCGCAGGTCCAGAAAACTGTGAGGGCAAACTTTTTTTGAGTGAGAGTTGTGAACTCTTGGAACAATCTACCAGAGAGTGTTGTGACGGGACCGAGTGTGAGCTCTTTCAAGACCAGACTTGACCAACATTGGAGCAGGTTCAGGTACAATCAGGTGCCGGTGCATGCCCAGTATTTGCCAACAGTGCATAACAAAGACTTGACCGATCGCCCAAGCGGCTAACAAGCTGATCAATTGGTGAAGAGGATAAAAGAAAAAATTACTGTGGTGAGGAGTCTTTCCGCATGGTGCGTCAATTATATTGCCAGATATATATAGCTACTGTATTTCCTCCATGATCATGATGACAAAAAATGCAAATCATAAAGAGAGGGACCCACATGAGGAAGGAAAATGTTGCTACGAGTCAAAATAAATCACTCTAGCAGAAACTGGGGGCCAAACATAAAAACTATGGTGCGGTAATATCCTGATTACATGCATGACCACCATCATTGCAGGTCGAAAAGAATCATAATCTGTTTACAATCTCCATTATTAATTTAAGGTTAAATGGGTTTATTTACATCGCAGTAGCTTCTAGTGAGTCTTGACATTTGGCAAAAGTAGGGAGTTCACAAATAATTCATGCCTGATCGAAAACAAAGCCCTAAACCATGATTAACTTTATTAATATTTATTTATACAGTTTTAATGAAATACTGTATCACTGTATTACAGTAATATTGTTTTCAAATAGACTAATATTGATCAAATTAAACCAGATTTTCAAGGTAACATTTCAGATGCTGCTCACCGGTTTCTGTCTTAATAAAAAAAAAGGGGAAAAAACAAAAACTAGGAAAACTGCAATTCCTCCACCCACTTTTTTCCATTCATGAAGAAATAAAATTTATTCTAAAAAGTTTTTGGTTAGGTAGCTTGTTCCCAGGAGTTCTAATGCCTTAAACTATTACATTTAAAAAGTTTCAAGTAAGCCATGGCCTCTGCACCTCTAGCACTTCATTAAAACCACCACCAAGTTATACAAATCTAATTTCAGAAAGAATAGATCAGTTTGTTCCAGCTAAAATGAGACAGAAATAAGTGGCAATTTTGTCAATTCGCCAAAATAATCATAGGCACAGAGGTCACAACTTATTTGCTGTTCCTTAAATGAAATTCATATTAATTTTTCCACAATTCAGACACTAGATTCATTAACTACAAGTACATTTAACTAATTGATTCTTAACATTTACTATAATGAGTTTGAAAACCGGGTAATTACAGAATGACTGACCAGCCACTAATTTTTCATATAATTTTTTTTTTAATGCTGAATTTCATTGTTTTATAGTGGGCTGTCATAGTTTGTAAAACTGCTAAAAAGTGGTTATTTCTAATTCAAATCTAACCTAACCTTATGTGACCTCAACAACCTAACCAAAGAAACCTACCTAACTTTACCTAACTTCCTTGCCATGGATCCCACCCCCCTAGTAAATTAATTAGAAAGAACTTTACTATGAAATGGTGTAATTTTATGTTCTTTGTTGACATGAGAGCAGCTGTCTGAACAGAACAGCGCATAAGCATACACGGAGTATAAACGTCCATTGGAGCGCCAATGGTAGTGTGTTTTGGAATATGTTTTACTTTTATCCTCTTCGCCAGTGATCGGATCATTAGCCGCTTGGGCAGTTGTCACGTCTTTATTAAGCACTGTTGGCAAGTACAGCTCCTCCCCGACTTACGACCTACTCGACTTACGACCACCCGCAATTACGACCTGCCTTGGTCGTACCAAAATTTTGTCAAATCACGTATTTTTGAGTCCCAACGTCAGTACACAGACAAAATTTTCATTTGTAATTCACTTTAAAATGGCTAGCAAGCTTAAAAGCAGTGCTGAGAAGTAAAAGAGATACCCATTTTAGATTTTCTACGTATTATTTAAGCATTTTTGACTTACGACGATTTCGACTTACGACCTGGATTTGGATCCCGAATCCCGTCGTAAGTCGGGGAGAAGCTGTAATGTACTGGGCATGCACTGGCTCCTGAATGTACCTGAACCTGCTCCAGTAATTGTCAAGTCTAGTCTGAAAGAGCTTACAATTGGTGCCATGACAACATTCTCTGGCAGGTTGCTCCAGAGTTCACGATTCTCACTCAGAAAAAGTTTGGCCTGAATATGATTGGCTGCTTACAGCCAGGCTACAGCATTACCACCGAGAAAGACAAAGTACAGTACTGTACAGCAGTGTGCACCGAGGCACCTAATTATCTACCAAAAGAAGCATTTGTACTAGAAATGATTATCATATCAGAAATCACTTATGAAAATATTGTAAGAAAACAAACGTAAAAATAATAAGGCATTGGCGGGTTAGTCGTTAATATTAACCAAAAACATGTTATGCCGAGGCATAATTTGGTATAATAATTTTTTGTGAACTAGGTGTTTTGATCATTTTCTATTACAAGCAGCAATTACTTTGGCAAGTTCTGGGAGATTTTCTTGTATATATTGATGAATTACTTATGTAAGAATTTTTTAGAATGTATTGCATCATTTTTGTTATGAATTACTTCTTATTGTAAGCCTCGATCAGAGTAGAATGTGCTAGAGCTTCCCAGACCTGTCTGGGTTGTGCTAGGGTGTTCTAGGATCATCTGATGAGGTATATAAGAGGCAGCGAACTGCCTAATTCAGTTAGTTAATCGTTTCTGCCCAGAATGTGAAGTACAAGCCTAGTGACAGCTGAAGATAATTGTTGTGCAAGTATTGTGGAATTGTTGTCACCGGTAGTGATATAAAGTGTAAAGACTAAGGAATTGTACAGTACACTGGTAGGGTGCTGTCTGTTTAAATTCGAAGTGTGAAGTCCAGCTGTGAAGACATTACCCTGTGAACAGTGTTGTGAAGAATTAGTGACTATTAAAGAAGACTACAGTGCACGAGTGCCTTTCTGTGACCTGGTGGAAATTTACCTGCCTGTTGTTTGTCTGTACACTGATACCGATCATCGGGAAATTACCAGAGACTGACGGGACAGCCAGCGGCAATTCGACAACACTGGTAACCAGCGGTGGAAACCGGGCAAGTGGCGAAAGAGGAGGGTCGTAATAAACGGATGATAAAATTTTAGTTTCGGTCATCCCTGTATTTAGATATCCAACCTAACCTAGCCTAGCACTGAGCCCAGGAACTATATCTAACCTAACTGGGGGGTTTTGCCCCCGTTCTGGTGGTGGTTAAATTCCTATTATTCCCAGGAAGAACGAAACTAAAATAATACCAAACAGATTATTAATCACAACAAAAACAAACAAATTAAACCCAACAACCGAAGGTCATAAAGGCACCTTGTAATGGTTCTATTCCATTAACAATGGTAACTGAAATCCTGTTAAAAAACTAACATGAATAGAGTGATAAATAGTGACTTTAAATTTTACTTAACTTACCCAAAAGTTTCACCCAACCTTATAAATAGTTTACACACAAATGACAGATGATGATGACTGCCTGTAATGAATTTTGTAATAAAAGTACAGCAGTGAAAAGTCCATTATCTGTACGGTTAATGCAGTGGATATTTTGCCGTGACCGGCTAAGTTCTTACTGACGCTATTTTACCATGAGTGCACTCGATTGGCTAATTATCCATTACCGGCAAACAACGTGAGAACTAAATTTTACTGACTTTTTTTTATGGGGATTAGACCACCCGGGCACAGGTCACTGAAACACACCAGGGCCTGAGAAAAAAATTATTATAAAAGAGGCGACATTCACTAGAACCTAGTAGAACCTGACCTAACCAACCAAAGAAACCTGCCTAAACTTGACTGGCTTCCTAGCAGAGGGGCAGACCCCCAGTCTTATTAAACAGAAACTACTTAGCCAATCACAGCTCATTCACGGTAAAATAGCGTTAGTACGAACTTAGCTGGTCACGGCAATCCTCCTCACCTTTGTGTCACAGCAGTATAGTGTCTCCCATCGGATACACCCCATTTCGTTGCCAATCCACATCGTCACCGATCCGGTTCGTCACCAAAACCCCAACATCACCATTATTAATTCCGTTTCGTCATCACTAACAGTCGATGTTATTAGTGATAAATTGTAAGTTATTGTTTTACACGAATGGAAATTACACATGCATATAGACGACTCGAGAAGTATTGTGCTATTACTATACATATTAATTAATTAATAAAGAAAATTATTAAAACATTGGTCAATAAACAAAGTACAGAACAAATTAAGAATTATTGTGATTACTATATTGTACATGAATATTAATTGTTTAATAAAGAAAACGATTCCACATTGGTAAATCAACCAAATACAGAACAAGTGAAGAATTACTTTTATTACTGTACATGAATATTAATTGTTTAATAAAGAAAACGATTAAAAATTGGTAAATAAACAAAATACATAAAAAATGAATGTAATTTGGCATCAGTGCATAAACCACCCAGCAGCAAGATGATTGCAGGCATATTAACAATGTTTTTATTATTTATTTTCGTCTTTAATAAATTGTCTTAGTGTTTTTTTTTTTTTTTTTTATCCAAAGCAACAGTCATTTTCGTGTATATAATGATGGGAGTGAACAGGGTGACGAAAGGGGTAAGGAAATGGTTACGAAACGAGTTAAAAATGGTGGTGACGAAGTGGGTTGTTGACGATATGGGCAGACCCCTTCCCATCATACCCTCCTCATCACACAAACACACACGAGGAGCCTTGTGTGACCATGCAGTACATTATCTTACTGAGCCACGGATCTGTGGTATAAATTGTATCAGAAGATGAGTCACTGTTACCACCATCATCTATAGCAGTCATCAGTAGAGGTAGCAGCAGCCCGTCATCTTCCTCGCCTGAAAGCTTGACACTGTCACTGGGATGATATGTACAGTAAACACACAACAGTACCGTATACCCCCTGTACTGTGACAAAACATGGGTTTGCACAGAAACTATGATCTTTGGGGTCACACAAAAACTATGGTCTTTGGGGTCACACAAAAACTATGATCTTTGGGGTCACACAAAAACTATGGTCTTTGGAGTCACACAAAAACTATGATCTTTGGGGTCACACAAAAACTATGATCTTTGGGGTCACACAAAAACTATGGTCTTTGGGGTCACACAAAAACGGTCCGACTAATTTCCCAAATGTAGCCGCAATGAAGTCAAATGATGGTCATACAAGCGTAAATCGGGCTGTGAATCACTTCTCGATTATTATTTGGTGTCATAAACTCACAAAAAATTAGTAAACTTAATTTAATCTGAGTTGTGTTGTGTTAGGTTAGGTTAGGTTAGGTTAGGTTAGGTTAGGTTAGGTTAGGTACGGTACATGCACTTGATCTATTAACTCAGATTAAATTAAGTTTACCAATTTTTTGTGACTTCGTGACACCAAATACCAGTCGAGAAGGGATTGGCAGTCCGATTTATTCATGTAGGACCATTATTTGACTTCATTGCGGCTACATTTGGGTAATTTCTCGCTTCCTCGGTACATGCACGCGATCTATTAACTCAAATTAAATTACGTTTTCCAATTTATTTTTTACTTTGTGACACCAAATACTAGTCGAGAAGTGATTGGTAACCCGATTTATTCATGTAGGACCATTATTTGACTTCATTGCGGCTACATTTGGGTACATTTGGGTAATTAGTCGGACCCCACAAAAACAATGATCTTTGGGGTCACACAAAAACTATGGTCTTTGGGGTCACACAAAAACTATGGTCTTTGGAGTGACAAAACTATGGTCTTTGGGGTCACAAAAACTATTGTCTTTGGGTTCGTTCACACACACACACACACACGCTTGTTTACGCCACCAATGATTCGCCAACAGATTACAGCATAGTCTTTTAGGGTCGTTATTCCCACTTATTCTAATAAATACTTACAATATTGCTTCATTATTACCAGTTAATCGTTAACATATAAAACAAGTTCTATTTCGGCAGTAATAACATAAATGTCCTAGAGTGGATAGAAGACTTTCTACATGACCGCAAGTGAAGTGCTTCCCCATCTGGAGTACTGTCACCCCATCTGGTCCCCGAGATATGCTAAGGACTGTCAGTTGGTTGAAAATGTTCAAAGGAGGGCCACCAGACTGGTGCCTGCACTTCGGCACCTCAGCTACCCTGAGAAATTGGAGCGCCTGAGCAAGAGATTAATGAGTAGGTTCCCAAGGTGCGTGATACCCAACCTCTAGGAGAAGGCAAGTTGTCATTCACTATCCACCAGGCTTCATCTTGGCCCCTGCCTCAAACTTCTGTTATTAATGAACGTGAACATCCCCAAATATAAAAAAGGGGGGGACCTAGTTGAGGTGTATAAGCATCTCAGGGGGCACTACTCAGTCGAGTGTCCTTACTTGGAGCTGGCGGACGCTCGCCCCACAAGGGGTCACAGCTCAGAGTGAAGAAGCCGCAGGTCCAGAAAACTGTGAGGGCAAACTTTTTCGGAGTGAGGGATGTAAACTCTTGGAACAATCTACCAGAGAGTGTTGTGACGGCACCGAGTGTGAGCTCTTTCAAGACAAGGCTTGACCAACACTGGAACAGGTTCAGGTACATTCAGGAGCCGGTGCATGTACAGTACTTGCCAACCAAGCGGACTGTGAAGAGCTGCAGAAGGACCTCTGTGGGCTCCAGGAATGGTCGAAGGAATGGCTGCTGAGATTCAATGTCACGAAGTGTAAGAGGATGCACCTGGGGCGTACCAACGGTAAGGAGGCGTACCATATGTCCCAACGGGATGAAGAAAATGTACTAGTTGAGACTGTGTGTGAGAAGGACCTAGGTGTGTATGTTGACAATGAGCTGAAGTTCTCGGGCCATTGTGAGAAGAAGGTAAATCAGGCAAATAAATTATTGGGTCTTATAAGAAGGTCGTTCAGATATCTAGACGGTCCGTCCCTCGTGACGATCTTCAGGAGTGAAGTGCTTCCCCATCTGGAGTACTGTCACCCCATCTGGTCCCCGAGATATGCTAGGGACTGTCAGTTGGTTGAAAATGTTCAAAGGAGGGCCACCAAGCTGGTGCCTGCACTTCGGCATCTCAGCTACCCTGCGAGATTGGAGCGCCTGAACTTGCCTAGCTTATACTACAGACGGGCAAGGGGGGACCTAGTTGAGGTTTATAAGCATCTCAGGGGGCACTACTCAGTTGAGTGTCCTTACTTGGAGCTGGCGGACGCTCGCCCCACAAGGGGTCACAGCTCAAGATTGAAGAAGCCGCAAGTCCGGAAAACCGTGAGGGCAAACTTTTTCGGAGTGAGGGTTGTAAACTCTTGGAACAATCTACCAGAAAGTGTTGTGACGGCACCGAGTGTGAGCTCTTTCAAGAGAAGACTTGACCAACACTGGAGCGGGTTCAGGTACATTCAGGAGCCGGTGCATGCCCAGTATTTGCCAACAGTGCGTGACAGAGACGTGACCGATCGCCCGGGCGGCTAGCGAGCCGACCTTTTGGTGAAGAATATAAAGGAAAAGAGTCGTGACCGATCGCCCAAGCGGCTAACAAGCCGATCAGTGGCGAAGAGGATAAAAGTAAAAGTAAAAGTAACAGTGCGTAACAGAGACGTGACCGATCGCCCAAGTGGCTAACGAGCCGATCAGTGGTGAAGAGGATAAAAGTTAAGTCATAATGGTGTTCTGGTCAAATTGTAGATATTACTGACTAGAGGTATTAACCGAGGAGGTGAGAATACAGTATTTAGTAAAGGTGTGAGAATCTTGACAAGTTGTATTTGAATGCTGGGATCAAGGAACATGAAGGCAGACTAGGATCACGGTTCCTCTATCAAGGAATAAGATATTGAAATTGAAATTAAAAATGTGAGGCGGAGGTTGAGTTGGTACATACAGTTGGCGAGGAAAACTATGACAATGGAAGTAGTAAAGAATGACGAGGTGGAACACATGGTATTGTATGTTTCATTTCTATCTTTTTATCCTCTTCACCACTGATCGACTCGTTAACCGCTTGGGCGATCGGTCACGTCTCTGTTACGCACTGTTGGCCAGTACTGGGCATGCACTGGCTCCTGAACATATTGGAACCTCACAGTTTTCTGGACTTGTGGCTTTTTCAACCTTGAGCTGTGACCCCTTGTGGAGCGGGCGTCCGTCAACTCCAGGTATGTACATTCGACTGAGTAGTGCCCCCTGAGATGTTTATAAACTTCGATTAGGTCGCCTCTTGCTCGTCTGTAGTATAAGCTAGGCAGTTGCAGGCGTTCTAATCTCTCAGGTTCCATAGAGCAGGCACCAGTCTGGTGACCCTCTTTTGGACATTTTCATTCAACTAACAGTCTCTAGCATACATCAGGGACCAGACGGGGTGACAGTACTGCAGACGGGGAAGCACCTCACTCTTGTAGATCGTGACGAGCGACGGACCATCCAGATATCTAAACCACTTTCTTATAAGACCTACTAGTTTCGTTGCCTGATTCACCTTCTCACAATGGCCTGAGAACTTAAGTTCATTATCGACATACACACCCAGGTCCGTTTCACATTCGGTCTCAATTAATGCAGTTTCTTAGTCCTGTTGGGACATGTGATACGCCCCCTTACTGCTGGTGCGACCCAGGTGCATCCTCTTGCACTTCGTGACATTGAATCTTAGCAGCCATTTCTTCTACCATTGTTGAAACTCATAGAGATCCTTCTGTAGCTCTTCATAATCTGTCTGGTCCTTAATTTCCCTAAATAACTTGGCATCGTCCGCAAACACTTGTATGGAGGAGTGTATAGCTTCTGGCATGTAATCTATGAAGCAAAGAAACATCAACGGGCCCAATACATTGCCCTGTGGTAACCTGCTTGTCACAGGTACACATGACGATTTCGTACCATTTATGACCACACACTGGGGTCATGCAGAAAGTCTCCGATCCACGCTAGGACACTTCCCCCGAATCCCATACCCTTCCAATTCAATTCTCAGCCTTTCATGGGGGACACTGTCGAAAACCTTGGCAAAATCTAGGTATATATTGCCGTTATTTCCGCCTTGTTCTGGAATTTTAATCCAAACATGCAGTACCTTGAGTAACAGTGTTAAGCAGGATCGTCCCTGCATAGAACCGTGTTGGTAGTAATTTACAAGGTCTATTAGAAGAGGATCGACCTTGACCACAGAGGCGTGAAGCTAATTACAGCGGCGTGAAGCTAACTACAGCGGAGTGAAGCTAACTACAGCGACGTGAAGCTAACTACAGCGGCGTGAAGCTAACTACAGCGGCGTGAAGCTAACTATAGCAGCGTGAAGCTAGCTACAACTTAGCTGTTCTGTCATCTTACCAGTAGCTCCGTAACTCCTCATAAGCGGCATCGAGTCTGTTTCTGTAAGAGGTGACGGAAGTGACATAACAAACACACACACACACACACACACACACACACACACACACCTTGGTAGACACAGAAAATTAATAACGTAATAAAGGTAAAATTTACCTTAGAGTGTTTATTAAATTAATTATATTAGACGTTAAAGATTGGCCTTGAGTGTTTAAAAAAACCGAGTATAAGTAAACACTGATAAAATAAAACTATGAAACAAAGCAACAAGTTATCAATAAAATGTGAACTGAAAGTCAATGAGGTTTTAAAATTTTCAAAGCATTGAGAGAGAAGTTCAAGTAATGGTTCTGGTCCAGGAAGAAGTTAAGATATCTCTTACCTAAACTAACCTAATCCAGCTTAGTTAACCTAACCTATCTAACTTACCATAACGCACCTAACCTAACTGCTCTAAGTATACTAACTTGTATTACAAAAAATAATCAAAGAAATAACTGGCACAGAACTGTAAAGTTATGGAGAGAGAGAGAGAGAGAGATGATAAGAGTTTAAATTCATCTCCCGCTACTACTGCCAACAAGTGATTTACACAACAAAACACCTTACCTTGGTCGCCCATGAGGGGTGGCAAGGTCGCCCGTGCCAGGAGTAAGAGAAGAGATAACGACGATACAATGACCAGGGTGAGACGTCAGGACGTTGCCTTACCTTGGCCCTCCATGTCAGGATTGGCAGGGTCGCCCTCCTTGAGATCAGTCTCACCCACAGAAGGTAAAGGTTTAGTGCCAAACAGCGAAGACTTCTCCTCCCGGGTAGCGTTCTTGAAGGGCATGTTGAGGGTGTTGGCCCATGCCTCCAGCCTCGAGTTGTTCCACATCATCACTATATACAGCACATACAGCACCAGCAAGAAAAGGCTCTCATACCTGGTGGGTAATGACACAGAGATAGTGACGGAAATAGTGACAGATATAGAGACTGGAAGATAGTGAGAGATAGTGACAGGGATAGCGTGAGAGGGAGATAGTGAGAAAGATGATGACATGGAGTGACGGAGATAGTGAGAAGATGGTGACATGGAGACATTGAGAGAGATAGTGTTTGTTTACAAGTTAGTCGGTTCATATTACGTCGCAGCGACCTTAATGTCGATGAATTCTCCCAGGCAACCACTCTCCCTCCCCGCTCTCCATCCCCGCTCTTTCTCTTACTCACTCACTCTTCCCCTCTCATTCTGCCTCAACATTCACTGTCCACTTTGTTTCACTGCTATAACTGTTTTTTCAACATTTCAACACACACACACACACACACACACACACACACACACACACACACACACACACACACACACACACACACACACACACACTATCTCCCTCTATCTCTCTTTCTTTTTTCGCAAAACGGGACTAAGATATGAAATCAAATACAAAGATGCAATAAATATTTAAGAAAAGGTGAAGGGGAGAAATAGCCTGGGGAGGAGGAGGGAAGGAGAGGGGAGAAGGAAGGAGAAAGAGGGGAGAAGGAAGGGGGGAGGGGAGAAGGAAGGAGGGAGAGAGAGGGAGTGGGGATGAGAGGACAGGGAGAGAGATAAGGGGGGAGGAATGACACAGAGAGGAGGGAGAGTCAGGGAAGGGGGTAGGGGGAAGGAGAAAGAGAGTGATCAAGCCACAGTGAGAGTGAGTGAGTGAGAGTGATAGAACGTACCAGGTCACTTCCTCATTGTATATGGTAAGGAGGAGAGCGCAGATAGCAATGCAGTAATAAGTGGAGTCCCTGATGAGCGGCCACCAGTTGATAGCGATCACTCGGCCAGCGAACAGGGCGCACACCGAGATGACGAACATGATATTGAACACTGCCGACCCGATCACCCCACTGATTCCGATGTCATCCTGTAGCGAGTAACAACAGGAAAGTGACAGTGGGAAATACATGCTAAGTGGCGGTGTGGGCGGGGGAATTACATGGTAAGTGGCGGCGTGGGCGGGGGAATTACATGGTAAGTGGCGGTCCGGACGGTGGAAATACATGGTAAGTGGTAGTGCGGAGGGGGAAGTACATAGGAAGTGACGGTGTGGAGGTGGAAAGTACATAGGAAGTGACGAAGTGAAGGTGGGAAGTGACGGTATGGAGGTGGGAAGTACATGGGAAGTAACTGTTATAAGTACATGACAAAGTACTGCACATAACAATAAGTAATGGAGGAATAGCGAGAACCAATCTTAACAAATATTCCCAGTTTTATAAGAACAAACTAACTAAAGAAGTAAGTCATTCACTAATTCATTAACTAACTAGCCAATTAATTAACTAACGAATCAATGAACTAGTGTGACCACCTGGGTTCTCGCCTCTCCTGTTAATAAGGATATTAATGGACACAACTTTAATAACCTCCGTCGGTGGGTCCGACCGGGTTCTCAAAGGTTGGTATACGTCAATAAAGAGGAATGGTGACGCACAAGGGTAAGGTGACAAAAAATCGTGTCCTTGGAAAAGATAAGTAAGTACACGGGGTGGAAGCCTCTACAGGAATAGACATTGTGTAAAGAGAGGCCAGACAGCTACAGGGAGCCTACAGGGTGATATGGGGCAAAAAAGAGAGAAACTCAGGGGGGAAATGTGTGTTGGAGAAGACAATGAAACTAAGAATCAAGTCCGCAGGGAGAAGACTGGTAAGAGGAAGGAGAGGGGGGGATGTAGGGCGGATGAGGGGAACGAAAGGACAAGGTCAGGGAAAAGAAAGGGCGAGAGAGGATAAGGTCAGGGGACACACACAAGGTGTACAGGAGAGAGACCTGGACCCTGTAGTATTAGGTAGTAACAAGGAAGGAGGGCGAAATGTTAAGTATAATAAACTGTACCCTCCGTAAACAACGTGTCAACTTACAAAAGCATAACGTTGTCGATGTATTGTGTACAGTTTACACCAGACGGCCGAGCATCCGTAAACACGACAGGAAAATATCTCCTACTCAGGAAAACAACGGCCACTCGACCCAGGGGAAATATGTCACTCTCGGTTCTTTAGACATCACAACAAAGTCATCTGGAAGCCGACCAGAATTAAATATCTTCTGGCTGTAGGGCTGAAAGTCACGTTTTAAAGTGACAAAGCTTCGACCAGTTTTGCCGAGGGAACGAAGGAGAGGGGCTTGGAAACATCTTAGGAAGAAAATCATATATAAAGTCACTTTCCCAGAAAAACTAGTTCTGACTTCAACAGATCGCTATTTTTACGTTAGGCTGAACTGATATTTAATTTAAAGCCACGATCCCGTCTAATTTGATATTCTATTTTTATACTATTTCCCTTTTAAAGATATATATATATATATATATATATATATATATATATATATATATATATATATATATATATATATATATATATATATATATATATATATATATATATAATTTTCCCCAAAGAGCCCCAAGTCATGATTGGAATGTAATTGGCGTCGGAGTAGGTTGTTATAGCAGGTGGTGAGGAGGTGGTGGTCAGGGAAATACTGTTACTTGTACAGATATATCTCAATAATCATTTCGAATTTAAAATTGAAATGCAGTGAAAAGACAAATATAGAGAAGAAAGACTAACCGGGAGAAAAGACAGAGAAAGAGACAGACAGATAATGTACGAGGAAGAATGAGAGGCAAATATGAAAACAGAGAGAGTAGACAGGTAGAGAGCGAGAGGGGATAGCCAGAGAAAGTAGAGACAGACAAAGAGAAAAGAGAGACAGAAAGACATAAAATTGGGCAGAAAAGGGATAAACGATAAACAGACAACAAGACATAGGAGCACCACGTCCACTCAGTATTCCTTGCTGGTCTTCTCTGGCACTTTAAGAGGCTTAACATTGTCTTACTCCAGTATAGGGAAGACCGCCTTGCTGCGTAGCTAGCATACTGATGATCACAGCCACCCTACACGACACTTCACTGCACGATTTATGACACGATACTACACGATGCGACATTACGCCGCGATGCTACACAACACAACGTGACTTCTGGTATACTGCCGCTCACCACCATCCTACACTATACGACATTATATACGACAATCCTACACGACACCTACTATACGACGCATTACAACCCTACATGACACGACAGGACACTATACTATACGACACGATACGACTCTGAGACACTATATTGTACGACTGAACCTGACATGACACTTTCTCACGTATCCCCATCACTCCCTAGCACCCTCCCCTCCTCTCCCTTACTCCCTCCTTCCCATCATATCCTTTACTCCCAGACTCTCCCTTCCTCCCACTCTCCCACACTTAGCTTTTTGGGAAGTTATCGAGCACTATAACTTCCGGAGGACTTATTAAAATTCGAACCCGGATCCGGAGCTTAATCTAGATTAACCTGACCTGACCTGATCTAATTTAGCCGAACCAAACTTAATTTACCATAGCCTTACCAAGCATAACATAGCTTAAACAAACAACCTAACCTACCCCAGCCCAAAACACAACACATCCGTCACAACAGGAGACACTATAACACAACACATCCGTCACATCAGGAGACACTATAACACAACACATCCGTCACAACAGGAGACACCATAACACAACACATCCGTCACAACAGGAGACACTATAACACAACACATCCGTCACAACAGGAGACACTATAACACAACACATCCGTCACAACAGGAGACACTATAACACAACACATCCGTCACAACAGCAGACACCATAACACAACACATCCGTCACAACAGGAGACACTATAACACAACACATCCGTCACAACAGCAGACATCATAACACAACACATCCGTCACATCAGGAGACACTATAACACAACACATCCGTCACAACAGCAGACATCATAACACAACACATCCGTCACATCAGGAGACACTATAACACAACACATCCGTCACAACAGGGGACACCATAACACAACACATCCGGCATACAGAACGATGGAAGAGTGTGGATAAGGCCGGTCACTGATCGGTGTCTAAAAGTAAATGATTCTGTTGGTCAATGTTAAACAGAATCTAACAACACAACCTCCTTTATGTTCAACTTACATATCTGCAGAAAGTCTCATTAAACTTTAACGTTGGCCGAAATCCCACTAAAATCTTAAAGCTGGAGCAGACTTTTAGGCAAAACAATATTAAATTTACCTTCTAAATCGCTATTACGAGAATGTTTACATGGCTGGAACTGTGTGGAGGAGGGTGGTGGTGAAGGAAGTGGTAGGTCATATAAAACCCAACCTACCAACACTGTTTACTTCAGCCTCCCTAATTAACTTTATGCAACATCTCGTGTCCCTCAGACATATAAACCTGCGAGTTTCCTCAATCTATTTCGCTCCAGCAAATGTTTAGCCGAGAAGCCTGAAAAACTCCATCAAAGTGTATACTGCCAACCCCTACCCACTTTAATCCAATTATTTAGTCAATCTAATGTATACTTTATACACTTGTTACATACATGTATATCCGACATACCAGCTATATCCCGCTACTCAATACTGTACTCGCTAACAACCAAGAAAACACACAGTTAAACCAATAGCCGTGACTACACATTACCGAAAACAATACACATTTCACTCATGAGCTGAAATATTGAGGAAGGATCCCGTAAATTTATTCAGCAGGCAAGGCACTAGTCAACTGGCACAGTTAACGGCTCACTAAGTGAGGCTGGTGTCAATAAGATGGTCAGTTTATATTCCATAAGAGTCCGCGGGCCGCGAGTCGTCCACACAGATAGTGAAACAAGTGACGGAAGTGTCTAGTGGGAGTTGTGTCTTTATAACAAAGACGATAATATTAATGTTAAACGG
This sequence comes from Homarus americanus, assembly GCF_018991925.1. Taxonomy (NCBI): domain Eukaryota; kingdom Metazoa; phylum Arthropoda; class Malacostraca; order Decapoda; family Nephropidae; genus Homarus; species Homarus americanus. The sequence continues at coordinate 516,059 of NW_024756914.1, forward strand.
TATTATTGATACATATGATAATATTTAAATAATAAGAACGATGCTGGTGACACTGGTAATAACAAGTAGCAGACGAGAAGGAAAACAATATGTAAATGATGCTAGGTAATAATATAAACGTCAGACAAGTCATCATCCGTAGCCACAACTACAACAATAAGCCACAACTCGAGGGATTTAAAGGACAGTGTTTACGGTATGGTAAGGAGGACTAAGTCAATGTTGTCTCATTGTAATGACACTTATCTCTCTCAATTTCTATCTATTTATCTATATTCCTATCTATCTTGCATCATTGTTCCTGCCAGTCTTCCTCCCAGAGTTCCGCAACGCAAATTCTACGCAAAAATTAAGACGCCCGACATATACAAGCCAGCTGGCGTAATACTATGCAAACCTAGTTATCGGGAGGGATAACTGGGGCCACAAACCTAGTTATCGGGAGGGATAACTGGGGCCACAAACCTAGTTATCGGGAGCTAGTTATCGGGAGGGATAACTGGGGCCACAAACCCCTAGTTATCAGGAGAGAGGGATAACTGGGGCCACAAACCTAGTTATCCGGGAGAGGATAACAACTGGGGCCACAAGCCTAGTTAGCAGGGGAGGGATAACTGGGGCCACAAACCTAGTTATCAGGAGGGATAACTGGGGCCACAAACCTAGTTATCGGGAGGATAACTGGGGCACCTGGTTATCGGGAGGTGCTGGGGCCACAAACCTAGTTATCGGGAGGGATAACTGGGGCCACAACCTAGTTATGGGGAGAGAGATAACTGGGGCCCTGGAAGCCTGGTTATCGGGAGGATAACTGGGGCCACAAACCTAGTTATCAGGAGGATAACAGGGGCCACAAACTAAGTTATGGGGAGAGATAACTGGGGCCTCGGCCTAGTTATCAGGAGGAGGGATAACTGGGGCCTACAAACCTAGTTATCAGGGAGGGATAACTGGGGCCTAAACCTAGTTATGGGAGAGATAACTGGGGCCACAAACCTAGTTATGGGGAGAGATAACTGGGGCCACAAACCTAGTTATGGGGAGAGATAACTGGGGCCACAAACCTAGTTATGGGGAGAGATAACTGGGGCCACAAACCTAGTTATGGGGAGGGATAACTGGGGCCACAAACCTAGTTATGGGGAGGGATAACTGGGGCCACAAACCTAGTTATGGGGAGGGATAACTGGGGCCACAAACCTAGTTATGGGAGGATAACTGGGGCCACAAACCTAGTTATGGGAGGAGTAACTGGCCTAGAGCACCTAATTATGGGGAGGAGATAACTGGGGCCTAAACCTAGTTATGGGGAGAATAGCACAGGGCCTAAACCTAGTTATGGGGGAGAGATAACTGGGGCCTAGAAGCCTAGTTATGGGGAGGAGGGATAACATGGGGCCACAACCTAGTTATGGGGGAGGATAGCTGGGGCCTGAAACCTAGTTATGGGGAGGATGGCAGGGCCCTGCGGTGCTTCAGATGCCAGAAATACGGGCACCGTCAGACAAGGTGCACGTACAAGGAAATCTGCGCAGTCTGCGCACAGAAGCACGGCACACACTCCTGCCTCACCAAGCTGAAAAATGGAGAAAAAATTGCCCCAAGTGTGCCAACTGCGGGGGCAAACACCACGCCTGGAACCCTGGATGCTCCGAGAGGACAAGGAGGGACCAGGCAAACCGGCCAGCTGCAAGACCGGCCCCCACCGCCTGCACACCAGCCCCACCAAGTACCTTCGTGTGGAGAACCCAAAGGCCAAGACAACAAAGCCAACCTCCTCAGCCGGTCAACACCCAAAGTGCAGCCCAGTTTCCTGGCCTCACTACAGCCACACCTCAGCCACCCAAGCAGCAGACAACGACAACCACGAAAAAGACAAAAGAAGCACACACCAAAGCACCAGAAGGAATAATACACGTATCAGACCTAGCCAAGGTACTGACAACCTTCGCGGAGGGCCTAGCCGGACTACTGGGCCACAAGATCCAACCCACACAGCTCCAAATACTCATGGGGAGCGTCCTCGGGCAAGTCGCCACAGCTCCAGCCACCTCAGTGGAGGAAGCCACGCCGGTCCTCACACGAGTGACAGCCGAGGTACACTCTACACCGAAGAAGGCCACCAGAGAACCCAAGATACCGACAGCTCCCAGAAAGAAACTGGACGTTTCAACTCCCCTGAACCGAACCACGGCCCAGAAGGCAAAAACCACAGAACACGAAGACATGGACCTGATCCAGTTGGAATCGAACTTGGACATCTCCATCGAGGACCACCAGAAGTCCCCGATGAAACAGTGGTGGAAAACGTCAGCACCCTGAACATCCTAACATGGAATGCTCAGGGCATCAAAAACAAAAAACACCTCCTACAAGAAGCAGCAGCCAAGGACAAGCTTGACATCATACTCCTACAAGAAACACTTCTACAAGAACACCACTGTTTCAAATTCAGCGGTTACAAGACATACAGGAGGCATTTCACGCAGGCGTCAACAAGAGGATGTATGATCTTGGTCAAGTCAAGCATACCCTCCGCCGATGTCACGCAGCAATTTCCATGTGGGGAAAACATCGAGACACAGGCCGTCAGTAACCCTCCAGAACAGGAACTAATGCAACATCTACAAGAACCCAAGGGCTCACTGGAGGTGACTCAGTGTTGCTTCTGACCGCTGATACGCCACACTCATAGGAGGATTTCAGCGCACATCATCCCTTCTAAGCTCAGTAAGCCCCACAAATGAAGGCAGCCTACACCTATACACCACCTTTCAAAGATACACGCGAGATCTGCCTTCTAGTTTTCCGGAGAGCCCACCCACACACTAGGGAGAAGGCTAAATTAACAACTAAGTCTCCAGTGCACTACAGCCTTCGGCCTCCTGACAACTACACCCCCACATGACCAGCGACCACTTCCTCCCTCTAACAACGCTGAGGTGAACAAACTCCCCACTCCACCCCGAGATGGAGATACAATACCCAAAGGCACAGACTGGGGACTCTTTAAAAACACCTGTGGCTAAGTGGCGCAAAAAAAATCACAGCAAGCCGGCGCGACACCGTGGACAGAGACAACCACCTCCACCAATTGGTCGAGGCGTTTTGCCAAGCGGCAGAAGAGGCTATCCCAAAACAAAACCCACATCAAGACAGTACAATAATTACTGGTACTACTGTCCCAGGGTGAAGAACTCAACCACAGAGTGAACATGGCCCAGAAAGAAACTACAGGAGACATCCCCACGAAACAAACAGACATCTCTGCAAGTCGCGGATTGGGATACCAGGAAGAAGGAGAAGAAATAAAAAGCAATAAGCTGGCTCAAGTGGTGCTCCGAGCTGAACGAGCTCACCTCCCTTGGTAGATGTGGGCCCAGATCCGAAGGGCATCTGGGAGAACAGCACCACCACCACCAACCCCATCCCAACCCAGGAAAGCCGAGAGCTTGCAAACTGTTCTCTGACCGAGCAGCAACAAAAAAAAACCTCCAGAGACAGAGCAGAGGAGACACAACAGCGTCTGCACGACAGGTCAGAGTGCAGATGATCTAGAAGGCCTGCAACAGTGGTGACACTGACAGACCTTTCAGCCAGCAAGAACGCTCAGAAGTCGCTGAGAGCAGAGCAGGACACAGCACCAGGGGCCAAACAGGATAACCTACTCCATGCTTTCTCATGCCGGTACAGCCGGACACGAGCTCTGCTACAAATGGCATCAATGCTTCGTGGACAGCACAAGGAACTCCCACCGGAATGATGGAAGAAAGGCAGATATACAGCCCATTCAAAGCCCAGAAGAACCAGACAAGCCGAGGGCCATCTCCTTCTCAGCTGCATGGCGAACGGGAGAAAAGAATGGCTTTCTCAACCGACTCAAGTGGAAAGTAGGCAGCCCACACACCCTCATCTTTGCTTACGAGACACCAGCACAGGCACAGCAACATCGCCGAGATACTCAGCTTCTGATGGACTACAAACCAGCTCTGGTGAATCTTCCTCGACCTGGAGAGGCGCTGAAGACTATACTTAAATCCACTGGCCATTAACTGACGCTCGCTGAAAAAAGGCGTCAAGGAAGGTTGCGCAGGGGTGGATCAGAACTACCTCACAGAGAAGCACAGGTACGCTTTCAGGAGCAACCTCAAGCTACAGGGTCCCATGAAAACTGGAACCCACAAGGAAGCATCCTCAGTCCAATGCTGTTCAATGTCTGATGGAAAATCTAGTCCAAGAACTTCGCTCAGACAAACAGCCAGCTCCCTATGCTATGCGGACGACTTACCTTATGGTAAGAGGATCAAACAGACTAGTAACACGCAACACGCACTCCAACTTATAGAAGAGTGCAACAGACAGACTCAAGATAAATCCAGCCAGAGTCGAAAGCGATGGCCATCTGCTGAACACACCAGACAAGACGCTCTCCCATAAAACACGCCGGTAGCCTGGACCAACACCCACAGTGTCTTGGAATCTGATCGACCGAAACTCACCTTCAAGCCGCAACTCGGGTATCTCAGGCACCACAGGACGAAAAGAAACAGACACAATATAATGAGGTCGCTCACCAGCACAACCACCGGAGCAAACCTTCATGTGCTCAAAGCCTACTACACACAGCCGCCATCAGATCGCTGGTAGATTACAGTGCTCCAGCACTCATTGGACTGAGAAGACCAAATGGCAAGCTAAGTAATCCCAAAATAATGCTCTCAGGACCATGCTCGGAGCACCTATGTGGACCCAGAATTTGCAATTTGCAAATGGAAACGGAACTACCACCCAGCGGTACGAGTCAAGCAGGTGACAGCCGGTCTCCTCGCCAAAATCTGTGAATCAGATAAGCCCACAGTTGCCAAGAAATTCGAATCCGTTGCCTCCCTCCACTGGAATCTTAGAGTGCAGGGGGCCGCTTGGTCGCCTGAGCAAGCGAGGGGTCATCCGACACCTGCAGCAAAACACTCGTCAGAACAACCAAGACACACGAGACAATAGTTTGCGTTGTTCCTCACCATGGAGCCCCTCCACCAGCCCTGTTCAAAATTACCGACCTAGACGATAATCGCCCAGCCTCCAGAGGACCTCAAATAACTCTCTCAAGCCATAGCCACCGAGACTTTCGGCTGATGCAGCATCATACTTCACAGACGGCTCGGTGGACCCAAATTATCATAGATCGGGCGGCCTTCTGCAAGGCCAGGGCCCTCCGATGGGGAGACTTTTCAATGACTGCTCCACCCTACAAACAGAGCTGGTAGCAATCTCAAAGGCCCTACAACACGCTGCAACACAACACGCTGCAACACAACACAACAAGTCCATCATAATTCACACAGGACTCGGAAATCAGCCATGCAGGCGCTGCAACACCAGTCAACCAGAGACAACGTCATCATCCCCGCCTCGATCACCGCGTACAGGAATTCCCAAGCCCAAAACCGCCAGTCGTCTTACACTGGATTCCCAGTCATGAGGATCGGAGGAAACGACGTGGCAGACAAGCAGCCAAAGGGCGGCTACACGTTCTAGGAGCGTACATTTGAAGTTCCAGCAAGCGAGCAACAGATCAGGAATCCTCAGAAAGACCTTAGCTCCACATCAAGAAACTCTTCACATTCAGCGCTTTGGTTCCCAATCAGCCAAATGGTACCTGGCAGCCACAAAGGGAACCACCCTTCCGCTGACAAAACTCCAAGACAAACCCAAAATCAGCCGCCATCGACTTCGACTAGGGTACAAGTGCTCCCGCAAGCGAATGATCGGAAATGACGTCATGGAATGCACCTACTGTCAGGAAGCCAGCAGCCAACCCTTGAACTATCTCCTCGACTGCGAGGTCACACACAAAGCCTCCGAAACCAGACTCAAATCTCTCCCAAGAAACACACACACAACACCAGCGGCCACTCTGGCAGAAAGGCCCAAACAGACCACATTACCACCTACTCGGGTCATCGCACGATACCCACCACCCGATAAGCAGAGGTATCCTCTCCCATAGTGCTGACCAGTTCAGGGGGCGCCACTCCAAAACCGGCCGATCCGCAAGAGTGGGGTTGGTGGTAGCGTCCACTGATCGAGGTCACTCACCTGACACCAGTATCCTTCCAATCTGCAGGTGGGACCACCTCGTCCCCAATCCGGTCTAGCTGCTCCAGGGCTCCAGCCGGAACCACCAAACAGGCCTTACTATGGGCAAAGGCCGTATAGGATTCTGATCGACAATCCAATAACAACAACTTAACAACATCCATGTAATCCAGTTGCCTCTGAAGATGTCTTGAATAAAGACAAGCTAAAGTGCTCCGTTGATCAAGATTTATCTTATCCACTTTCCAGTAGTATAGTTTACATGAAATATATATATATATATATATATATATATATATATATATATATATATATATATATATATATATATATATATATATATATATATATATATATATATATATATATATATATATATATATATATATATATATATATATATATATATATATATATATATATATATACCTTGAGGGTAGGGGGCCCCAAGATGATCTGTGCCTCAGACCCCCAATAAACTTAATCCGGCCCTGCCTTGGATTCTCTTGCTATTCTGATTTCATAGTCTCTCTTTGCTTTCCTTACATTTTTCTTAACATTCCTATATAGTTCATTATACCTATTTCTGAGCTGCTCCTGCCCTCCCTTTAATTTCTTATAAATTCCTTTCTTTATTCCTATGTCATGTTTAAGTTTTCTGGTCATCCACCTTGGCTCATTCTTATTTGACCTAATTTTTCTGTATGGTATATTTTGTTCTTGTGCTTTATGTAGTATACTAGTGAATATATTATAGTCATAATCAATTGTTGTGTCATCTGTGACCTCACCCCTTCCTACTGGGGACTGACCTGGCTGTTCCCAGGTGACCTCACCTAGGTACCTTCTTAACCCCTGATAATCCGCCAACCGAAAGTTTGGGACTCTGACCATATTGTCATTGTTTTTCGTTTCCCAGTTTAAGGTGAACCTGATTTCTCTGTGATCACTGTTACCTAGTTCTTCCCCTACTGTGATATCTCTGATAATATTTTCTTTATTTGTTAATACTAGGTCTAATATATTGTCACCCTCAGTAGGTTCTGTAATTAGTTGTTTCAAAAATTGTCCTGTACTGCATCTAGGAAGTCTTCAGATTCAAAGTCACCTACAATGTTGTCCCAGTCAATATTTCTGAAGTTGAAATCCCCCATAATGCACACATTGTTATATTTTGCTGCCCAACTCATTTCCTGCCATATGAGCTGAGCTGCTTCTTTCCCAAGACTTGGGGGCCTGTAAATCTCTCCCATAATTAGTTTTTCTCTTCCTTCCGTGATTTCTACCCATACAGAAATTATTAATACAACATTTTAATGTATCCTTGACGAAGAGTGCGACCCCTCCCCCTTCCTACCTTCCCTGTCCTTGTGAAAAAGGTTGTACCCTTCTATGTGGTACTCTGATAAAAAAAATTTTGCTCGCCAGATTCGTCCAGGTTTCGGTGATTGCTATGACATCTACATTCTCGATACATACATCCGCTCTCAGCAAGTCTATTTTATTTCTAACACTCCTACTGTTTGTATAGCATACATTTAAACCTACCCTTCCCTGGTGCTGTTTTACCTCTTGTCCTGAGTAACCAATTTTACTTCCCAGGACCTGCTTGTTTTTTGACTCCCACTTTCCCCGACCTCTCTCTACTGGCGAAACCCCCCCCCCCCTCTTTGGAGTGACAATTTCACGCTCCAGGGATGCAGACAACGTCTTTACCCCCGCACGAGACAAGTGTACTCCGTCACGACTGTACAGGTAGTCGTTGCCATAGAATGGTTGCCAGTTATCAATGAATGCCCAACCATTGTTTGCACAATGTTTTTCCAGTCGGCAATTTATAGCAATTGCCCTGGACAGCCATTCACGACCAATCCCTCTTCTAGGCAAGACACCTTCCACAGCGCCTCCCTATACCTCTTGAAAAGTTCCTCACTCCTAACCTTTCCAATGTCGTTTCCTAGAAATGTAAGTAACAAGAGTGCAGAGGTCTTATTGCAACTATATCTTGCGCTAGTCAGGCCGCACCTCGATTATGCGGTTCAGTTCTGGTGCCCCTATTATAGAATGGATATAAATTCACTAGAGTCGGTGCAGCGAAGAATGACAAAAATGATTCCGGGACTTAGAAACCTTCCATATCAGGATAGGTTAAAGAAACTTAATTTGCATTCCCTAGAAAGACGAAGAGTGCGGGGAGATATGATAGAAGTGTTTAAGTGGGTGAAAGGAATCAATAAAGGGGATATAGATAAAGTTCTTATAATATCCGAGCAGGATAGGACTCGGAGCAACGGATTCAAGTTGGATAAGTTTAGGTTTAGGAGGGAGATAGGAAGAAACTGGTTCACAAATAGGGTGGTGGACGAGTTGAACAAGCTTACCAACTTTGTAGTAAGTGCGGGAACTCTGGAAAGTTTCAAAAGGAGGCTAGGTAGATTCATGGATGATAGAGAGTGGTAGTAACTCTCGACAGGAGCTGCCATGCACAGGCCAACCGGCCTATTGCAGACTCCTTATTTTCTTATGTTCTTATGTTACCCACCCCTGACAAAACCCCATCTATCCTCTCAGCTACATGCCCTATCCCAGCCCCAGGAAAACACACCCTAGTTCTACGTTTCCTATCTCTTGCACAAAATGTCCTATCTAAAATCCTCACCTGGCTGTCCCCAACTACCACGACCTTACCACTGGGCAGGGTTTGTACAACTGCCCATTCCTCTCCTTGCACCACACCGTCCTGCCTCTTCTCTTCCTCGTCCTTCCTCTTCTCTTCCCCGCCAGCTTCCTCCAACACCTGGTAGGGGTTACTGCACTCCACACCCTGGTCAGCTTTTTCTGAGTCTGACCCTAGTCCCCTTGGAGACAACCACTCTCCATGCCTGCTCCTCCTTCGCAGGTGTCCTGCTAGGCAGGACACCTACCTGAAGGAGTTCAGTCCTGAGGGCTTCGTTCTCCCCCTTTAGAGCATCCATCTCACTCCTCAACTGCTCCAGCTGACTTAACAGAGTGGCCAGGAGGTCGTCCTTCCTCACACTCCGCTCCCCTTCCCCCAAAACACAACGATCCAAGGCGGCCATTTTCTCTGGTCACTAACGCGAGCACTTAGGGGCACGTCCTTCTCCAAGCTAGGTCAGGTAGCAACTTAACACCCAGGTACGACAGCCATCAAAACAGTGTGAAGTACTTTGTTGGCGCCAATATCAGGTCATAACAATGTTTACAAGACCAGCTCCCACAATACCAGACCTATAGTTAATCTATATGTTGACTATGTTTCCTATATTTTTGTATTGAAAACTTTTGTCAATCAAGTGACCCGCTTCCGGATTTAACATATGTAACTTATCATCTCTGTTCATTGTATATTTTCAGCCTTCGGGTGTGTTATAACACAGGTGTGTTATAACAGACAGGTGTGTTATAACAGACAGGTGTGTTATAACAGACAGGTGTGTTATAACAGACAGGTGTGTTATAACAGACTAAGTGACCTCGAAACCGGATCAGAGAATAAGGTTTGTTTGTTCTACAATGACTGAGGAAGAAAATAATAACAGAAACGTAATATTATGAGCACTAAACACTCGAAGACGCTCCAAAGGCTCACTTACTCATCAAAGACCTCGTATTCTGAGATTCTAAAAAGGTCTTACGGATGAGAACAGGACGGTAGAGCCTTAATGTAGTTGTGACGCCATCTTGTATGTCACCTTTGTGTACACACGAGAACACAAGAGTACACAGGCGTACACAACACAATACTCGCCAGGTGTGCAAATAAAGTGTTATAGACAGGAATTCTACAAGCTGGATTATTAAGCACTACAGACACGAGACCTCCCATGTGTTCTCGTAAATCTGCGATAGAACCTTTAACTTAATTATTTATTTAAAAGTGAGTACAGGACTTAATCCTGTCCGTTAGAGGTGGTGATGTAGTGGTGATGATCGTCTCCCACACAACACTAAATATACCATTACTAAAACAAGTGCTAACTCCTTTCCTGCGTGTAGGCTGGATCATTAGTACAGGTATATACTGTAGCTCCATAGGTCAGGTGTGTTGGGGAGATATACACCTGAGCTGATCATTATATATATATATGTATATATATATATGTATATATATATATATATATATATATATATATATATATATATATATATATATATATATATATATATATATATATATATATATATATATATATATATATATATAGTCAGACGTGTCGAGGAGGTATTACATAGGTCTCAACACACCTGAACTTGTGTACCTGTACCTGTATTTTACGGCCACAGCTGTACTTCTCTACACAATAAAATAATCTGATACGTAATAATTACCAACATTTTCCTTTCACTTTAATCCCTATTGAGAAGAGCCTAAGTAATGCATACGACGGGAGTCGTACTCTACCACCGTCAACACCTGATAAGGTTAAACATATAGTGTTAAAGGAGACCTTTGAGGCCTTCCCGGGAATAAGTCTCTCCTCCAGCAGACAACTCTCGGTGCTTCAAAGAGGATGCACAAATAATTACATAAATAGTTTAGTATGTAAGTAGATCGATAGAGAAGTAAGCCACTTCGGGCGATACCTGTAGGGGTGGAGGCGGTGTACTGTACAACAGAGGCAGGTAAATAGGTTATTGCAGAAAGTTAGATATACAGTATACACACATACAAACATGTATACATGACAGATGATGTATCATACCCAGGAAAAATAACAGTAAATCTTTATATTAATCATTTGTTTGTTGTGGTGATGGTTAGGTTAGGTGAGCCACTTACGGTAGAGAGCTCCCCGCACCACCAAGTGGCCCAAACTGCTCGCTGGACGCTCTCCTCACTGTCTGCTGCTTGGCGACTTTCGAACCAAATACGAAACAGAGCACAAGGTGTTCAATGCTGCACAACACGGACTAAACACCTCCGGAGCACTTATGTGTGTAGTGCTGCACGGTGGAACACGGACTAAACACCTCCGGAGCACTTATGTGTGTAGTGCTGCACGGTGGAACACGGACTAAACACCTCCGGAGCACTTATGTGTGTAGTGCTGCACGGTGGAACACGGACTAAACACCTCCGGAGCACTTATGTGTGTAGTGCTGCACGGTGGAACACGGACTTAACACCTCCGGAGCACTTATGTGTGTAGTGCTGCACGGTGGAACACGGACTTAACACCTCCGGAGCACTTATGTGTGTAGTGCTGCACGGCGTAACACCTCCGGAGCACTTAAAGAGTGTTTCAGTGCTACTCGGTCTACTGTAACTTAGGCCAGGAGTGTTGTACCGACACCAGCCATTTCAACACTAGACGATGGGTAAGTTGTGGAGGACTGGTTGTGGAGGGTGGAGGACTGGTTGTGGAGGGTGGAGGAATGGTTGTGGAGGGTGGAGGACTGGTTGTGGAGGGTGGAGGACTGGTTGTGGAGGGTGGAGGACTGGTTGTGGAGGGTGGAGGAATGGTTGTGGAGGGTGGAGGACTGGTTGTGGAGGGTGGAGGACTGGTTGTGGAGGGTGGAGGACTGGTTGTGGAGGGTGGAGGACTGGTTGTGGAGGGTGGAGAATTCATTATTGAGAAAAGACTGAAGTTATGGTGGATAAACAGAGTGGAGAGAGGAGATGGTTATAACAGTGGAGGCAGGAGAGAGTGGAAGAGGAGGATCAATCTTGTAAGAGGTAACACAGGGATCCAGTTGGCCGCCGTCCAAGAGAGTGGTGGCGCCCAGTGTGGAGCGGCGGGGAACGAGGAGAGAAAAGTTCAGTTAATAATAATCAAAGAGAAGAAACATAAAATAAAGGTAGTACTAACACGTACAAATAAGACAGTCACGTGACATAACTACCATACATACACTAATTAACCTCTAACTACCATACATACACTAATTAACCTCTAACTACCATACATACACTAATTAACCTCTAACTACCATACATACACTAATTAACCTCTAACTACCATACATACACTAATTAACCTCGAACTACCATACATGCACTAATTAACCTCGAACTACCATACATACACTAATTAACCTCTAACTACCATACATACACTAATTAACCTCTAACTACCATACATACACTAATTAACCTCTAACTACCATACATACACTAATTAACCTCTAACTACCATACATACACTAATTAACCTGATCTCGGTGTATTATGTCTGGATATATTAGGTCTCAATGTATTAGTGCAATAGGTCTGAGTGTATTAGGTCTGAGTATATTTGGTCTGAGTGTATTAGGTTTGAGTGTATTAGGTTTGAGTGTATTAGGTCTGAGTATATTTGGTCTGAGTGTATTAGGTCTGAGTGTATTAGGTCTGAGTGTATTAGATCTGAGTGTATTAGGTCTGAGTGTATTAGGTCTGAGTGTATTAGGTCTGAGTATATTTGGTCTGAGTGTATTAGGTTTGAGTATATTAGGTCTGGGTGTATTAGGTTTGAGTGTATTAGGTTTGAATGTATTAGGTCTGAGTACATTAGTTCTGGGTGTATTAGGTCTGGCTGTATTAGATATCAGTGTATTAGGTCTGGGTGTATTAAGTCTGAGAGTATTAGTGTATTAGGTCTGGGTGTATTATTGTATAAGGTCTGGGTGTATTAGGTCTGGGTGTATTAGGACTGAGAGTATTATTGTATAAGGTCTGGGTGTATTAGGTCTGGGTGTATTAGGTCTGGGTGTATTATGTCTTAGTGTATTAGATCTGAGAGTATTAGTGTATTAGGTCTGGGTGTATTATTGTAATAGGTCTGGGTGTAATATGTCTTAGTTTATTAGGTCTGAGAGTATTAGTGTATTAGGTCTGGGTTTAATAGGTGTGGGTGTATTAGGTCTGAGGATATTAGGTCTGAGGGTATTAAGGTATTAGGTCTGGGTGTATTAGGTCTGAGAGTATTAGTGTATTAGGTCTGGGTTTAATAGGTGTGGGTGTATTAGGTCTGAGGATATTAGGTCTGAGGGTATTAAGGTATTAGGTCTGGGTGTATTAGGTCTGAGAGTATTAGTGTATTGGGTCTGGGTTTAATAGGTATGGGTGTATTAGGTCTGAGGATATTAGGTCTGAGGGTATTAAGGTATTAGGTCTGGGTGTATTAGGTCTGAGAGTATTAGTGTATTAGGTCTGGGTTTAATAGGTGTGGGTGTATTAGGTCTGAGGATATTAGGTCTGAGGGTATTAAGGTATTAGGTCTGGGTGTATTAGGTCTGAGAGTATTAGTGTATTAGGTCTGGGTTTAATAGGTGTGGGTGTATTAGGTCTGAGGATATTAGGTCTGAAGGTATTAAGGTATTAGGTCTGGGTGTATTAGGTCTGAGAGTATTAGTGTATTGGGTCTGGGTTTAATAGGTGTGGGTGTATTAGGTCTGAGGATATTAGGTCTGAGGGTATTAAGGTATTAGGTCTGGGTGTATTAGGTCTGAGAGTATTAGTGTATTAGGTCTGGGTTTAATAGGTGTGGGTGTATTAGGTCTGAGGATATTAGGTCTGAGGGTATTAAGGTATTAGGTCTGGGTGTATTAGGTCTGAGAGTATTAGTGTATTAGGTCTGGGCTTCACATGGTTTACAGTGTCACTTTAAACATTGGTTGGACAAAATCAATAAATTGATTTTGTCATCACCCACCTCCCACCCTACAACTGTAGCCCAGACAGTCTTACACCCTACAACTGTAGCCCAGACAGTCTTACACCCTCCAACTGTAGCCCAGACAGTCTTCCATCCTCCTACTGTAGCCCAGACAGTCTTACACCCTCCTACTGTAGCCCAGACAGTCTTACACCCTCCAACTGTAGCCCAGACAGTCTTCCACCCTACAACTGTAGCCCAGACAGTCTTCCATCCTCCAACTGTAGCCCAGACAGTCTTACACCCTCCAACTGTAGCCCAGACAGTCTTCCATCCTTCAACTGTAGCCCAGACAGTCTTACACCCTCCTACTGTAGCCCAGACAGTCTTACACCCTCCTACTGTAGCACAGACAGTCTTACACCCTCCTACTGTAGCACAGACAGTCTTACACCCTCCTACTGTAGCCCAGACAGTCTTCCACCCTCCTACTGTAGCCCAGACAGTCTTACACCCTCCTACTGTAGCACAGACAGTCTTACACCCTCCTACTGTAGCCCAGACAGTCTTACACCCTCCTACTGTAGCACAGACAGTCTTACACCCTCCTACTGTTACCCAGACAGTCTTACACCTACTGTAGCACAGACAGTCTTACACCCTCCTACTGTAGCACAGACAGTCTTACACCCTCCTACTGTAGCCCAGACAGTCTTACACCCTCCTACTGTAGCCCAGACAGTCTTACACCCTCCTACTGTAGCACAGACAGTCTTACACCCTCCTACTGTAGCCCAGACAGTCTTACACCCTCCTACTGTAGCACAGACAGTCTTACACCCTCCTACTGTAGCACAGACAGTCTTACACCCTCCTACTGTAGCACAGACAGTCTTACACCCTCATACTGTTACCCAGACAGTCTTACACCATACTACTGTAGCCCAGACAGTCTTACACCATACTACTGTAGCATGACAGTCTTACACCCTCCTACTGTAGCACAGACAGTCTTACACCCTCCTACTGTAGCCCAGACAGTCTTACACCCTCCTACTGTAGCACAGACAGTCTTACACCCTCCTACTGCAGCACAGACAGTCTTACACCCTCCTACTGTTACCCAGACAGTCTTACACCATACTACTGTAACCCAGACAGTCTTACACCATACTACTGTAGCACAGACAGTCTTACACCCTCCTACTGTAGCACAGACAGTCTTACACCCTCCTACTGTAGCACAGACAGTCTTACACCCTCCTACTGTAGCCCAGACAGTCTTACACCCTCCTACTGTAGCACAGACAGTCTTACACCCTCCTACTGTAGCACAGACAGTCTTACACCCTCCTACTGTTACCCAGACAGTCTTACACCATACTACTGTAACCCAGACAGTCTTACACCATACTACTGTAACCCAGACAAGCCCCACACCATACACTGTAGCACAGACAGTCTACATCCTCCTACCAGCCACTTCCAGACAGTTCCACACCATACTACTGTGTCCAGACAGTCTTACACCATACTACTGTAACCCAGACAGTCTACACCATACTACTGTGTAACCCAGACAGTCTTACACCCTCCTACTGTAGCACAGACAGTCTTACACCTCCTACTGTAGCCCAGACAGTCTACACCCTCCTACTGTAGCACAGACAGTCCTACACCCTCCTACTGCAGCACAGACAGTCTACACCCTTCTACTGTAGCACAGACAGTCTTACACCCTCCTACTGTAGCCCAGACAGTCTTACACCCTCCTACTGTAGCACAGACAGTCCTACACCCTCCTACTGTAGCACAGACAGTCTTACACCCTCCTACTGTTACCCAGACAGTCTTACACCATACTACTGTAACCCAGACAGTCTTACACCATACTACTGTAACCCAGACAGTCTTACACCATACTACTGTAACCCACACAGTCTTACACCCTCCTACTGTAGCATGTGACAGTCCTACACCCTCCCACTGTAGCACAGCATAGTCTTACACCCTCCTACTGTTACCCAGACAGTCTTGAGCACCATACTACTGTAACCCAGACAGTCTTACACCATACTACTGTAACCCAGGACAGTCTTACACCATACTACTGTAAATTCCACACACACACACACACAAACGCGCGCGTTACCAAGGAAACATCCTGCTACATATCATCATCCTCCCCCCGCCCCCACACACAGGAGAATCAACCTTATCGACCTTACACACACACACCTTGTTATCTTACCTGGCCAGTAATTGTGCTATATTTAGCTGTACCGCCAACAAGGTTATTATCCCTCGGCTCTGATGGCTTTGTGGGGTCTTTAATAGTTCTTATATTGAGCTGTATACCGGCCGCCCACAACACTCTGTCCAGTAACATATTTAGCTGTATACCGGCCGCCCACAACACTCTGTCCAGTAACATATTTAGCTGTATACCGGCCGCCCACAACACTCTGTCCAGTAACATATTTAGCTGTATACCGGCCGCCCACAACACTCTGTCCAGTGACATATTGAGCTGTATACCGGCCGCCCACAACACTCTGTCCAGTAACATATTTAGCTGTATACCGGCCGCCCACAACACTCTGTCCAGTGACATATTGAGCTGTATACCGGCCGCGCACAACACTGTCCTGTGACATATTTAGCCGTATACCGCATATAATAGAACAGGGTTCCATAGATATACTGTTTGTAATATCTGTTTCGGTACTCTACCACACGGTAGTATGGGAGAGTGTTTGGGGGTGGTTCTGGACGGAGGGTCGCTGCGAGACACAAGATCGATAACCTTACGGCTGGGGACACACTGGGTGTAGGACAGTGTGTGTGTGTGTGTGTGTGTGTGTGTGTGTGT
The DNA here is from genome assembly GCF_018991925.1 of Homarus americanus. NCBI lineage: Eukaryota > Metazoa > Arthropoda > Malacostraca > Decapoda > Nephropidae > Homarus > Homarus americanus. The sequence goes on from NW_024756914.1 coordinate 532,625, forward strand.
GTGTGTGTGTGCGCGCGCAGTTTCATATACGTTTGTGAATGGTTTTGTCTCTGAGTTATTGTACTTTAAGGGTAAAAATATCAGAAGATTCCCATCATTACATAACTGTTTGTCTTGGGTCAGGACACTGGTCCGTTATGGGGAAATATTAATAGCTTCTATAGAATGGTAACGGCGCCTTTATATATGTTGAAGACATCAGTCAAAAGCTCACCTAACAGGTGGTGTACCACTGTGCACACGTGTTAACATAAGAACATAAGAAAATAAGGAGTCTGCAATAGGCCGGTTGGCCTGTACATGGCAGCTCCTGTCGAGAGTTACTACCACTCTCTATCATCCATGAATCTATCTAGCCTCCTTTTGAAACTTTCCAGAGTTCCCGCACTTACTACAAAGTTGCTAAGCTTGTTCCACTCGTCCACCACCCTATTTGTGAACCAGTTTCTTCCTATCTCCCTCCTAAATCTAAACTTATCCAACTTGAATCCGTTGCTCCGAGTCCTATCCTGCTCGGATATTATAAGAACTTTATCTATATCCCCTTTATTGATTCCTTTCACCCACTTAAACACTTCTATCATATCTCCCCGCACTCTTCGTCTTTCTAGGTGAATGCAAGTTTAGTTTCTTTAACCTATCCTGATATGGAAGGTTTCTAAGTCCCGGAATCATTTTTGTCATTCTTCGCTGCACCGACTCTAGTGAATTTATATCCATTCTATAATAGGGGCACCAGAACTGAACCGCATAATCGAGGTGCGGCCTGACTAGCGCAATAAGACCTCTGCACTCTTGTTACTTACACTTCTAGATATAAAACCCAATACTCTGTTTGCCTTATTTCGAACATTAACGCACTGTTTTCTAGGCCGTAGGTCCGGGCTTACAAGTACCCCTAGGTCTCTTTCACAAGTCGACTTCTCTAGGTTGATGTTGTTAAGGCTGTATACATTATAAGTATTTGTTCTTCCAATATTAAGTACGCTGCACTTGCTGGTGTTGAATTTCATTTGCCATTTTTCAGACCACCCCTGCAGTTTATTTAGATCCTCCTGTAATGCATTTGCTGTACCATTGTGTACACAGGTACTGGACTACTGTGCACAAAGGTACTACTGTATGTTCCAAACACCTCCCTAATCATCTTGTTCTATATATCTGTCTTACGACATAGTAATACTGTGTTGTTACCTGCGCACACACTCACTGTCTTGTCAGCTTTCTCGATTACATATACCGCCATCTCGAGAAACGAAAAACGTCTGTAGCTGTCGCCTTCATTGATTTCACTAAAGCGTTCGACCTAGTCGACCACAATATAATCATCAACAAAGCAATTGACCTCGGGCTTCGGAGAAGTCTTATACCATGGCTTACAGACTTCCTCAGTGACCGACGCCAAGCTGTACGCTTCCGAGGGGCTGTCTCCACCTTTCAGTCACTCACCTGTGGCGTCCCCCAAGGCACCAAGATGGGACCACTCTGCTTCCTAAATGCTCATCAATGATGCCCTAAGAGAAACCCCTGCTCGCTGGAAATATGTCGACGACTCCACCATTGGGATCAGCGTCAACAATTCTGCTCCCAACTATACCGCCCTTCAGGATTTATTGAACAGTCTCCAAAACTGGGCCACCAACAACCATGTCACCATCAACCATACCAAGACCATGGTTATGCACATCAACCTCTCCTCTGACATTGTCCCACCTCCTTCCATTACTCTAGGTCCGAACACACTCCAGGTTGTAGATTCCACGAAGCTCCTCGGCGTCACCATAGACAACAAACTAAATTGGAAACCACACGTCAGTGAAGTTATCAAATCCTCCAGTTTCCGTCTCCACCTCCTCCACCGACTCAAGTCCCTCGGAGTTCCTGCACACGAGCTCCTCAGTGTTTACACAACATTCATACTTCCCAAGCTCACCTATGCCTCCCCCACCTGGTCTTCCTCCCTAAATGCCACACAACGTAAACACCTAGAAAAGGTGCAAAAGAGGGCATGCAAGATCATTCTCTCCCCTTCCTACTCCACATATCAAGAAGAGCTCAACACAGTGACCCTTTCGACTCTCACTGACCATCACCACGACCTCATCTGCAAATTTGGTAAGAAGCTTCTGCACCATCCTCGACACCGACTCCTACTACCACCTGAGATCCCTAGCCCGAGAATTGCTGTTCGACACCACAACCGCATCCAGCCCATACGTGCACGAACTGATCGCTATAAGAACAGCCCAGTCCCAACCATTGTAAAAATTATCAATAACTTGTAATAAAAGAGTGTATTCACTCCCTGTAAATCCTACTTCTTGCACTGTCACTATGTTGAAATGCCCTGTAGTTTGAGCTTTTCCCCTTCTAGTTATTATATATCTTATTTGTATCACTTATGTTACGTGTATATTATTTGTAAATCGAAACCCATTCCCCAATTATGTAACTGTATATTTTCAGCCTTCCGGCTGCCAAGCTCTTTCAATAAACCGTTAATTATTATTATTATTATTATTATTATTATTATTATTATTATTATTATTATTATTATTATTATTATTATTACATACACACACACACACACACACACTCTAAACATTAGTGCTCAGAGTTGATCGACAGAAAGTACATAAAAAAGAGGGGGACTAAAGACATGTGGATAATAATAAGACTAATAAAAGAGATGGAGTAGTAAAAGAATAATAATAAAGATGTGGAGTGGTGAAATAAGGAGGCTAAACAAAGATTATTAAACAAGTGAGGATGTAGAATAAACACAAGGATATAGGGGAGTCAGAGGTGAGCACCTGTGCATTACCTTGGCGACGAAGACGGCGATGACGGAGGTAGCCAGCTCAGGCGCCGAGGACCCTGCTGCCATGAAGGTGGCCCCGGCTACGTCCTCACTCAGATGTAGTTCTGTGGACCATGAGATAATTATGACACTAGGTGAGATAATTATGACACTAAGTGAGATAATTGTGACGCCAGGGGAGTTAATTGTGACACTCGTAACAGCACGTCAGGTAGGTCGTGACAACAGATGGTAAACTGAGACAACACCCTTCCCGCCCTTCCTTCCTCCTTTCCTCCCTCCCTCCCTTCCTTCTTCCATGCCTTCCATCCCTCTCTGTCCCCCCTCCCTTCCATTCCTCCCTCCTTACCTCCCTCCTTACCTCCTTACCTCCCTCCCTCCTTCCTTACCTCCCTCCTTCCGTCGGGTCCAATTGAAGGTGTCAATACGAGGTCAACTTTATTTGATGTTTCCCTGTCGCAGTTGTGTCCTGCCACCCACCTCCTGACACCCACCACCAGCCACCCACCTCCTGCTACCCACCACCAGCCACCCACCTCCTGACACCCACCACCACCACACCCACCACCAGCCACCCACCACCTGACACCCACCTCCTGCCACCAACATCCAGCCACCCACCACCTGCCACCCACCTCCTGACACACCACACCACCACCAGCCACCCACCTCCTGCACCCACCCACCACCAGCCACCCACCTCCTGACACCTACCACCAGCCACCCACCTCCTGCCACCCACCACCAGCCACCCACCACCTGACACCCACCTCCTGCCACCAACATCCAGCCAACCACCACCTGCCACCCACCTCCTGCCACCCACCACCTGACACCCACCTCCTGCCACCAAAATCCAGCCACCCACCACCTGCCACCCATCCCCTGTCGCAGTTATGTCCTGCCACCCACCTCCTGACACCCACCACCAGCCACCCACCTCCTGACACCCACCAGCCACCCACCTCCTGCCACACCACCACCAGCCACCCACCTCCCCACCCACCACCAGCCACCCACCCACCACCAGCCACCCACCTCCTGCCACCCACCACCTGACACCCACCTCCTGCCACCAACATCCAGCCACCCACCACCTGCCACCCATCCCCTGTCGCAGTTGTGTCCTGCCACCCACCTCCTGATACCCACCACCTGCCACCCACCTCCTGCCACCCACCACCAGCCACCCACCTCCTGACACCCACCACCTGACACCCACCTCCTGCCACCAACATCCAGCCACCCACCACCTGCCACCCATCCCCTGTCGCAGTTGTGTCCTGACACCCACCTCCTGACACCAACATCTAGCCACCCACCACCAGCCACCCACCTCCTTCCAACAACATCCAGCCACCCACCACCTGCCACCCATCCCCTGTCGCAGTTGTGTCCTGCCACCCACCTCCTGACACTCACCACCAGCCACCCACCTCCTGCCACCCACCACCAGCCACCCACCTCCTGACACCTACCACCTGACACCCACCTCCTGCCACCCACCACCAGCCACCCACCTCCTGCCACCAACATCCAGCCACCCACCACCTGCCACCCATCCCCTGTCGCAGTTATGTCCTGCCACCCACCTCCTGACACTCACCACCAGCCACCCACCTCCTGCCACCCCACCAGCCACCCACCCCCTGACACCTACCACCTGACACCCACCTCCTGCCACCCACCTCCCCACCCACCACCAGCCACCCACCTCCTGCCACCAACATCCAGCCACCCACCACCTGCCACCCATCCCCTTTCGCAGTTGTGTCCTGCCACCCACCTCCTGACACCCACCTCCTGCCACCCACCTCCAGCCACCCACCGCCAGCCACCCACCTCCTGCCACCCACCTCCTGCCACCAACATCCAGCCACCCACCTCCTGCCACCCACCTCCAGCCAGCCACCACCAGCCACCCACCTCCTGCCATCCACCTCCGGTCACCCACCTCCTGCCACCCACCTCCAGCCACCCACCCCCGTCACTCACCACCAGCCACCCACCTCCTGCCACCAACATCCAGCCACCCACCACCAGCCACCCACCTCCTGCCATCCACCTCCGGTCACCCACCTCCTGCCACCCACCTCCAGCCACCCACCCCGTCACCCACCACCAGCTACCCACTTCCTGCCACCAACATCCAGCCACCCACCACCAGCCACCCACCTCCCCCATCCACCTCCAGTCACCCACCTCCTGCCACCCACCACCTGCCACACACCTCCAGCCACCCAACTCCAGTCACCCACCTCCTGCCACCCACCACCTGCCACACACCTCCAGCCACCCAACCCAGTCACCCACCTCCTGCCACCCACCTCCAGCCACCCACCCCGTCACCCACCTCCAGCCACCCACCTCCTGCCACCCACCTCCCCCTCTCTCTCTCTCTCCCGCACTCCCTACAACTCTCTCCCTACCTACTCTCCTTCACTCCCTCACCCCCTACCTAGTCTCCTTCACTCCCTACAACTCTCTCTCCCTACCTCCCTCCATACAACTCTCCCTTTCTACGACTGACGAGGACTCAGCAAAACTACAGGAAGATCTAAACAAATTTTTCGAATGGTCTGAAAAATGGCAGATGAAATTCAATGTGGACAAATGTAAAGTACTCAGTATAGATGTAAACAGGGAAACCAGATACCAGATGAACAACGATGCCATAGAGAAATCCGACTGCGAGAGAGATTTAGGAGTAATGATAAGTAGGAACCTTAAGCCAAGTAAACAATGTGTTTTTGCTCGTAACAAGGCTAATAAAGTACTTGGGTTCATATAAAGGAGTGTTAGTTACAAGACTAGCGAGGTCATCCTAAAACTGTATCTTGCTCTTGTGAGACCACACCTGGATTACGCAGTTCAGTTCTGGTCACCGTATTACAGAATGGATATAGAATCCTTGGAAAGAATTCAGAGGAGAATGACAAGACTAATCCCGGGCATTAGGAACCTTGAGTATAGAAACAGGTTAAAGCATCTTAATTTGCACTCCCTCGAGAGACGTACAGTAGAGCGAGGTGCGACCTGATAGAGGTGTATAAGTGGAAGGCAGGGCTAAACAAAGGGGACATTACAAAGGTACTCAAACTATCCAACCAGGAGCGAACTCGTAACAATGGTTTTAAATTAGACAAATTTAGATTTAGGAGGGAAATAGGTAAACACTGGTTTGGAAACAGAGTAGTGGATGAATGGAACAAGTTACCAAATATCATCATTAACTCGAATACGCTGAATAGCTTCAAACAGAGGTTGGATGCTTATATGAGCAATAGGGGTTGGGTGTAAACGGGACTGCCCAGTATGGGCCAATAGGCCTGCTGCAGTTTCCTCCATTCTTATGTTCTTATGTTCCCTCCCTCCCTCCCACGCCTCATTGACTTTAACACTCAAAGTTCTCCAAAACTTGTGTGGTGAATCTTACTTGTTGGAGGAACCACACCTTCTAGACCATGCCATCACAACACTATCACACCATCACCACAATACCATACCACTTCCACACCCAGTGATGACCTGACCACCGTACGGTCAAGACCTATTTAGGCTCTCCCCCTTGGCCAATGTTCGGCCCATTCCCCACGTCCCTCTCCCGACCCATCCTCACCACCGGGATATCAACATAATCAAAAGTGACAATTTCGTTTCGGAAAGAAGTGGAACCAGTGTTGAACAGTTATGAACAGTGTTTAAGCCAGTGAATTCAGCACTAGACAGTACCAGTGAGAACCGTGACTCAACAGTGAGATAAGCACCCCTCGGAACTGACCGCCATCTCCTGACAAGGAGGTGCTAATCAGTCCACCCTGAGAACAACAGTGGGTCGGCTTCACACTTGACTTCGAAATAACACACCACCACCCAGTAGGGTGGGGATAGGTCAACCACTGCAAATATGTTGCCTGTATAACAAGTGAACTACCGTGGGTTGAGCACTGTGTCGTGTGTAAGTGTAGGTGCCCGCGAGGCAAGGCCTATACCCTTGTGGTCACGCTCGGCCATGTGGTGAGGGTTTGTTTACACAAACCCCCCTCCTCATAGTGTGCCAAGCTGGTTAGTTCTTTTGAAACTAAAATTGACTTTGATACTGTATCTAACCAGAAAAACAGACATGCTATTAAGAACAAGTGTAGTGTAATAAAAGTGTTTATAAACTGAGAATACTCCTGTTACCTTAGTCCCCCCGACACCACACTCCCTCCGCGGGAGGCCCGCTCATGGCCTCCCCTCACACCGCTAATACGCTGTAGATACCAGTCTCCTTTGTCCTCTAAGAGGGTTACGCCTCCCAACCACCGCTGACTTCCTAGGAGTGCCAAGCAGTCCTCGGCCCTCTGACGTAGGCATATAAGTCGAGTCCTGTAACTCCACCATGTCTGAGTTGACTGGAAACCCAGCTACTCCCTTTAACTCTCCTGATGCACTGAGTGAGCCAGGCGACTGTGGCGTTGACCTTGACACCAACGGAGAGGATGGCTTTCAACTAGTTCAGTCCAGGAACAAGCGGAAGGCCGAAAAGGCAGAAAGACTTAGAGACCATCAACTACAACCTCAACCCCCCATGAGAGTAAGATTATACTTCCCTGAAGGTACATCACCTGAAGACAAGTATCTCTGGCTGAACGATGCAGAAGACAAACACCCCAGAGGCTGAGTTTCAGTTCAGAGTCGGTACACAAGATCATATTCTGATTAGGAACGACCCAGCAGTCATACAGAATCTCCTCACCAATAGCATAAGGGGAATAACCATCGAACAATCATCCCAACCATCGAGCAAGAAAACCATCTTAATCATAGGGCTCGACCAGTACCAGACGCCTACACTACTAGCTCATCCCGACATCAGAAGGACGAAGCGACTCAGGGGCAAGAATGCAGTCATTGCAGACTGGGTTGGCTCGGAAGACCCACCCAAGACCATTCGAGTCCGTGGTGCCTATCGGACTCTGAAGGTAACTCTCTATCAGCCCCCTACCCGGAGGTGTTACAACTGTCAGCACTGGGGCCATGTGGCCCGGTTATGCCTTGTTGACCGGGGTGTCAAGGTCAAACTGTTGTGGATCCCCTCTCACATAGGCCTCATAAAACATGACAGAGTTGATGCCCTCGCCAAACTCGCGTCTAACAAAGACACCGTTGAATACAATTTGGGTCTGTCAAAAAGAACCCTAAAAACTGTAATTAGGAAAGAACTTATTGATGAGTTTGACGCAAGTAGGCAAGTGCAAACAGGCACTAGTCGATCCATAGGTTACCATGATGAGATGTATCAAGTGAAACATGTATATGGAGCAAGTAACAAGATCACTAGATTACAAGATGTTGTAACCGCTAGATTAAGGTTAGGATATAAGTACCTTTGGCAGTATGTTCCTCAAGCAGATGTAAACAAAACTAAATGTAAAGTGTGTGGCCATACATATGGCCACACACTTGAACACTACGTCCTCGACTGTGTGAAGATAGAACCTTTTAGGGACAGGTCCAAGCACACTGTGTGTGAAATGGCACAACACTTCATCTCTAATGGCAAGATAGCCGACATATTAAGATTGTATCCACATTTTTGCACTTAGTAACTATATCAATTCTCATGTACAGAACCAAATACACAATGTGCTTGAATACCACTCACGTAAATGTGAATAACAAAGTGTGAGGCCAGACATACTGCCTCACACGCCTGTACTCACGCATTTGTGAATAAGTTTCCCTTTATGTATAGAACTAAACAAATAATGTAAATGAAATACTGTGTAACATTCAGTGCCATAATATCCTGACAACGGGGGTTAATTATTATGACCCTTTGTAAACCCTACTCTGTAATCCTTTTGCGCTACCGCTTACAGGATGAGTGTGGGGTGCACAATAAAGTAGCCGCTGTAAGCGGCAAAATCAAAATCAACTTCCACACCATACTACCATACAACACCACCACCACATCTTGTTAACGATAGTATAGACATAATAAGTAAGAGTGTTACAGCAATGATAAAGTTTACCTTAAATGTTCTTCCGGTCTATAAAGGATTGATAATGTTGTTGATCGTCACAGAATGAGTCACCATTGAGTACGTATGTTAAAGAAACTAATGCTGTTAGACTACTGTACTCATATCAGTGTTCATGATGGATAAAAAAACGTGAACGTTGCAACTTTGTTCATCATAGTATGATATAATAAGTATATAAGGTCGGCGACCATCCTGAGGAGAAAATCCGCCAGACGGCGGTCGTGCTGGCGGTGTTCCAAGTGGTGCGTCCCGCGACCACTGTTACCACAACCCCTCAACCTCACAGCCTTCAAACCAAAATTACCAAATAGGTTCTTGGGGCGAATGGCGGCTTTTATTTTAATTTTGTTAATAAATCAACCAAATAAATAATAAAACATATTTCTGGAGTTATAAAATGATTTGTAACAGTTCAAAAATTGGCAATACAAATACTTAAAATATGTTTTTTGTATATAATAAAATTTAGTCATAAACTTCTAGATTTTTCTTAAATTAAAATTATCTATTATATGTTATTTTACGTTAAACGGTACCGTGTACAGTAGAGAATTGAGGGCGGTGTAGTCTTGGTAACAGTGGAAGAGGGCGCAGCATTTGTAAAATGACTGTGGCAGATCACCCACTGCCAGAGTCTGCCCGGTCTGCCGTCTGGGCAGTGTGTGTGTGTGGGTGTATGAGTGTGTGTATATGTGTGTGTGTGTGTGTGTGTATGAGTGTTTGAGCGTGGGTGTATATGTGTGTGTATATATGGGGGTGATTTTGCTAGGTTAGGTTAGAATGAGTTAGGTTTGTTAGATATAAACTAGGTTACCCCATATTTATGTGAATATGTTCTATTATGTTTTATTTTAGTTGTGGAATAAAGCGCCACTTTGAATGCGCATGTTATGTTTGTTTTGTTTTTTGTTTTTATGGATGGTCCCGAAAATATACTGGAAAGAGCAACATCGTTTATGTCATTGTCTGAGCCTCTCGCATCATATTTCGTTGATATCCACAAAAAATGAACACTGTAACTTCAACAAGGTTAGGTTAGGTTCTACAGTCAATGGTCTCCATAATGTGGGTCACTAGACTCCCCATTTTCCCTCGGTCAGCTGCGGTAGCTCGTCAGTATAAGCGACCACAAGACGTACACAAAGGTTAACTGATGGATGCCTTACCAATTTAATTTTGGGTTTTGCTTCACGTTTTATTTACACTCCATCGCACTCTAATGATTTATTTACAATTTACACTTAATATTTAATCTGAGTTTCATTTGAAATATCCTAAATATTCGAAGTGCCCTTTTGTTCGATTGTCGGTCAAGAAGAGTAAAGGTTTACTTCCTAGCATGAGAGAGAGAGAGAGAGATAATGACGGAAACATTATAGACTAGCTCGTGTAACACCAATATGTTCCTATAAAAGAGTCGTGTGTTGACCTAGGACGTGTGTGTGTGTGGGGGGGGGGATTGGGAGGAAAGGCGCGAGTAGATATTAAAGAGGAAGGCAGAGAAGGAGACAGAGAGGGGGGATAGGTGAGGTGATTGAGAATGAGGGCGGCAGGGAAGTGAAAGAGAAGAAGTGAGAGGAAAGGGAGAAGGGGGTAGGCAGGGGGTGAGAGGGAAGGAGTAAGAGGAGAGGGAGAGTGGGGTAGGCAGAAGGTGAGAGAGAAGGAGTAAGAGGAGAGGGAGAGAGTGGAGGGAGCCACTCAGGCCTCAGGGAATGAAGACATTTTGCAGTGGAGTACTTCCCTCCTCCTCTTCCTCCTCCTCCTCTTTCTTCTTCTCTGTCACTTTTCACTCAATATACGAAAGCTGATACTATTACACCTTCCCCTCCCTAATCCTCCTCCTTCCCCATTTCACTTCTCTCTATCTTCCTCTTCCTCTTCCCCTCCTTCTCTTCCTCTTTCCCCACGTCCACCTGACCTCCACCACCACCTACACCTTTACCACAACCACCACCACCTCCTCCTCCTCCTCCTCCTCCTCCTCCCCGCCACTAGGTTAAAGCTGTCCTCATATCCACCACCATTACCTCCGCCACCGTTACTAGTCCTAATAGACCCTAGTGCTAATAGACCCCAGTGCTAATAGACCCCAGTGCTAATAGACCCCAGTGCTAATAGACCCCAGTGCTAATAGACCCCAGTGCTAATAGACCCCAGTGCTAATAGACCCCAGTGCTAATAGACCCCAGTGCTAATAGACCCCAGTGCTAATAGAGACCCCAGTGCTAATAGACCCCAGTGCTAATAGACCCCAGTCCCATGACCCCAGTCCCACTGACCCCAGTGCTAATAGACCCCATCCAAGACCCCAGTGCTAGACCCCAGTCCTAATTGACCCCAGTCCCACTGACCCCAGTGCTAATAGACCCCAGTCCATGACCCCTAATTGACCCCAGTGCTAATATACCCAGTCCAAGACCCCAGTGCTAATAGACCCCAGTCCCACTGACCCCAGTCCCAATTGACCCCAGTGCTAATAGACCCCAGTCCCATGACCCCAGTCCCATAAGTCTAATAACCCAGTGCTATAGACCCCAGTGCTAATTGACCCCAGTCCCACTGACCCCAGTGCATAGACCCCAGTCCCACTGACCCCAGTCCCAACTGACCCCAGTCCCACAGACCCCAGTCCTAATAGACCCCAGTGCTAATTGACCCCAGTGCTAATATACCCCAGTCCTAATAGACCCCAGTGCAAGACCCCAGTCCCATTGACCCCAGTCCCACTGACCCCAGTGCTAATAGACCCCAGTCCTAATTGACCCCAGTCCCACTGACCCAGTCCAATAGACCCAGTCCAATAGACCCCAGTGCTAATTGACCCCAAGTGCACTTGACCCCAGTCAATAATGGATCCCAAATCTGTGGGGGGGGGGGTCAAGCCAACTAAACGCGAAACACAAGATTATATTGTATGGTGTAAAAAGTAGAACTAATAGTTGAAAAGATTAACACAAGCAGAATCAACTAGATAGAGATGGAAGAAGAAGAAGAAGGTGATGATGAAGAGAGGACGAGTAGCAGGAGGAGAAGGAAGAAGAAGAGAGGAGGAGGAGCAGGAGGAAGAAGAAAAGGAAGGAGCAGGAGGAGGAGGATGAGGAGAGGAGGAGGAGGGGAGGAGGGAGGAGGAGGAGGAGGAGGGAGGAGGAGGAGGAGGAGGAGGAGGAGGAGGAGAAGGAGGGGAGGAGGAGGAGGAGGAGGAGGAGGAAGAAGAAGAAGAAGAAAAAGAAGAAGAGAGGAGGAGGAGGAGCAGTAGCAGGAGGAAGAAGAAAAGGAGGAAGCAGGAGGAAAAGGAGGGGGGGGGAGAGAATGGGAAGGAGGTGGAGGAGGAAAAGGAGGAGGAGGAAGAGGAGGAAGCAAGAGGGAGGGAGGAGGGACCTACACTACACTGGTTCCATTTATGATCAAGAAATACTCCAGCATTCTTGAGACAATGTTTCTGGCTCCTGTCCAGCACCAACGTGGCCTGGGTAAGGGGTGGTGTAGTGTGGGGTGTAGGGAGTAGTGTTGGCGTAGTGAGTGTAGTGTGGGTGTGGTGGGTGTAGAGTGTGGTGGGTGTAATGTGGGTGTACAGGGTGTAGTGTGGGTATAAAGTGGGCGTAGTGGGTGTAGTGTGGGTGTAATGGGTGTAGAGTGAGTGTTGTGGGTGTAGTGTGGGTATACAGAGGGTAGATATCAGTCACCCACACCACCACTCACACCCACACAACCACCCACATCCACACCACCACCCACATCCACACACCACCAGCCACAAACCACATACCACCAGCCACACCCACACACCACCAGCCACACACCACCAGCCACACCCACACACCACCAGCCACACCCACACACCACCAGCCACACCCACACACCACCAGCCACACACCACCAGCCACACACCACCAGCCACACCCACACACCACCAGCCACACCCACACACCATCACCCACACACAGCCACACCCACACACCAGCCACACCCACACACCACCAGCCACCCACACACCACCAGCCACACCCACACACCACAGCCACACACCACCAGCCACACCCACACACCACCAGCCACACCCACACACCACCAGCCACACCCACAAACCATCAGCCACACACCACCAGCCACACCCACACACCACCAGCCACACCACCAGCCACACCCACACACCACCAGCCACACCCACACACCACCAGCCACACCCACACACCACCAGCCACACCCACACACACCAGCCACACAACACCAGCCACCCACACACACCACCACACCCACACACCACCAGCCACACCCACACACCACCAGCCACACCCACACACCACCAGCCACACCACCAGCCACACCCACACACCACCAGCCACACCCACACCACCAGCCACACCCACACACCACCAGCCACACCCACACACCACCAGCCACACCCACACCACAGCCACACACCACAGCCACCCACACACCACCAGCCACACCCACACACCACCAGCCACACACCACCAGCCACACCCACACACCACCAGCCACACACCACCAGCCACACCCACACACCACCAGCCACACCCACACACCGCCCAGCCACACACCACGCCACACCCACACACCACCAGCCACACCCACACCACCAGCCACACACCACAGCCACACCCACACACCACCAGCCACACCACCAGCCACACCCACACACCACCAGCCACACCCACACACCACCAGCCACACACCACCAGCCACACCCACACACCACCAGCCACACCCACACACCACCAGCCATACACCACAGCCACACCCACACACCACCAGCCACACACCACCAGCCACACACCACCAGCCACACCCACACACCACCAGCCACACCCACACCACCAGCCACACCCACACACCACCAGCCACACCCACACACCACCAGCCACACCCACACACCACCAGCCACACCCACACACCACCAGCCACACCCACACACCCACCAGCCACACCCACCAGCCACCCACACACCACCAGCCACACCCACACACCACCAGCCACACCCACACACCACCAGCCACACCCACCACCAGCCACACCCACACACCACCAGCCACACCCATACACCACAGAAGGAAGATATAATACTCACTGTCACAGATCATCTCGAGGGAGGGCACAAAGTATTCGTCACACACAACAGCGATGCCTACGAACATGTACACAGTAATGATGATGTGTACGATAAGGCCGCTTTTCGTCTCGGCAGACATGAACCCTGTAGGGAACTGTTCGATGGCGGGAGGTGTACAGTTCTCCCTCATGGGCGGCGATGATGACTCCTGAAGAAGGTATCGTCGTGGGGAGATTGGCGATAACGAGGACTCGGCTGCTGCTACGGGCTCGGCTGGCTCTCCTTCATGTTGGGTAGAAACAACACTCGGTTAAACATTAAACTGGTCGATGAGGATACTTGACTACTACCGTGTGTGTGTAGAGGTGTGGTGGGAGGTGTGGTGGGTGAGGTGTGTGTGTGTGGGAGGTGTGGTGGGAGGTGGTGGGTGAGGTGGGTGGGTGAGGTGGTGGGCGAGGTGTGGGGAAGTGTGGGGAAATGTGTGTGTGGGGGAGGTGTGTTCGGAGGTGTGTCTGTAGGGGAAGTGTGAGGAAGTGTGTGCTGGGGAGGTCAGTGGGGAGGTCAGAGGGAGGAAGCTTATCCAAACTAGGAAATTATTTGATTGAGTTTCTTTCCAGTGAGACTGACCACACAGGAAGTTAGGCAATAGAATGAGTAAGGAGGGATGAGGAGGGATGGGATGTGAGGAGGGATGGGGATGTGGAGGGATGGGATGTGAGGAGGGATGGGGATGAGGGGATGATGGGGAGGATGGTGAGGGAGGGATGGGGATGTGAGGGAGATGGGGATGTGAGGGAGGATGGGGATGTGAGGGAGGGATGGGATGGAGGGAGGATGGGGATGAGGGAGGGATGGGGATGTGAGGGAGGGATGGGGATGTGAGGGAGGGATGGGGATGTGAGGGAGGGATGGGGATGTGAGGGAGGGATGGGGATGTGAGGGAGGGATGGGGATGGAGGAGGGATGGGGATGTGAGGAGGGATGGGGATGTGGAGGGAGGGATGGGGATGTGAGGGAGGGATGGGGATGTGAGGGAGGGATGGGGATGTGAGGGGAGGGATGGGGATGTGGAGGGAGGGATGGGGATGTGAGGGAGGGATGGGATGTGAGGAGGGATGGGATGTGAGGGAGGATGGGGATGTGAGGGAGGGATGGGATGTGAGGGAGGGATGGGGATGTGAGGGGAGGGATGGGGAGGAGGGATGGGGATGTGAGGGAGGGATGGGGATGAGAGGATGGGGGATGAGGGAGGATGGGGATGAGGGAGGGATGGGGATGTGAGGGAGGGATGGGGATGTGAGGGGAGGGATGGGGATGAGGAGGGATGGGGATGGAGGGAGGATGGGGATGAGGGAGGGATGGGATGTGAGGGAGGGATGGGGATGGAGGAGGGATGGGGATGTGAGGAGGGATGGGGATGAGGGGAGGGATGGGGATGTGGAGGGGAGGGATGGGGATGGGAGGGAGGGATGGGGATGTGAGGGAGGATGGGGATGTGAGGGAGGATGGGATGTGGGGAGGATGGGGATGTGAGGAGGGATGGGGATGAGGAGGATGGGGATGAGGGAGGATGGGGATGAGGAGGATGGGGATGTGAGGGAGGATGGGGATGGAGGGAGGGATGGGGATGTGAGGGAGGGATGGGGATGTGAGGGAGGATGGGGATGTGAGGAGGGATGGGGATGTGAGGGAGGGATGGGGATGTGAGGGAGGATGGGGATGTGGAGGGAGGGATGGGATGTGAGGGAGGGATGGGGATGTGAGGGAGGGATGGGGATGGAGGGGAGGATGGGGATGTGAGGGAGGGATGGGATGTGAGGGAGGGATGGGGATGAGGGAGGGATGGGGATGTGTGTGTGTGTGTGAGAGAGAGAGAGAGAGAGAGACCAAGGAGGGATGGTTAAGTGAGAAAAATAAAGATATTAAGAGAAATATAACGATAAAGAGAAAGTGAGACAACGACAGAGACAAAGGCAGAGATAAAGAGAGACAGAGCTGAAGATAAAGGGAGAGAAACAAAGAAATATAAAGGCAAAGAGGGAGATAGGGAGAGTGAGAGGGTTAGTTATTTGGTCTCGTTAACGACAGACCCAACACCTAATTGGAACCACTAGGGAGACTGATCACGGAAGGGGGAACATGGACTCTCTCTCTCCCTCTATCTCTCCTTCACCTTACCTCTCCCTCTATCTCTCCCACATAATGCCCCCCACACACACATCACCATCAAGAAGGAGACACAGAGGCCAGCCAGACAACTCACCAATCTTGACACAGTTTGTTAAGATTTATGTTGATTTCAGGTCGACTCTACAGCGTCAGTTTGTAAAAACGACGTGGCTCCTCACGCAACTCCCCACACACACACACATATGTACGTAGGCTACTGGAACAAATACTTACATGTGTGTATGTGTGTGTGTTCGTGTGTTTTATAAGATAATTGTAGCCACAAATAAGTACTTCTTAAGTTTCCACACCACCTTAATGACATAGTACTGTACCTTAATGTTTACTATATTACAGTTAATGGAGGCTCTTATTACTGACAAGTTTTGTTAAGTGAGTTACTGCCGAACCATCAGGTGGGTGAAGATGGCAAACAAGAGTGACTCACCTGGGTGGTGCAGGAGTGTGTGGCCATGGGTCAACAAGGTCACCAGCCCCAGATAAGTGAAGGTGGCCAACAAGAGTGGCCGCAGACGTGCCCGACGGGTCCTCATACCTAATCGTGTGGCCAGACCCATACTGCTCCTGAGAGGAGGAGGAAGGTGTTAGTATACAGTCAAGTTAATGTATACTACAATATGTACACACACACTAAACCACACTATGTACACACACACTATATACTATACACATATGACAGACTATAATGCTGGTAACCAAGGAACCCGAGATTATGACGTGTTTAGTGAAGAGATGAAATAGATGGTGCCACCACACACTGCCACCACATACTACCGCCACACACTGCCACCACACACTGCTACCACACACTACCCCACACACTGCCACCACACACTGCTACACACACTACCCCACACACTGCCACCACACACTGCCACCACACACCACCCCACACACTGCCACCACACTGCCACCACACACTACCCCACACACTGCCACCACACACTGCCACCACACACTACCCCACACACTGCCACCACACACTGCCACCACACACTGCCACCACACACCACTCCCACACACTGCCACCACACACTGCCACCACACACACCCCACACACGCCACCACACACTGCCACCACACCCACCACCACACCCACACACACCCACCACACACCCACCACACACCACCCACACACCGCCACCACACACTGCCACCACACCACCCCACACACTGCCACCACACACCCACCACACACTACCCACACACGCCACCACACACTGCCACCACACACTGCCACCACACACTGCCACCACACACTACACCACACACTGCCACCACACACTGCCACCACACACCCCCACACACTGCCACCACACACACGCCACCACACTGCCACCACACACACCCCCCACACTGCCACACCACACACTGCCATATTGAAACCTGCATCTCCCTCCCCTTGTGTCATGTGAGAATGAATTATAGATTACCAATAAGATGTGAACCTGTGGGGGCCCGTGAACCTGTGGGGGCCCGGTGAACCTGTGGGGGCCGTGAACCTGGGGCCCGGAACTGTGGGGCCCAGAACCTGTGGGGCCCGTGAACCTGTGGGGCCGTGAACTGGGGCCCCGTGAACCTGTGGGGGCCCTGAACCCAGGGGGCCCGTGAACCTGTGGGGCCCGTGAACCCTGTGGGGCCCGTGAACCTGGGGGGGCCAGGAACCTGTGGGGGGGCCCTGGGAACCTGTGGGGGCCCGTGAACCTGTGGGGGCCCGTGAACCTGTGGGGCCGAGAACCTGTGGGGCCAGAACCGTGGGGCCCGTGAACCCATGGGGCCCGTGAACCCGGCTCAGAACCTGTGGGGCCCGTGAACCTGTGGGGGGGCCGTGAACTGTGGGGACCGTGAACCTTGGGGGCCCTGAACCTGTTGGGGGGCCGTGAAACTGTGGGGACCGAACCCCTGAACCTGTGGGGGCCCGTGAACCTGTTGGGGGCGAACCGGGGACCGTGAACCTGTGGGGGCTGTGAACCTGTGGGGGCCCGTGAACCTGTGGGGCCAGGAAACTGTGGGGGACCGTGAACCTGTGGGGGGCACTGAACCTGGGGCCCTGAACCTGTTGGGGGGCCGTGAACTTGTGGGAGGCCTGACCCGGGGGCCGTGAACTCCGGTGTGGGGGCCCGGAACCTATGGGGGCCTGTGAACCTGTGGTGGGGGCCGTGAACCTATGAGGGCCCGTGAACCTGTGGGGGGGGCGAACTTGTGAGGGCTGAACCCAGAGGGCCCGTGAACCTGTGGGGGGGGCGAACTTGTGAGGGCCCTGAACCTGTGGGGGGGCCTGAACTTTGAGGGCCTGAACCTGGGGGGGGGCCGTAACTTGTGAGGGCCCGTGAACCTGTGCTGCTATCTCAGGAAGTGTTGTGTTATACAGTACGTGGTTAGTGTACGGTATATCGGGCCTCATATCATAATAGACGGTGTTGATGCGTCTGCCAGTGTTCTTATCAATACATTCTCACACAGCACAAAATATGCACATGGTGTTGGTGTACATGTCTATATATTTACGAACATTGTACACCTTTAAGCAACCTGGCAGCCATTTACAACTAACTCATAGACCTCCTCCTCTTCCTCCCTCTACCTTCCATTCCTCCCTCTCCTTTCCTTCTCATCTCTCCTATCCCCCCCTTCTCTTCTCTTTCACTCTTCCTCCTCCTCCTCCTTCTCCGTCCTTTCCCTTAACCCTCCGCCCTGCCCCAGATTGATTAAGTTTACAGCGAAAGCGAACAGTCTATTTTTAGTAGTATTAGTGAGACATAAAAGACTGTAACACGAGACAAAAGACTGTAACACGAGACAAAAAGACTGTAACACAAGACAAAAGACTGTAACACAAGACAAAAAAGATCATAACACGATACAAAAAGACTGTAACACGAGAGATAAAAGACTGTAACACGAGACATAAAAGACTGTAAACACGAGACATAAAAGACTGTAACACGAGACAAAAAGACTGTAACACGAGACATAAAAGACTATAACACGAGACATAAGACTGTAACACGAGACATAAAAGACTGTAACACGAGACAAAAAGACTGTAACACGAGACATAAAAAGACTTAAATACAGAGACAAAAGACTGTAACACAAGACAAAAGACTGTAACACGAGACATAAAGACTGAAACACGAGACATAAAGACTAACACGAGACATAAAAGACTGTACAGACAAAAAAGACTGTAACACGAGACATAAAAAGACTGTAACACGAGACAAAAGACTGTAACACGAGACATAAAAGACTGTAACACGAGACAAAAAGACTGTAACACAAGAACAAAAAGACTGTAACACGAGACAAAAAGACTGTAACACAAGACAAAAGACTGAAACACGAGACATAAAAGACTGTAACACGAGACATAAAAGACTGTAACACGAGACAAAAGACTGTAACACAGGAAAAAAGACTGAAACACGAGACATAAAAGACTATAACACGAGACAAAAGACTGTAACACGAGACATAAAAGACTGTAAACACGAGACAAAAGACTGTAACACAAGATGACTGTAACACGAGACATAAAAAGACTGAAACACGAGACAAAAAGACTGTAACACGAGACATAAAAGACTGTAACACGACAAAAAGACTGAAACACGACATAAAAAGACTGTAACACGAGACAAAAAGACTGTAACACGAGACATAAAAGACTGTAACACGAGACAAAAAGACTGTAACACGAGACATAAAAGACTGTAACACGAGACAAAAAGACTGTAACACGAGACAAAAGACTGTAACACGAGACATAAAAGAATAGCAACACGAGACTGAAACACGAGACATAAAAGACTGTAACACGAGACAAAAGACTTAACACGAGGCATAAAAGACTGTAACACGAGACAAAAGACTGAAACACGAGACATAAAGACTGAAACACGACATAAAACATTAACACGAGGCATAAAAGACTGTAACACGAGACAAAAGACTGTAACACGAGACATAAAAGACTGAACACGAGACACAAAAGACTATAACACGAGACATAAAAGACTGAAACACGAGACAAAAGACTGAAACACGAGACATAAAAGACTGTAACACGAGACAAAAGACTGAAACACGAGACATAAAAGACTGAAACACGAGACATAAAAGACTGTAACACGAGACAAAAGACTGTAACACGAGACAAAAGACTGTAACACGAGACATAAAAGCCAAAAGTTTAACATGAGAGATACGGAGACAACAAACAGACAGACACGTGAGGCATAAAAAGGCTGAGACAAAAAAAGCGGAGGCATAACGAAGATAAAACAAAAGGCAGGAGAGAGAGAGAGAGAGAGAGAGAGAGAGAGAGAGAGAGAGAGAGAGAGAGAGAGATCTAACCTACCTTAAACCACCATAACTTACAGTAACTTTAACCACTCTATTTTATAACTACAGTAAGTGTGGCGTTGATCTTTTAAACTCATTGCTAATGGTCCTCCTCCTCCTTCTTCTTCTTCTCCTCCTTCTCCTCCCTTCCTTCTTTTTATTCATCTTCTTCCTCCTCCTCTTTCTCCTCATCTTTCTTCTCTTTCTCTTCTCGTGTTGACCTCTGACCGATTGACTTCATTAACGCTAGATTCTTCTTCTCCTCCTCCTCCTCCTCCCCCTCCTCCTCCTCCTCCTCCTCCTCCTCCCCCTCCTCCTCCTCCTCCTCCTCCTCCTCCTCCTCCTCCTCCTCCTCCTCCTCCTCCTCCTCCTCCTCCTCCTCCTCCTCCTCCCTCCTCCCTCCTCCATCTCCCCCAATCTCCTCCTCCTCCTCCTCCTCCTCCTCCTCCTCCTCCTCCCTCCTCCGCCTCAATCTTCCTCCTCCTCCTCCTCCTCCTTCCTCCTCCTCCAGCCCTCCCCAATCTTCCTCCTCCTCCTCCTCCTCCCTGGGTCTGGAAGTCGTTAATGATGTCTACTTGTTTTTGTCTCCTTGTTATCACGACTCCCAGGGACGGAAGGATAGACAGACAGACGGATAGATAGACAGAGAGAGATAGCCAAGTGGATAGAAAAACAGATGGGGAGAGAAACAGAGAGAATGAGACAGAAGGAGACAGATGGACAGAAACAGAGAAAGACAAACAGAGAGAGAGAGAGAGAGAGAGAGAGAGAGAGAGAGAGAGAGAGAGAGAGAGAGAGAGAGAGAGAGAGAGAGAGAGAGAGAGAGAGAGAGAGAGAGAGAGAGGTTTCATTTCTTCAACTTCCTCTGTCAACGTGAAAACAGTGAGAAAAATTATGGGATGGATGACTGTTACACGGAGGGAGTGTTGGAGGCGTGGAGGGGGGAGTGAGAGATGGAGGGAGAGTGGGAGAAGGAGGGAGAGGGAATAAGAGTGGGAGGAAGGAGAGTGGGGCAGAGTGAGAGGAGGGAGAGGGAATAAGAGTGGGAGAATAAGAGTGTGAGAGTGTGGGTGAGTGGAAGAATGTGAGAGTGGGAGAGAGTGGGAGAGTGGGAGAATGTGCAAGAGTGTGAGAGTGGGAGAGGGACGGACAGATGACAGGAAGGAGGGACAGTATAAAGCCTGGCCTCCACCCACGATCGTTGTCCGTCTGACTAAAAGATCCATTTTATGCGCCACACTGAACAGGTAGTTTCATAAAGGCCTTCCCAACAGTCTCCAACAGTCCCCAACGATCCCCAACAGTCTCCAACGATCCCCAACAGTCTCCAACAGTCTATAACAATCCCCAACAGTCCCCAACAGTCTCCAACGCTCCCCAACAGTCTCCAACAGTCCCCAGCGCTCCCCAACAGTCTCCAACAATCCCCAACAGTCTATAAAAGTCCCCAACGGTTCCCAACAGTCTTTAACAGTCCCCAACAGTCTTTAACAGTCACCAGCAGTCTCCAACGGTCCCCAACAGTTGTCAACGGTCCCCAACAGTCTCTAACAGTCCCCAATAGTCTCTAACAGTCACCAGCAGTCTCCAACGGTCCCCAACAGTTGTCAACGGTCCCCAACAGTCTCGAACAGTCCCCAACAGTCTCCAAAAGTCCCCAACAGTCCCCCATGATCCCAGGCGTT
The DNA here is from genome assembly GCF_018991925.1 of Homarus americanus. Classification (NCBI taxonomy): domain Eukaryota; kingdom Metazoa; phylum Arthropoda; class Malacostraca; order Decapoda; family Nephropidae; genus Homarus; species Homarus americanus. Next base: position 554,771 of record NW_024756914.1, read on the forward strand.
GGCAGCGGGTGGTGGTGATAGCAGCGGAAAGATTCTAACGATGATTTTTGGAGTTTGATCTTTCCAAACTGTTGACCTTTTACTGAGAGCACCACCAGGGGAGACGTGTGTGTGTGTGTGTGTGTGTGTGTGTGTGTGTGTGTGTGTGTGTGTGTGTGTGCAATAATAATAATAATTAACGGTTTATTAAGAAAACATGGCAGCCCGAAAGCTGAAAATATACAATGAACAGAGGTGATAAGTTACATATGGTGAAATCGGGAAGTGGGTCACTTGATTGACAAAAGCTTTCAATACAAAAATATAGGAAACATAGTCAACATATAGATTAACTGGTCTTGTAAACATTCTGGTGACCTCATTCGATGGCCATTGGCCATTGCGTTGTACCCGGGTGCTAATCCGCTACCTCACTACAGCTGCACCACTGGGTCCTGGTAGGTCCTTCAGCTCACACAGGGTGTTGGAGATGGTTTTTCTTCCTCGTTTGATGTAGTTAGGAATTTAGAGTTATTTGCCTGGGTGGAGTAGGGAGTCCTCACTTCTCTCCTGGAGTAGTAGGGAGTCTTTCTTGGCTTCTCATCAAGTGTTGGTGGTGGTGAGTGTACTGAGGACAGGTCCGCGTCAGGTCAATATTGACCGCTTGGCACGATTGTCCCTCCAACATTTGTTTCTTTGTTTCGAGTTGAAATTGCCACTTTTTTATATCAGTTGTGGGTTGATCGTCAATCCTTGCACTGTACTGTTGGTGTGAGGATGTTGATAAATCCAGATGGGGAGGAGGAGATGGGTAAGGGGAAGGCCCGACAGACCGGGCTGGCAGCTGTCTCCATGGTCAAGAGACCACGGCCGCGTTAGCGGGCAGCGCCGACTACACACGTCCGTACCCTATGAAGGCTGAAGGATGTGTGTGTTATCTAAATAATTATTAATATTAAAAAAAAACAATAATAATACAATACTACTACTAATAACTCATGAAACTCTAGGGACATGGCCACCCGCATTATACTATCACACACTTATACGTCATACTTATACTTGGCACAAATTACTTGATACTGATACTTGGATGTAATGATTCAACACCTTGAGTATGATGAGTTAACCCCTTTGAGTACGATGACTTAACGCCTTGCGTATGATAAGTTAATCCCTCGAGTAGGATGATTAAACCCCTTGAGTACGATAAGTTAACCCGTTGAGTACGATTATTTAACTTCTAGACTCTAGAGTATGATGATATGAGTAACTTGATCTTAAGTAAAAGAAGTTAACCCTTTGAGTACGATGATTTAATTTCTAAAGTACGTTGATTTATGCAATGAGTAGAGTTAACCCCTTGAAGTCTATGACGTAGCTTTTAACTTATATAAAATCTGTTTTCAGTAGTAGTAGTAATAATAATAATAATAATAATAATTATAATAACAACAACAATAATAATAAAAAAACAACAACAACCTGTATAACCTGGAAAATCAGAAGAGACATTGGTAGTAGAAGTTCCGGATTAAATTACCGCGACTGAGAATGGTATAAGGTGTCTCGTTTGTTTGTTTATTTATCTATTGTCTGTGGGAGTGAGAAAATGTAGAGAGAGATAATGAAATTATGAAAAACAAAACAAGTAAACAACAACAGCAACCATAAGGTGTGTGTGTGTGGCAGGAGGGAGAGAGGTCTTTGTGGTAATGATGAAGCCAACGCCAACACTGATCCACCCCTCCTCCTCAGCCTCTCCCAGCTCCCTGATTGGCACTGCTGATCGGTATTGGAAGTGAGACGAGGATGTGACTGGGGAGGGAACCTGGAGGTGACAAGACGGCCCTAACAGTGCTGACTGCCGGCCTGATAAACTCTGCAGGGAGAGGATATAAAGGAAACGGAGGAGGTGAGGAGGTGGTGATGGGGGAAGGAGGGGTCTTGATGGGGAAGGGGGATGAATGGGCAGGTGAGGGGATGAATGGGCAGGTGAGGGGGGGTAGATGTGGGGGAAGGAGCAGATCCATACAGATATGGGTTACAACTACAACTCTCCTCCGGACATTACGTGGTTCAGACGTCTCTCTCTCTCTCTCTCTCTCTCTCTCTCTCTCTCTCTCTCTCTCTCTCTCTCTCTCTCTCTCTCTCTCTCTCTCTCTCTCTCCTCTCTCTCTCTCTCTCTCCTCTCTCTCTCTCTCTCTCTCTCTCTCTCTCTCTCTCTCTCTCTCTCTCTCTCTCTCTCTCTCTCTCTCTCTCTCTCTCTCTCTCTCTCTCTCACCTCTGGGTTATAAGCATACTCAACTGACTCCTGTTAAGTTCAGCGTCCTAACTGACTCACTGTTAAGTTCAGCGTCTAGCAGTGACTCACTGTTGATTCAGCGTCTAACTGACTCACTGTTAAGTTCAGCGTCTAACTGACTCACTGTTGATTCGGCGTCCTAACCCCGAAGCTCACTGTTAAGTTCAGCGTCTAACGCTGACTCACTGTTAAGTTCAGCGTCTAACTGACTCACTGTTAAGTTCAGCGTCTAGCTGACTCACTGTTAAGTTCAGCGTCTGGCAGCTCACTGTTAAGTTCGGCGTCCTAACGGCTCACTGTTAGAAGTTCAACGTCTAACTGACTCACTGTTTAGTTCGGCGTCCTAGCAGCTCACTGTTAAGTTCAGCGTCTAACTTACTCACTATTAAGTTCGGCGTCTAACTGACTCACTGTTAAGTTCAGCGTCTAACTGACTCACTGTTAAGTTCAGCGTCTAACTGACTCACTGTTAAGTTCAGCGTCTAACTGACTCACTGTTAAGTTCAGCGTCTAACTGACTCACTGTTAAGTTCAGCGTCTAACTGACTCACTGTTAAGTTCAACGTCTAACTGACTCACTGTTTAGTTCAGCGTCTAACTGACTCACTGTTAAGTTCAGCGTCTAACTTACTCACTGTTAAGTTCAGCGTCTAACTGACTCACTGTTAAGTTCAGCGTCTAGCTGACTCACTGTTAAGTTCAGCGTCTAACTGACTCACTGTTAAGTTCAGCGTCTAACTGACTCTCTGTTAAGTTCAGCGTCTAACTGACTCACTGTTAAGTTCGGCGTCTAACTGACTCACTGTTAAGTTCAACGTCTAACTGACTCACTGTTAAGTTCGGCATCTAACTGACTCACTGTTAAGTTCGGCATCTAACTGACTCACTGTTAAGTTCGGCATCTAACTGACTCACTGTTAAGTTCGGCATCTAACTGACTCACTGTTAAGTTCGGCATCTAACTGACTCACTGTTAAGTTCGGCATCTAACTGACTCACTGTTAAGTTCGGCATCTAACTGACTCACTGTTAAGTTTGGCATCTAACCGACTCACTGTTAAGTTCGGCATCTAACTGACTCACTGTTAAGTTCGGCATCTAACCGACTCACTGTTAAGTTCGGCATCTAACCGACTCACTGTTAAGTTCGGCATCTAACTGACTCACTCTGAAACATCGTTCAAGGACCAGATTCACACAAATGCTAAGAATAAATATTTGTTTCATTTTATAAAGTCAAGAGATGGAGTCTGATTAATTAAGGTGGAGTGTCAGTGCCATAGTGACGCCATTGTGGACTTAAAGTTTGTGAGTTCCAGTTGAGTGAGCGGCCTATGTCTATATGACAATCCTTAAAGTATGGAGCTTATGTTGTCAACATATTGTACTAATAAAGTACTTGGGTTCATACAAAGGAGTGTTAGTTACAAGACTAGCGAGGTCATCCTAAAACTGTATCTTGCGCTTGTGAGACCACACCTGGATTACGCAGTTCAGTTCTGGTCACCGTATTACAGAATGGATATAGAATCATTGGAAAGAATTCAGAGGAGAATGACAAGACTAATCCCGCGCATTAGGAACCTTGAGTATAGAGACAGGTTAAAGCATCTTAATTTGCACTCCCTCGAGAGACGTAGAGGGAGGGGCGACCTGATAGAGGTGTATAAGTGGAAGTCAGGGCTAAACAAAGGGGACATTACAAAGGTACTCAAACTACCCAACCAGGAGCGAACTCGTAACAATGGTTTTAAATTAGACAAATTTAGATTTAGGCGCGAATTAGGTAAACACTGGTTTGGAAACAGAGTAGTGGATGAATGGAACAAGTTACCAAATATCATCTTTAACTCGAATACGCTGAATAGCTTCAAACATAGGTTGGATGCTTGTATGAGCAATAGGGGTTGGGTGTAAACGGGACTGCCCAGTATGGGCCAATAGGCCCGCTGCAGTTTCCTCCATTCTTATGTTCTTATGTTGACGCACGACCATTTGAGGTTTTGGGGACCGTCACACCTGGGTATGAGGGCTGGCCGCATCCGAGGGCGAGGAGGGCAGGGGGTGGCTGCATCCATGGCAGGGGGGGGGGTGTAGGGGTGACTGCGCCAGGCTGCCTCACCTTTAACTCTCTCCACCACCTCCCCCACACTACCACCTTCTCCCCCACACTACCTCCTTTCCCCCACACTACCACCTCCTCCCCCACATTACCTCCTCCCCCACATTACCTCTTTTCTCACACTACCCCCTCCTCTCCCCCCACACACAAACTTTCCACCAGCTTCTGTTTCGAAAATAACCCCCAAAGTTTTGAGTTTTGATTCCGTAAACGTGTGTGTGTGTGTGTGTGTGTGTGTGTGTGTGTGTGTGTGTGTGTGCCTGGATTGTTCGTAACCCTGCATCTTAACCACCTAATTCTTCCTGCTCGTCCTCTCTTGATTCTGCCACCAGACTCGAACACGTCCCGTACTGTATATCATAATGACAGTGAGGGAGTGGCTAATCGTTCCACCAAGGATCCTGGTGGAAGTTCTAGAGATCCCTGAACAATTCCAGGGATGAAAGGACAGTTCCAGGACGTATCAGAGACCACAGAACAGTTCCAGGAAGTTCCAGAGATAATAGGACAGTTCCAGGATGTTCCAGAGACAATAGAACAGTTCCAGGAAATTCTAAAAATCATAAAACAGTTCCAGGACGTATCAGAGACCACAGAACAGTTCCAGGAAGTTCCAGAGATAATAGGACAGTTCCAAGATGTTCCAGACACAATAAGACAGTTCCAAGAAGTTCTATAAATCATAAAACAATTCCAGATACACGTCAAATATCGTAAAGTTTCAAGAAGTTTCAAACTTCAAGAAAAGTCCGAAGGTAACAGAGATGCGCTAAAGTATAGCAAATATTTCACTAGAGTTCTTGAAGACTTTACGAGGTCTTAGATGTGATAATACAGAGACAACATCACCTTACTGCACTTCTCCTTCACTCTTCACTTCTCTTCTCACTCACTCTTCACTTCTCTTCTCCCTCACTCTTCACTTCTCTTCTCCCTCACTCTTCACTTCTCTTCTCCCTCACTCTTCACTTCTCTTCTCCCTCATTCTTCACTTCTTTTCTCCCTCACTCTTCACTTCTCTTCTCCCTCACTCTTCACTTCTCTTCTCCCTCACTCTTCACTTCTCTTCTCCCTCACTCTTCACTTCTCTTCTCCCTCACTCTTCACTTCACTTCTCCCTCACTCTTCACTTCTCTTCTCCCTCAGATATATAAGAAGATAGATCTACTGTGTTCCTCGGAGGGGAGAAGGGGGACATAAGGAAAGAGGAAGGAAGAAAACAACGGAGAAAGAAGCAAGAAGGGGAAGGGAAAAGACGAAGGAAGGGAAGTAGAGGGAGAGACAAGAGGGAGGAAGGGCGGACAGTTTACCTTGAATGGTGTGGTGGCAATATTAATCTACGTCAAACACAACAATTGACTACCACAATTACCACAAACAGGGCGCCTCGCTCCCCCTGTGACCACTACCACCACCACCCACTATCACTACCATCTACCACCACTACCACTACCATTACCACTATCACTACTACGCGTCTCAACCACCGACACCACCACGACCACTACCATTACCCTTACTACCAACAACCACTATCCCTACCACCACTACCATCACTACCACCACCACTACTGCCATCACCACAGCTGCAAGAGAGTGTAGAAAAGAGACGTAAACAGACAACGAGATGGACAACAGACGGAACAAGAGAGAAAAATGCAGCAGACAACAGGAAACAGGGAGACGAGGACAGCAAGAGAAGCCAGGAAGAAAGAGACAGAAGTCACCAGGAGGAGACAGGAAGGAGAAGCAGACAGCAGAGACCATAAACCCAGCAGACGGGATGATACTCCATGTTACATCGATCCTGCCGCCTGACAGCTTCACCATAACGTGTGGTGCTGACACCTTCACCATGAGGTTTTGACTGAATATAAGCAGTTAAAACTCACTTAACTTCGCATAAAACGTTTTCTTTTTTGCAGTTCGTGTTGAAAAAAAATATTCTTCAAGTCTGTGTCCCCAGAGAGAGAGAGCGCAGGTGAGGATGCCCTGCCCTAGTGACAGGTCTGAGGAGATGGCCGCCACAAGACTAACTTGACCCTAACCTTGTGTACTGGCGGGGGCAGGGGGACAGGGGCAGGGGCAGGAGGGACAGGGGCAGGGGAGGCAGGGGCAGGGGGCGCAGGACAGGAGATTGGTAAGGTGAGATGGAGAGGGAAGGGGTGGAAGAGGGAGGAGGAGAGGGAAGAGGTGGAAGAGGAGGAAGCTAGGTATGGTGGAGTGAGACGATGAGGAGAACATGTAAACAGACACAGACGGACATATACACATACAAATTTTAAGAGTGATAGATTTAGAGATACCGTACTGATATATATATATATATATATATATATATATATATATATATATATATATATATATATATATATATATATATATATATATATATATAGAGAGAGAGCAAAACAAACGTAGATACGAGAAAAGTCAAAAGATAAAAAAATAAGTGGTGATGGAAGTATCTCCAGTGGCAGCGGTGGTCACTGTGGTTAACTTATCACGTATCATAACCTCATCCCACTCACGTCATCATAACATTACCTCACCCACGTCATTGTTATCACAATAATGGCATCTGCCGACTATAAAGTATATGACGTGATCACAACACTATCGATCGGGTGATTATGACGCCATCACAGCATTTAACAGAAGCCGATAATAGTGCGTCCATGTGTGTACAGGTCACCACCACAGGTCACCACCACAGGTCACCACCACAGGTTCGAGGGATATATGTGGCTGACAGGCCGGTGGTGTTGAGGTACTCTCACCCCCACCCACCCTCTCTCTCTATCATTGGTGCGTAAAATCAAGCTGTCTGGGAGGATACTTCCACTACTTCACCTCCAGTAACACCGTCATTTCTCTATCTTACTTTTTTTCTCTCTCGCTGTCTCTGTCTCTCTCGCTGTATGTTGTAAATTTCTATATAACAATGTAGAGTGGAGGAAGGGAGTGGGGTAAAAAAGTGGAGAGAGAGTAACAGGTGTGATGACACAGGTCGCCCACTTGTGCCTGAGGCACCTGGAGTCACTTGATAGTCCAGCTGCTGGGAGGGAACATGATACCGCAATTACATCACCACCACAACTAATGTCTGTAGAGGTACCTATGTCCATTGAAACATAAAATCTCTCTGTCTCTCTCAGTAATGTAGTCACCCATTAGAAACAAGTGAGTCACCACACCACACCACACCTGTACTGTGCCCCTCACCTGCTGTGTCTCTCCACCATCCTATATTACCTTCATTCCACCACAATTTCACCTGCTCCCTCCCCTTCTCTTCCTCTTACCACCCATTAGTCATTTGACTTGATACCCTCCTCCTCCACCCCCGCAACAGACCTACCGAGATATAAATAATTATCTAAGTACTATAAGAGTATTTACATATTATTTACATATATACAGATACGATACGTCCTCAATGAATATAATGTTTTGTCAATCTCAGTTCAACTTTTGGTGGCGTCATTGTCTCAATCAAGTACAGTATAACTAAATCCCATCCACTCCACCATGAGCTACTACCACCACCACCACTATAGCAGTGGGTGGGTGGGTGTTCACTGAACCATCGGCAGCGGGTGAGCTGAACTGGCGCCTCTGAACACATTTGAAGAGCTGTGGCCTTAATCTTGGTTTTACTGTACAGTACTGCTGTTGATCACGCTCTCTCTCTCTACTTGCCAAGAATATTATCATCACAGGTAAAAGCAGTGTTACCATGGTCTGTATGACGCTAAGATATGACAACAAGCTTACCAACCTCCTTCCTTGAGCAACATCAAAATGTGTTTGCTTGCTTGAAGTCACTTACCCGCAGACAGAAATAAACTGCATGTCAGTTACATCATTATGAAGAAGTCGTCCTTTTTCCTCCTTCCTCCCCATTCCCTCGCCCTGTAATGACTCCAAGATACAGGTGGTGTCACTCCCTTCGGTGCACACGCCAACACACACATACACACCTGGCGCTAACTAACACGTGCTGTTTACCACGCACGCATACTGTATGTATATATATATATATATATATATATATATATATATATATATATATATATATATATATATATATATATATATTACCAATATATATATATTACCAATATAAGCTAAGATTGACTTAGACTACCACAACTATACCGTATAGTACATACCACCATCAGTTACGATTCTTTAAGAATCGAGACATGAATAATAATAAGTGAGACAATACTGATCACGATGCTAACCAATGACAATCCTCTGCATGATCTTCCCTCCACCGATTACATGCCTTTATAAGAATTAACCAATCACAAAGCCAACCAGTTTTAAGCACCGGCTTCTTGATTGGTCCATATGAGGGTGACTTATCCCCTCCAATTAAATATCGCCATGGAAATAGGGATTAATGAAACAGTGGCAATCACGCGAGTAACTGGCCGAGTCCAATACCAATTATCAAATCCACATTTAAGTAGATTGTGAACGATTTATGACCAAGTTTATGAGCGCAGCTAAGACTCTTTAAGACACTGGCACACTATTTATGAACCAACACAACAGAATGAAATATAAATTAAATAGACAATCGGACAGAGAGAGAGAGAGACAGAGAGAACGCCCAGCATCGATTGTGAATTAAAGTGGTCACAGGCATGAATTATTTCGACAATTATATCTTTCATTGATCAAGTCTGTAGACTAACAGGAAAGATGAGTTGCTGTAACGTCATGAAGAGTTGCCAAGTGAAATGAAAATAAGTAAATAAAGCGGATTATTTCAGTAAGAAAAACAGACCCAAAGTCTTTAAACCAAGTCTACCCACGCGCATGGGCAGAGCTCATTATGTGACGTCACTGGCGTGTAGTGGATTCCGGGCAAAGGCTACCAATAGAGTCTTTGGATCCTGGGTGAGACCACTTTCAGTTAGCTACTATTATTATTATTATTATTAACAATCCACCTCTTCCTCTCTTTATTACTATTTATACTCTTTTGATTTTGCTGCCAGTATCAGTGTAAAAGTAAATAAGTAATCATAGGCATATGGGCTTACTATTTACTGGGGGGGGAGGAGGAGGAGGGGACAGAAGGAATACAAGAATTACATAAAATAGTTAAAGAAAATAATAACAACTGCTAATGATTATAATTATCATCATTCTCTCTCCCCAAGCTATTACAGTAAATCAGTGACTACAAGTATATATGTGTAGAGGTTTTCAATTTATCAATATGGCCACTAGATATATTACAGATAACAAGGCTATGCAACAGTTTTAAGCAACAAATAGGTAGAAGCCTCTCCACATCCGGTTTGCTGGTCGAAAGTTAGTCTTAGGGAATTTAAATTTAAACTTGCCCTTCCTCCTGTTCCACCCTATATATTTGCTGCATGCACATTACAATCCACTTTTTCTCTGTTTTTCATCCTTTGGAAATCAATGAAATCTCAAACTTTTATCATGTAGTCTGTAATTTGATATGCATCCACATATGGAGCATTTATCAGGCATTGTCATAGACCTTGCACCACGAGGCCAGATGATAACTGAGGTCCCACCCAGAAGACCCCCGGGCTGCCGGCCAGATGACGTCATGCATGGTGAAGAAAGAATTTTCGACTCGAAGTGGGTTGACTTGGAATTAGACTTTGAACAGAACACTGTTTACTGATCCTGCAGGGAAGCATTGTACACAAATAATAAAAGATGCAATATTCTTCAAACATTTGGGTCAGGTTAAGCATACAATGAAATGGTAAGATTAGATCAGATTAGATAAGATTAGATTAGATTAGGTTAGGTTACGTTAGATATAAGTTTGATAAGATACGAAATAAGTTTGGTTAGGTCTGGATAGGTAAGGATAGGATTCGTTAGGTTAGGTAAAAATAACAGAAGTAATACCAGTAGTAACAGTAGTGGTAGTATTGACAGAATGCCCCACGTTTAAAGACCATCCATCAACCCAAAGAATATGATGAGGTTTCTTTAGGTGCTATTAACGTATAATGTACTGTTTATTATATTGTTATGGTAATTGTTATTTATAAACAGTATGTGTCACTTTTGATCGTGAGACAACCTAACATGACACATTACTTCTCAAACTCTTACACGTACCAATATGTATATTGTTTGTAAATGTGGAGATTAACGAGCTATATGAAAACTGACTGTTAAGCATTTGTGACCTAAGAGGCCATATGTTCGCCAGACTATCGCTCGCCAGGGTCTTCTTCGCCAAACTAAAAATTTTGTGACGCCATTCATCTGTATTCCTCATATGCCTTTACTCAACACAGCCACAGCTCCTCCTTGGTCAACGGAGAATAAGTCAACCGTTCATTATAGCGCGGCAACTGACTCCAAACTTCCTTTTGGTGAAACAATTTCGTGTTTGAACATTAATGTTTGTGAGTGGTAGAGTGGGCGTGGGGAAAGCATCAGGTGGGCGTGGCCACCAGGTAGGAGGGTCATACCTGTTGGATGTGAGAGGTGGTGGAGGGGGAGCCTGGTCAGGGAGGGGGAGCAGCGCCACACAACCTTCAGCGGGACGAAGCACCGCAACCGTCCACCCAAAACACCGCTAACACGCACACTGAGACAGAGCCGCTTCTGGATCGATCACCTGCCCGCTGGCTCCGCGCACGCGCCCAAGCGATCATCATCATCATCATCATCATCATGTGACACGATTCATATCTGCTATCGTTTGATGATTTTACAGTGAAAACAAAAATTTAGTGTGACACAAATGATATGTAACTATGGCGACACCTTACTAATGGTGGTGACACCGTGCTATTGGTGGTGACACCTTACCGGTGGTGGTGACACCATACTGTTGGTGGTGACACCTTACTGGTGGTGGTGGTGGTGATACCTTATTGGTAGTGGTGGTGGTGACACCTTACTTGTGGTGGTGGTGACACCTTACTGGTGGTGGTGGTGACACCTTACTGGTGGTGGTGGTGACACCTTACTGGTGGTGGTGGTGACACCTTACTGGTGGTGATGGTGACGCTTTACTGTTGGTGGTGGTGATACCTTACTGGTGGTGGTGACGACACCTTACTGGTGGTGGTGGTGGTGATACCTTACTGGTGGTTGTGGTGACGCCTTACTGGTGGTGGTGACACCTTACTGGTGGTGGTGACGACACCTTACTGGTGGTGGTGACGACACCATACTGGTGGTGGTGACGACACCTTACTGGTGGTTGTGGTGACACTTTACTGGTGGTGGTGATACCTTACTGATGGTGACACCTTACTGGTGGTGGTGGTGACACCTTACTGGTGGTGGTGGTGGTGATACCTTACTGGTGGTTGTGGTGACGCCTTACTGGTGGTGGTGACACCTTACTGGTGGTGGTGACGACACCTTACTGGTGGTTGTGGTGACACTTTACTGGTGGTGGTGATACCTTACTGATGGCGACACCTTACTGGTGGTGGTGGTGACACCTTACTGGTGGTGGTAGTGACACCCTACTGGTGGTGGTGACATCTTACTGGTGGTGGTGACACAGAGAGAGTGAGGGAGATTAATGAAACAAAGATTGATGGAAGAACGATTTAGACGGAATGAGAAAATAAAAGAGATAAGTAGAAGAGAAATAATGAATGAATGAGGATACTGAAAGTAGATACAAATATGAGATAAGAGTGTGAGAGACAGAACGAATACAGGGGAAGACGAAGAATATATATACATTAAATGAACGAGGAAGGAACACCTTGGAAGAATTTTAATAAGATAGAGACGATGACTGAAACAGGGAGATATATCGCGCACGACGCGACTCGTATGTTTATCTGCCATGTTGTTGTAAACAAACGGTGGTGATACGTTGACCTTGTTACTGTGTTAGTTGTACTGTGTTACGTGAAGATGCCTCGTGTGATGATCAAGGGAGGTGTGTGGAGGAACACCGAGGTTAGTAAACAGTGTTTCACCTCATACATGATGACGGCTCTAGGCTGCTATCAGACCGCTTGCAGTCTTGGCAGGGGGTTAGGGACTAGGGTCATCTCCAACCCAAGACAACTCTTACCCAAGATAAATCCTACTCAAAAAAGTTAACTCGTACCTAAGATAACTTGTACCCAACGCACGAGATAACTCATACCCAACTCTAGCTTTGATTTTTTTTAGATGGAAGCACAGGCTTTATGTAGTACTGCAGAATATTAAGTAACCATCACTTCACTTCTCCAGAATCTATATTATGTGGGCTGCAGGCTAGAATGGTTGCATCTAATATACTATAGGAATAGCCATGTGTCTGTTCTGGGCAGCTGAAACGGCACATTCGTTTTTCATCAAACTTGGTGGAAAAATCGTAAAAAAATTCGTAGAGTGGAACAAACCTGGTCCCATGTCGATGGTTTCTTTAGGAAGGTATTAATTAACCATTTTATTTACGCTGGAAAACGATGTTGCTGTACGCTGTCAGCCTGACGGCGGTTGCGTGCTAGCCAAGCACAAGCGTTCAAACTTTCACCGGGCATGAAGGGCCCACTATCACTTGTATAAAAATATACACAATCGGTTCAGAGTAGTGATAGAATGCTACCAAATGGATAATGATGACATCAGAAATGAGGCTCACAAATTTGCAAAAATGTGCATTATTAACAACCGTAAGTAAGAACTGGACATATTATTGTGTTGTAAATTCTCAGCTTTGTTGTTCTTGATACGGATCTTCGTTTTAGTGTGTCCAGAAGACTGAAGTAGCGTCTATTACTGGCTCCACTCCTTGCTATACAGTAATTAACGTTGTTGGTTTTCCATTATTTCTTTAATCTTGTTTTCTTATGTCATAAGTGATCCAAGGTATTTAAAGGACTCGATTTTTTAAATATTAATCCACTTATTCTGATACATTTTGAGTTTTGCCTTTAGTTTCTTTTCATGATCATTGTTTTGGTCTTATCCACATTTATCTCGAGTCCTGTTGAATTTGCTATTTCCTTAAAGGTTGTTGCCATTGTATCTACTTCTTGGATGTTGTTGCTTACTATATCCAGTTCATCAGCGTATGCGAGCATTCTAATTTTGATCATATTTAATAAAATTCTTTCCCACATATGGTGAATTTCTCTTTTTATATATATATATATATATATATATATATATATATATATATATATATATATATATATATATATATCCACAATAATGAAACGTGGATAAGATAAATCTTGATTAAATCACACGAGAAAAGGGAAACAACGGACACCTTAGCTTTCGTCTTTATTCAAGACATCTTCAGAGGCAACAGTTGCCTCTATAATATATATATATATATATATATATATATATATATATATATATATATATATATATATATATATATATATATATATATATATATATATATATATATATATATATACAGTATATCAATGAAAGCTCATCGGTAAGAAAATATTTTAGTTTTATATAAATTGTAAAATGGGTGTCTTTTTCTTCTCAGTACCACGAGAACTCTCACTTTTACGCTTGCCAGCCATTTTAAAGGGAATTACAAACGAAAATTTGTCAGTACACAGCGCGATCACTAACGTTGTGACTCGAAAATACGTAATATGAAAAATATTTTATACGGCCATGGCTGTCGTAAGTCGAGGAGAGAATGTATATACAGTATATGTGTATGCATGCGTGCGTGTGAACTGTCTTGTAAATTGGGTATGAGTTATCTTGTAATTGTGTATGACTTGACATGTTTTGATTGGTACTATTTGCTTGAGTACGAGATGTCCAGCACCAGTTGGTAGGCTGTGATCACAGTACTTCATGATTATGAAAATAAATACAGTATTAAAATATGGGGTATTGCCTGAGAACAGCACTACCACCAGAAGGAGTTGTTATATTTAAATTTTTCCACATGTTTTTATCATTATAATAACTTTTAGTATTGTGTACCCACACATATTACTTACTGTTTTGTAGAAGAAAAGTTGTTCCTAACTATCATAATAACACATAGTAACCCTGACTATTGCTATGTACAGTATTTTTTTCCTCTGATGATTTATTTCATGAGAAATATTAATTCCAAGCCCCTACTTCCTATTTTACTCAAGGAGTTTTTGTTTGAAATAGCTTATATATATATATATATATATATATATATATATATATATATATATATATATATATATATATATATATATATATATATATATATATATATATATATATATATATATATATATATATATATACTATGCTATGCTGTATTAATGAAAGCTCATCAGTAAGAAAAAATTATATACAGTATAATATCCTCTTAAATATATTCCAGGATGAAATCCTCAAAGCGGCTGTTATGAAATATGGCAAAAATCAGTGGTCGCGTATTGCATCACTGCTTCATCGCAAGTCTGCCAAACAATGCAAGGCACGATGGTTTGAGTGGCTGGATCCAAGCATCAAAAAAACAGAATGGAGTCGGGAGGAAGATGAGAAGCTGCTGCATCTGGCCAAGCTGATGCCAACACAGTGGAGGACAATTGCTCCCATCATTGGTCGCACAGCTGCACAGTGTCTGGAGCGTTATGAGTACTTACTGTAAGTAGACATGTAATGGTACTCATCACCAGAGTAACTCAGTAAGTTCTCTAAGGGACTGTTTTTATCAAAGACTTTGTTACCGTAGTTATCACAGTGCTTGTGGAAATATGTGAGGGAATTAACGTCTTGTGGTAATGCCTTTTAAAGTTAGGTTATTGTGCCACTTATACTGTGGTGTCTGAGTAACATTGATTTCCACTCATTCTATAAAGATAAATACAAGAGTGAGTGTCTAAGTGTAGATAGTGAAAGAATAAGTAAACAAGGGTAACAAAGAATTGATCACAAGCTTCCTTAGCACAAGCTGGTCAAACATCAATTCTTGTCAGTTAGTTATTCAGTCAGCCAGTCTGTCATACTGGGTCAATTTACATCGCATTGTGAAGAAAAATGTATACAAATGTTGTTGGAGAAGTATAAGAGATGATTAAAGCTGAAGAAAAAGGATGTAGAAGATTAAAGCAAAATTAGATTGAGAGAGAGAGAGACTACTGTATTTATATGTGGTACTTGGTTCACTGTTGTTAAAAGAAGAAAATTTAAAAAGGGACTCATAATGTAACAATGGCAGATGCTACTAATAGTTTTTTAGCCAAAGTTTTGCAAATGGGTTAAAATCACATTCACGAGTACTACAACCAGTGGAGAGAAGTTTCTCTGTGTGGTTTGGTCAGCCAACACAAGTGAATAAGAGGAAACTAAGAATTAACCTGTACAGTGACCCCTCGGTTAACGACTCAATCCGTTCCAGAAGGTCGTTCGTTAACCGAAAAGTTCGTTAACCGAAACCATTGTTTCAATGGGTTTTTGGGTAATTGGTTCCAGCTCACCGAAAATTTCCTACATTCAACAAAAATGGTAGAAAAGTTCACTTACTTTGAGGTGTGTATGTAGAAGGCTCCTAGATGGTGATGATGATGATGGGAATTAGAATGGGGGTGGAGGAGAAGGAAGAAGAAAAGGCATTGGGGTGGAAGAGAAGTCACCCCCATGGCACCATTTCATCCATAAAATTTTAGTTCTCTTGGTATATTTCAAGATTATTTTCTTTAAATCAACACTGCACTGCATTATATATTGTCAATATGTAAAATATATTCCAAATTGACCAATAATTTGCTTGGAAACACAGAAAAAAAGCGTTTAGTTGAAGAGAGTCTCAAGCAAGATGTTACCTCCACTGAAAACAGAGAGAGACTAACGCCTGTCTGGTGTGTTAACAGGCTGGATGGCACGCCAGAAACTAGTTTCTTTACCTTCAATTATGTTCAATAATTGTTAAAATGACTAAAAAAAGTTAATATTAAACTTTTAAAATTATTGAATAGTATAAACTTCTTGATATTTACTAAAATAGTAAGAAATTTAAGCCCTAGAACCGATTAATGTATTGGCGGACTGATACTAAAGCTGGTTGCCCGGTCAGTGCAAGCGAAAACATGTTGAGGTCGGTTCGTAAGAAATTCGTTAACCGAATTTTTGTTCGTTAACCGAATTGAAGATCCTTATGGAAGGCAGTTCGTTAACCGAGGCGTTCGTTAAACGAGGGGTCACTGTACTCTATAGCTCAGAAGTGGTCCCTAGGTTAACGAACGGTTCGATTAATGAAATTTCGGTTAACGAATTAGCTCTCATAAGGATTTTCAGTTCGATTAACGAAATCCTTACGACAAACATGTTTTGTTGTGTGCATCAGCTGATCAGCTGGTCCGCCAATACAGTAATTGGTTCTATGTTTACATTCGTTTCCAGTGAAGTAAATATCAAGAAAGTTGTGCTCTTGAATATTTCTACATTTTTTTTATTAAAAGTATTGGTCATTCTGAAATTAGGTTAACGTATTGATAATATATACAGTACAGGGAACAATTTTTGTGCGCCCATCAGCTGATTGAATCACCCTCCAACGCTTCTCAGTTTAACTTTGTTTACAGTGGAGTGAACATTAAAATAATTGGTCATTCTGAAATTTAGTTAACATATTGATAATATACTGTGCAGTGCAGAAATTATTAGGAAACATGAAGAAGGCACTAGAACCAATGCACTCTGTAAAGAATATGGCATGTCATCATCGACTGCCTCTACAGTCAGCTGTTTGATATGTAAACAAAGCTGCCGGGTATACGACATACACACCTCAAAGTAAGTTAAAATACAGTATTCTATTGTTTTTTATTTATTATTGTACAGAATACTTTACAGTACAGTGCTGTACTGTATTTAGTTTATATTTAATGTTTTGTTGGTATACAGTACTTTGTATGTACTTTTTCTGTGAGTTGGAACCAATTACCCAATTTCCCATTGAAATAATAGATTCAGTTAACGAACGACTGTGGAACGAATTGTGTTCATTAACCGAGGGACCACTGTATTTACCTATCGAGATAAGAACCCTTGGGCTCAATTCTCAGCCAGAATATATGACTGGGTCCTTCTTTATACACTTAACGTATGTATACTCGGGTGGGTGACCTCTTCGATGGTGAAACATTTTTTGGGTGGATGAGCTTCCTGCAAAGAGAGTGATGAAATCCACTACATTAGACAGTACCTGTACTACACTACCTGTTGAAAGCTAAGAATTAGGAGATTGCACCTGTTTGGCTCCCATGGCTGACATATGCTTGTACAGTCAGTGCCGGGTTAAGACTTTCGTAGGCCTTAGGCACCTCCAAGATATGGGGCCCCATTTGACAGCATATTCACTAATAACACAAGCTAGTACCTAATTATAAAATGTGATGTTGAAAGAATAAGATTCAGTGATGTTTGCCATGAATTGAGTAAAAGAAAATGGGTTAGATCAGCTGTTCTTGTACAGTACAGAAATAGTTTAAGATCCACTATGGGCCAAGAGCGGCTCTCTTCTCTTTCCCTACTTTCAATTGAAAATGAACTGCTTCGAAAGATAGACACTAATGACATAATAAAACAATTTGCACTGCAAAAAAGCCGTAAAGTTTTGATCTAATAAATATCTTAACTTAAAATCTGTGTCAATTTTCCGAAGCAGTTGCTTTGGCATATTGAGTATGTTCTAAACATTTCCTAATGATTACGTTGTAACTTGTATAGGATATTTCAGAAACAAAAGTATGTATTAGACAACTGAAAAAAAATAAAAATTTTGTGTACTCTTTGAAACAACTTTCTTCTACTATTTTGCTTTCATCTATGGCCAGAATATGCCTAAAAAGAATAGTATAGAAAATAATCAAGTAACATAAATGGATACTAATAGGATTAAGTAATAAATAAATGGAAAAAAAGTATCTCAGTATCAATTTAATAATAACCTGTAGAAAAGGGGGAAAAAAAGTTCTCATTTTATTTTTCGTAGGCCCCCAATATCTCGTAGGCCCTAGGCACTGTGCCTACTGTGCCTAATGGATAATCCGGGCCTGTGTACAGTAGTATGTATAAAAAGGAAATGTACACGAACAAGAAAAAGTCAGTTTACAAAACAATAAGTGATTATGCCTCTGTGGACAAATACTGTACTGGGGAAGGGGCTGTACACTACAGTACTGGATTGCACATATCATTGTTCTTACTTTCACACCTTGGGGTCTATAGTTTGTGTATTCAGTTTCTGTATTTGTTCAGAAATTTCCTGAAATATGACAGAGCTGTTGTTCAGAGGCTAAATACTGTATGTGCATGAATTATTATTATTAATTTTTTTTTTTTGCACTTAAGAATGTTAAAAAATTATGAGGTAATAAAGTTTGTCATAGTTCTAGTTTAAACAACATTTTTGTATTAAATCACAACTTTGAAGTTGTGCAATGTACCATGTTTATATATATACAGTATGTAATTTAGAGAGTTAGATTAATAATTACTGTACAATAAACTTAGGTCATCTTGATGAGGGAATGTTTACTTGAAAAAAATAGATTAGAATAGAATGTTTATTTTTAAGGCTATTTCAGTAATCCATAGTAATAGTTCATTAATACTGTACTGTACTATTCAAAACAAATTATATTAACATCCTGTTTCAATCTCAGTTCAGTAGACCAATCTTCTTAAGGTAACTGCTTTTTATATACTTTTAGTGACCAACTTTCTTAAGGTAACTACAGTTCTTATAATATACCTTTAGTGACCAGGCTCAGAAAGGGGAAGATGAAGAGAGTGTTGACGACCCAAGGAAACTCAAACCTGGAGAGATTGACCCGAATCCAGAGACGAAGCCTGCTAGACCCGACCCTAAAGACATGGACGAGGACGAACTGGAGATGTTGTCCGAGGCACGAGCTCGTCTGGCCAACACCCAGGGCAAGAAAGCAAAGAGGAAGGTATAACATCTGGTACATTTCATTCAGATTTTGGGCTTTAGTTTAGTCATAGTAATGCCTGTCTTTCCAGATCCGACTGATTGTTGTTGTACTGTAGACATTATCATTGTCAAAGACAATTCCTGCTCACCAGATTTTTTTTTCCATACTTACAAATCTATAACACAGGATGATCACCACCACACTCTCCAACATTCATTTTTTAAGCTGCCTTAGCTACTACAGGAGTTTTTGCAACAAAATTAAGGCTGCCTGCCTGCCCACACCCAATAAAGAACAGTGGCCTTTTATATGTTCTTTGATTGCTCATGTTACAGAACATCATTGAAAACACTTTTAAATGTCAAAGACTGAACAGCAAATTCTTGTATTCTGATGTTTCTCAGATTTTTCACAATTGTAATGGCGTTTTGTTGTCTCATTGTTTTAGGCTCGTGAAAAACAACTAGAAGAAGCACGACGACTGGCTGCTCTGCAGAAGCGTAGGGAACTCAGAGCTGCTGGGATTGATCTACCTCAAAAACGAAAAAAGCGGAAGGGAGTCGATTACAATGAGGAAATTCCATTTGAGAAGAAGCCTGCATCGGGATTTTATGATACATCACAAGAAACATATGATCCCATGCAGCCCAACTTTAAACGCCTTCGACAGCAGCATCTTGATGGAGACCTGCGATCTGAGAAGGAGGACCGGGAGAGGAAAAAGGATAAACAAAAGTTAAAGGAACGTAAAGAACAAGGCGTTCCCAACTCTGTGTTTGAAAACGGGGAGTCCAAAACCAAGAGGAGTAAATTAGTGTTGTCTTCACCACAAATATCAGAAGAAGAGTTGGAACAGGTGAGACATAATTGTGCCCATCATACTCTCCTAACCTAACACAACCCAGCTTATTGTAACCTTATGTAATGTAATCTAATCAAATGTTTGGTATCTTATCTTTTCCTAAATCAAACTTAACCCAAACTAACATAATTTAGCCAAAGGGAACTTGACCAGAAGAAAGACTAATACATTTATCTTCATCCTCCCCACTGTACCTAGGCAACATTTTTTTTTCATTTATTAAGATCTTGGTAACTTGCAGCAGAGTTCACAAGTGTTAGCATATTTCTGGTTTAATGAAAAATTGCATTTCTGTTCTACTTAGGTTAAACAATTATCTGAAACTAGAAATATATCAAGTACTAATATAAATAAATATTGGTGACCCACATAGTACCTTGTATAGCTACACTGTGAATTGATGTGAATCATTGAGAATGACTGTTGATACTAAGATTCAGTGTATATATCTTGGTTGAAGATACGATGAAGTATGTATGGATATTTGTTTATGTTGTCTTATCCCTTTCCTGAAGTTTTCCACACTTTTTTTTTACCACATTCCTTATCATTTCTCTATGCTTATCTTTGAGGTTTCTGTAATCCATTGTCTTTTCTACACACGAGTGGGAAGGAAGTAAAGATAACAAAACTTAAAAAAAAATTATTTTCAGGTTGTAAAATTAGGAAAGGCTTCAGAGGCTGCAAGGGAACTGGCAGAAGAAGTGGGGGGAAGTGGCGCATCTCAGGCCTTGTTAGCCGAGTATAATGTGACTCCTGGTCAAGCCATCCGTACCCCTCGAACACCAGCCGACATGGACCGTGTGATGCAGGGAGCACACGATATCATGGCTCTGACCCATGTTGACACACCATTGAAGGGAGGCATGAACACTCCTCTCAATCAACAAGATTTTGGTGGTGTTGAACCCAACAAAGTTGCTGTTCAGACTCCTAACACAGTTCTAGGCACACCATTCCGGACACCTTCTGGCACTCAGATAAGTACTCCTGGTCGAACACCCGGAGCGCTTACTCCCAGAGGCCAATCAGTACCCCCAGGAGCAACTCCAGGAGCAACACCAATCAGGGACAAGCTAAATATAAATGAAGAAGGTGCCCTTGTACCCATAGATGATCGTCAGGCTCTCAAGGCTTATCAACGTAACATGAGGGAAGCCCTTCAGTCAGGCCTTAAGTCACTTCCAGCACCAAAGAATGACTTTGAGATTGTTGTACCGGATCAAGAGGATGGTCAGCCAGGTGATGAGGACAAGGACCGCGGAGAAGCCATGATAGAGGATCAGGCAGATTTGGATGCCAGGTAACTTAACTATCTTACATACAAAATGATTTTCTTCCCAAGTTTACCTTGTGATGACATTAGGTTCTTTTGTAGAACAAATTTGTTGGGTTTATGTCAGTTTCACTTTGAAGACTGGGGGTAAAAGAGTTTAAGAAGTGCTTCTTAGTCCAGTTTTTACCTTATACAGCAGGGTCTTGTCCAGAACAGCGGTTCTTTTTTTATTTTAATGTGAAAAGTGAGTCCCATAGGTATGACTGCCTGTGAGGGACAGTGTGGATACCTTTGGTACATAAGGAGGCAGTATGGCTGGTACTGCACTCATCCACATTCACTTCCCCAAGTTTTAAACTTAAGTACCCATTTACAGCGGGGTGAATTGAGTGTGCCCAGGGATCAGCTCAGAGGGGAGCCCGTACACAAGGGATTAAGGATACACACCAAAAAAATCTTCAAGTATTGTGAAAAATGACTATAAGTAAAGCAGTTTCTCACTCTCAGTGTTGTAAACAACTGAGGTGTGGGAGGTGCTAGCCAATGGCTGGAACCACTGCTGGATAAGTGAACAGCAATGAGTGCACAGCTTTGCTAACCTGCATTAAGCATCTTTTATCTGTACAGTATTTGGTTAATAATTAATTTGTCATATTTATTTAACTTTATAATCAATTTGGAAGTTCCACATTTAATGTGCGGTTCCCACTTTGGTGATAGGAAGGGCACACAGCCATAGAAACATTCTTCACATTTACCTGCTGGCAACTGAGACACCGCACCATCAGGTAATAACCGTTAACTGTATACTCTTAATACAAATGAGTAATTACTGAATAGTTTCATGAAAGAATTTTAAATTCTAAGACATAAGATGGAGCTTGCAAGGTTTATATTGTCACAAGCATCACACTAGCTCAACTAGACTGGACATATGGAGCTTAATGGATAATGAATCTTGTCCATGAGTTCAATCATTGGCTTGTGCACCTTTACTGTTATTGGGTAGCACTAATGGGTTTGGGAAGTTTGTAAGGTTCGTACTGAATCCTTGTTTATTTCATGTAAAAAATAGGGTTAGTTTCCTTTTGGAGTTGCTGTGTGATAATAATTGTTGGAACACTTACCACCACCCCTCCTCCCCTTTCTAAACCACACCTGCTACATGGACTAATGAATGAAGTTATGGTACAGTAATTTATTGCCCTGAAATCCTAATTTATGGCCATCCACAAAACTAGACAGCTCAGAAACCTTACCACCTTTTATGAGTAAATTTGATCATCTGTGAAAAGGGAATAATGGTTGACATGTAAAAACATTCATTCATGGTAGACCAGAGGTGCACACTATATTGTGTGGGCCATCACACTGGTTTACTTAAAGGGAAACCTTAACTTTTGCCTTAACTTTTACTCTCCCTTTCATTTCAATGATTGTAGTAGGGGAGGCCAAAGTAATGTTAACCCTATAACTCCTGGGATGTACTGTACACACAGTAAGTGTTAATGGTCATCTGCATCTTACATTGTTTAATTGTAAAGTGTTTCATAGCAAATTTATTTATTTATTTTTTGCTTTTGGCCAAAAAAGTTACTTGCCATTTTTTATTGTCATTTACTGTAGACTGTTTTGAATATAATTTGACTCCCTATTGTATTTAAGGGCTGTGGCAGATGCTGCTGCCCGTAGAGATGCTGAAATGAAAAAGCGGTCACAGGCAGTGCAAAGGAATTTACCTAGGCCTCAGGAGGTTAATTCATCTGTGTTACGGCCCATGCATGCAGATATCCACCTTTCAGATCAACAGAAGGCAGAAGAATTGATAAAGCGTGAGATGGTGACCATGCTTCATTATGATGCCTTGCACACTCCTGCTGGGCCTCCCACTCGCAAAGGTTAGATTTAATCTTAAATATTATGACAGACTTGATAAAACTGTACTGTACCGTACATATAGTGAACGATTTTGTTACAAATTTGAAGGGCCTGAAAATTCTTATCACAGTACAGTATATTAGACTTAACATACTATGATGAACTCAATATTATAAGACTTAGAATGGGGACTACGACATTTAGACAGACATGATATTACATGTTATGATGTACTCAGTGTTACAAAATTACAATTGATATTGTAATACAGTATTATGAAGAGAATGCAACAATTTGTGCTATGTGCAGTATTTTGCATGTCATTGAATATTTTCCAGTTTAATCAACCTTATGAAACACTGTGGATGTGAGGGTATTAGTACAGTACCATGGGGGACTGTTGGCAGTTTGTGGCTGGAGACTTTTGAGCACATTATTTCGAGTAATTATTATTGATGCTGACGGAAATGTATTATGTAGTGAGAGTGAGAATGTAATTGAAAAAGTGTGACACATAATTATCCTGCAGGCAGTGTAGTGGCAGAAGCACAGCACCGTGACCATCTTGAGAGACATCCATATAAGCGTTACACCGAGGCTGAAATCGAGGAGTCCAAGGAAATGCTCAAGTCAGAGATGAATGTGGTCAAGCAAGGAATGGGTCATGGTGATCTTACTCTGGATGCATATTCCCAGGTACAGTACATATTGACTTTGTTAAACTGATGCAGCAGAGAGAATAATTATACTTCTCCATTTATTTTTCATGTTAAAGAGGAATCAATAATTGATTTGGCAGTACAGTATACTGTTATTAATGTACAGTAATTGTGACAATTTTGCTCTAACTTATATAAGCGAAGGTGACATCATTAAGAATTGAGTGATGAGGGGGTAGGGGTCAGGATCTTAGCGAAGCTGTGAGCTGCAGTAGTGTTATTTTTCAACTTGTATTTCTGTTTACATGCACACAATTGTTTGTACAGAATGGCAGCAAGCAATGAATTAATAGTGTCATGATGCTCGAATTTGAGGAGGTAGGCTGCGAGATACATCAGCCAATCATAGGCATCCCATGCAGTCACATGACAGTAGTAGCCACTCATAGCTCACGAGCACCAAGTCTACCCACCCATGCACTTGGCACGTGTCAACGCATGATGCAATCTCTCAGAAATTTGTTTGAATGTCTGGAATGGAGAGATTCTTCTCGGAATGCTCATTTTGGTTTTCGTGGTTAATGGAAAGTTTCAGGGATCAAATATTCTGGATAACGGGGAGATTACTTTATAAAAACAGTGAAGTCAAACATTGTTTTGTCTCCCTGGCCCTTACTTGTAATATTTTGCAGGTTGGTGACAGCCTGATCCAAGAGTGAATATACAATACAGTACTCACATTTTTGCTCTCATCCATTCACCTTACTCGTGTAACATCCCTATGAAACACTTGATGTTATACACACACACACACACTCATTACTTCCTTGCTGTTATCCCCCCTCACTTCTTCCATCTCCTCAGTTTTCTTCTCTCCTTATTGCTATCTACCTCTCAGTTATTGACTCTTTTTAACCATTGTTTCATTTCTGTTTTATTATGGTGTTAATTAATTTATATGATTTTTTCCAAGGTTTGGGAAGAATGTTTGGCTCAAGTGTTGTTCCTGCCAAGTCAGAGTAAATACACACGAGCAAGTTTGGCCAGTAAGAAGGACAGGATTGAATCTCTAGAAAAAAGATTAGAACAGAACAGACAACACATGGCCAAACAAGCCAAGCTAGCAGCTAAATTAGAAAAGAAACTCAAAATATTAATGGGTGGATATCAGGTAAGTTATTTTCTGTGCACAGCAAACCCTTGATTTATGCAGTGGTTATGTTTCTGTAAAACACTGCACAAAGAGAATTAGCATAAAAAATACCTTGTGACTGTGGAAAATACCAAACTTGACAATCTAAAAATAAGAACCACTATTAAGGCTCATAGCACTGTATAGAAAACACTGATTAAGTTTCAGCAATGCCATTCACATCTGACATCACCACCACATACACTTCTTGTTGGTGTAGTATTTATAAACGTAAGAGAACAATATGTTTTTGTTTGGGTATATATTCTCTGTTATTGCAGCTAAAATCTTAGCAGTGATTAGTGTAAACACAAGTTTGAAGATTACACTTATGTGCACTGTGTGCTAAAACAGATGGAAACAGTGGCAAGTTGGGAGGAACATTTACAATATGTACTGTTTAGTATCGTCTGATAATTATTGTGGTATTTTAAGACATTTGGAGGCTACTTTTTTTTTAGGAACATATCTCGGTTTTAGCAATGGGAGTCATGGGGAAATGTGGCTCAGTTTATTAGAGGGTTATCTTTTCCAGTAGCGGGTATTGTACTTATATTGAATTTTTTAAGAAAACAAAAAGAAGAGGATAATACATTGTCATTTTTAAGATTGTATCAGACAACACTGTACTGTACTTTCATTTGTGTTATAGTTCATGTAGTCTTATCCTTTACTCTTTAGTATAGTACATATACAGGGGTCCCCGGGTTACGAATGGGTTCCGTTCCTGAGGACATTCGTACGTCGAAAATGTACGCAAGTCATAACACATGTTATGTGCATAGCGTACTTACAGAACAATGTTTAAAATCCCATTATATCATTGCCTAAATCCTTTTATACATCTAAAATCACTTAATTTAAGAGAAAAGAAGAAATAGAATGACAAAATACAGTATATGAAATTAAAAAATAAGTCATGAGGTTAATAAAAAGTGATATCTCCGTTAGTCGGAACAATTGGTGCAGAGCACTTCCGGGAATGAGAGATTCTGGGTAATGAGACGACTCGCAAAGCTGGAAAAATACACTTCATCCCCGGAATTTTCCGGCCATTGGAGTGTTCCGGGTTTGAGGGATTCCGGCTAATGGAGATATCACTGTAAATTTAAAGTTCGTATTGGCAGGCGTTCGTAAGTCAGGGACCCCCTAGTATAGTATAATATATAATATAATATAGTATAGTACTGTATAGGCATATGGAAGTTATACATATTGAGAGCATAGGCCAAGACTGTATGTATGGGTTAAACAGTAAGGTTTGGAAGTATCTTTAATTAATGCCAAAATAACAAGTGTGGATCATTTCACTGAGGTCATTTTACAAGTGATTGTACTAACAAGACAATGCAATTTAATGGTAACATGAAGGAACCTGACAGCTCAATTTAGCAGTAACATGATAATGCAATTAACTGTAACATAAAGTACTGTAACATGATAATGCAATTAACTGTAATATGAAGTAACATGACAATGCAATTTTGCAATAACATGTAGAAACAGGACAAATCAATTTAGTATGTACTGTACAGTGAAATGCTATGAAGTGTTCTGAACAAGTATGGATGCTCTAGATTTACCTTGTACTATATGTGTAATTTGATGATCTAAGGAATTTCTACTTATTCTAATAATTTTCATAATGTCTTCTGCCCTTGTTCTGGTCAGATTTCTATATTAAAAGTTATCTACCCTTTGATTCACCTCACTCAAATGGGAAAGGAATACAGTACAATAATAGATGGATTTCAAATTTGACCCAGTGAGTGCAACATACAGTTAATGTGTGTGTACTGTACAACACTGTGGAGGTGTTTAATACTTTTTTATTTTTGTAGAATATTGTGTATTAAATCTTGTAATTTTTTAGCTCCTGTCACATACTGTTTCTTGAGGACATACGTTTTGTATACAGTGGTCCCTCGGTTATGAGCACAATCGGTTCCAGCAGGTTGCTCGTTAACCGAAACCATCATTTCAGTGGTTTTGGGTATTGGTTCCAGCTCACCGAAAATTGCCTAGATTCAACAAAAGTGAAAAAGTACACTTACTTTGAGGTGTGTATGTAAAGGCTCCTGGATGATGATGATGGGAATTAGAATGGGTGGAGAGAAGGCATTGGGGTGGAAGGAAAATCGACGCCAGGCACCATTCCATAAAATTTAGTTCTCTTGGTGTAATTCAAGATTATTTTCTTCCATCCTTTTATATATTGTCAATAATTTGCTGGAAACACACAAAAAAGCGTTTAGTTGAAGAGAGTCTCAGCAAGATGTTACGTACTGAGAAATAGCTGACGTTGTTGTTAACTGGAGAGCAGATACCAAACTAGTTTCTTTACCTTCAATTATGTTCAATAATTGTTAAAATGACTAAAAGGTTAATATTAAACTTTTAAATTATTAAATAGTATAAACTTCTTGATATTTATTAAAATAGTAAGGAATTTAAGCCCTAAAACCGTTACTGTATTGGCAGACTAATACTACAGCTGGTGGACCGTAGTGCAGTTGACTCAAAAACTAGATTAATGATTTGATATTCCTAAGTTAAGAATCTTAAGGAAGGTAAATCGTTAACCGAGGCGCTCGTTAACCGAGGGATCACTGTACAGTATCGAACTTATATATCATTCTGTAAGTTGATGTAAAACATGACATAATTTTTATCTACAGTACACAGAATTGTTAATCTTCCTTTGAAGATAAATGGATTTTGATCTTTGTAAATTACATTTTTTTTTTTTTTTAATGTACTGTACTGTCGTATATTTTCTTTTTCCGACGGTTTTACTTTAGCTGCAAGTCTCCGGGATTGTATTGGCTCAAGTGGAAACAGCTTTACTGGAATATTCCACATTCACCTTCCCTAAAGCAGATGGAAACTGTGGCTATTCCCTATGAGTTAGCTACC
Organism: Homarus americanus; assembly: GCF_018991925.1. NCBI lineage: Eukaryota > Metazoa > Arthropoda > Malacostraca > Decapoda > Nephropidae > Homarus > Homarus americanus. The sequence goes on from NW_024756914.1 coordinate 582,851, forward strand.
ATCTCCGAAGATGTTGCACGTCAGCGAGGAGAGAGAGAAGGAGCTCCAGAGAATATGACCAATTACAGCGCTCACTTCAGGACCTTAAAGGACCCCCACCTAAGGCTACTGCTGATAGTCAGTAGTTTAGGAATGTCTTCACTATATTTTTGTAAACATATTAAAAAAAACATATTATTGGTTTTGTGGTAAAAATACTGGATGAGGCACAAATACTGTTCAGTGACAAAGCCATTATGATATAGATTGTCAACAGCTTAATGGCTTCATCACACCCATTAAATGTTCCCTCAAAATGGAGACCATTTTTAAGATGGCAGCCTAGTATATATATATATATATATATATATATATATATATATATATATATATATATATATATATATATATATATATATATATATATATATATTCTGATTTAATGAACTAATTGATATTAAATTGAAATTTCCTGCTAAATCGAATTTCTGTTATTTCCGCTCGATTTAGCGAACTACCCTGTAGTTCACAAAATCAAGGCGATTCCGTTAAATTTTGCCACTTGGGTTTGCTTACATCCGCTCAGTCTGTGTCTTGCCACCACTGCGTGTGCTGTTCACTGCTACCTCTGTCTACCTTTCGGTCAACTAACTACAGCGTACAGTACGCATGTTAAGCATCGTGCCGAAAGTCTCAAAAGTTTCAGAAAGGAAATGGTGTGGGGGAGAAAATCAAAAGTGTGGCCATCAGTTGGAAGTAATAGAAAAGTGGAAACAAACACCGAACCCCCTAGTTTAAGGTAAGCCATGAATAATGTTTCTAATGGTTCTATGTACAGTCAACAAAAATATTTTCTGCACCCCTGGGTCTGATGGCCTTTGTAATGATCACTGACTGAGGCTGTATTTTTTGGTAAGGTGTCTCACCCAAAAGTTTGTTAACTCTCCCAGCCAGCTTTTGCTGCACTGCCTGCTTCAGATGTATGAAACTGTCTCAGTACCAACCAGAACATGAAACCAGTCTGAATGAATCTAAAGTTTTGAAGTAACAGTCTCAAGTTCATACATCTGAAGCAGGTAGTGCAGCAATAACAGAATCAAACTTTTAGGTGGAACTAACCTACTAATAGAGAACATTGTGTAACCAATACAGTACAATGCATTCTGTATATCACATATAGTTAATACAATACAGAGAAATTAACAGGAATACATATAAAACCTGTATATTTGTCAGAATTCTTGGTACTGTTTGTCTTTATGTATAACACTGTAAAGGTGCAGAAAATTTTCTTGTTGTCTGTACATATCATGTTTCTGAAGTGTCTCCGTAGGTGTGAGCGTATTAACAGAATTTATTTCAATTTAGCGAACTAGGTCACTAAATCAAGTAAAACATAATGAAAAAAAACTCCTTCCGCTAAATCACGAGTTCATTTTGTTATGTCGGATTCCATTAAGTCGAGAGTATATGAGTGGTCCCTCGATTAACTAACGGTCCAATTAACGAAATTCGAATTAGTTCCCATAAGAATTTTCAATTCCATACTGAAAGCCTTATGAGAAACACGCTTTGTTGTGCGCATCAGCTGGTCCGCCAATACAGTAATTGGTTCTATGTTTACATTCGTTTCCAGTGGAATAAATATCAAGAAAGTTGTGCTCTTGAATATTTTTGCCTTTTTTTTTATTAAAATTATTGGTCATTCTAATTTAGTTAACATATTGATAATATATACAGTACAGGGAACAGTTTTTCGCCCATCAGCTGATCAAATCACCCTCCAACGCTTCTCAGTTTAACTTTGTTTACAGTGGAGTGAACATCCAGTTTGTTCGTCTCTTGAATATTTTTGCATTTTTACATTAAAATAATTGGTCATTCTGAAATTTAGTTTATATTGATATACTGTACAGTGCAGAAATTATTCTGAAACATAGAGCACTAGAACCAATGCACTCTGTAAAGAATATGGCATGTCATCATCGACTCTCTGTCCCAAACTGATTGATATATAAACGCTTCCTGCGGGTATCGACATACACCCTCAAAGTAAGTTAAATACAGTATTCTATTGTTTTTTTATATTATTACAGAATAGACACTTTACAGTGTAGTTGTATGTATTTAGTTTATATTTAATGTTTTGTTGGTATACAGTACTTTGTATGTACTTTTCTGTGAGTTGGAACCAATTACCAATATCCCATTGAAATAATAGATTCAGTTAACAAATTTTCGGTTATGACGACTCTATGAAGACAATTGTGTTTGTTAATCAAGGACACTAATATTATATATATATATATATATATATATATATATATATATATATATATATATATATATTAAACTTGTATTATGAAATGGACAGTAATTTCTCCAAATGCAAATTAAGTCCAATATGAATAAACCTTGTTTGAAATTACTGCATTTGAGTAACTCCTACACCTACTTTTTGTTACTTGTTTCCCAGAGTTTTAAATGAAACCATGTGTTTCCACCTCCAATCTCACACTTGTACAGTAGTATGTTTCTATTAGGAAACTTGGGAGGTTTGTTGTAATTATTGACCACCTAAAAAAATTACATCATCTGTTTGGATCATTAAGCTTACAGGTACAGTACTGTCCACATTGCCACACTCTTCAATATATACATACACTCACGCACACTATACTGAAATATAAAGTACGCAGGGGGGTAACACTTACAGCATAAGAAAAAACATCTAATGTTTCTAGTTGTTTAAATGCTCAGCAGAGATGTGCATGTTTATACACTCACAAACATGTATGTATGTCCAAGTAAATATCACAGAATTTTGTTAAGTAACACTAGTCCCAGCTGCTGCTGCTTGCTGGAAATCTTCCACTCTGGGTCCACCAGCAAATTATTTACCATAAAATGGTGTTAGTTTAAACTACGACCATCAAATTTGGACCTTCATGTTTCTAAAAGTTTTAGTTATACAGTAATTACTGACAAATTATAAATGGACATTTTATGAGAATGAATACTTCAAAATGAAGTCTCTTGTGAAGTGAAAGAAATCACAGAACAACACCCATACATTCCAGTTGCCCTTGCTGAGCTGCTGCAGATGTAAGAGAAAGTATGAAGCAGGGAGCCTGTGTGCTGTCTCAAGTATGGCTACAAAGTCATGAGTTGCAAGAACATACTAAAAAGCAATTGACAGAGTTAACACCTTATTCTCAATCATAGTTTACATTGTATTTGAAAGATTAGTGCACTGCATCTCCACTTCCAAATATTTGCAGCTTCCTCAACACCCCTTGTCAACTTTACAACCACACTATAAACTTAGACAACTCTAATGCTTTTGGTATTAGTGTCTAGTATTGCTACCATATTTGTGATGGCATCTTTCAACCCCATTCACTTTGCAAAGGCATTTGTGGAAGAAGTCCCAACAGTCTCTGGGAAGATTCAGCTTGGTGTGCAGTACTGTACTTGTGTGTGCTGAAAAGCTGCAGCAGTGGGAGGAATATTATCCATTAATCTTCCTTTCTGTTTGAAGAGCTCTTTTAGGGCCTTATTCACTTTTTTTGCATGAGCTTGTGTTGTCATACATAGGATCACAAAGCGTTATAACTACACCATAAAATACGCTACAGTACAAGTTGGAAACACACTCGGATCGTGAAATCTTGGGTCCTGAGAGGGACATTTCATATTTCCCCTTTTTTTTTTCCTTGCTGGTAAGTGAATACATGAAAATCATGAATTGCTCGTGCCTTTTCAACACCAAGTGACTGAAATTACATAAATTGAAGTACTGTATTTGAAATATTTGCCAGCTCTAAAAGTAATCTTGTGTTTATTCAAATCCATAAACTGTATCAGTTGTGGTATTATAATGTGTTGGAATGATATAATATTAATGGAAAGGTACTTGAAGAACTATCCATAAAGTGTTTTTAAGACTGACTACTACAAAACTTTATACTGTATCATTTGTAATGTTTTTTTTAGTCTACTGAGTGTGTTATCTTTACATGGACTCTTCTTACATATTATTCAGAGTATGTAGTGAGGTTAGGATTGGTTCCATTAGTCTAGGTATGGTTAGATTACATTAGGTGATGTTAGGCATACTTGAAGGCACAACACCCCAACAAATCTTAAGATTGGGCCTCAGGTATACCTCACTATACAGTATACATGTAAAATTTTGAAAGCAAAAGTAGAGTTTTTATGAACTGGCTTAAAAAATCCCAATTACTAGAATTAATAGAGCACTTGCAGTCAATAAGATCCGAGTATCACCCAGGTCACAGCTGGGCAAAATTACCTGGGCTTTTATTCATTGACACATATACCTGTATATACTGTAGCTCATTATACATGTCAATATAAACTGCGGACTAGGCTGAATTACTAATGTTAATCCCAGACTAACCTGAATTAGTGATGTAAACCCTGATTAAATTGAAGTGGTGACATTAAGCTTAGACTTAGCATAACTGAATTGGTGATATTAAGCCTTGACTAAATTTACTTGTGACCTACTATGCATGCTGTGACCAACAGTGGATGAAGAAAGTTAAACATGTTGGAGGTCTCTACCCTGTCGTAACAGGGGACATGTTGATATTGGTTCAGACAAATTATTTTTAGCATAAATAGTGACTGGGTTGTTTATCTTGTTTTGTTTCCCTCCTTTATTGCCATGAAAAAATAAATAAATAAATCGTATAATTCAGGGTGGCTGGAACCATAAGAAAACACAGACTCCCTTTATTTGCTGTGATTCATCTTTACCTGTTACAGTAGTTAGAGCAAATGAATGATTACAAGTAAGGGGAGAAGCTGTGTTTACTCTTGATTCTGGCATATGACAGGAAAACTTGCAAGTAATGTATTGGCATAGGGTTGTTGTGATTGAAGGGGGATGTCTTTGAAACTTGTAGAAATGCACCCCAGAACATAACAGAATACATATTTTAAAAGTTTTATAATGCTTTTTACGGAATTAGTTTGGTCATTTCTTACCTTATACTCTGAAGTCTTCTAATGAAATAAATCCACAAGTTCACACTATGATAGTAAAGTACTGTATTCCCTACCAAACTGAGGTGACTTGGGGGACTCTGCCCTATTATGTAATATCCCTGATGGCCAGAACAAGTGCAGAACATTTTTGTTTTAAAGAGATTTTTGGGTATGGTATCGAGATGAATTCTTATCCAGGAAAAACCACACATTTATGGAAATTTCTGGGCATTGGCGAGTATTTTTTAGTCCAAACTATGTCTGGTACGGAGCATCATTGCTAGGGATAAGCAACTAGCCTGAATACTAGCCATGAGGCTTAACGCCTTCACTATGGGGACGCCCCTTTTAGTATTTTATTTGGCTAATGCCAGATGATTTTATTCAGCACAAAGGGAAACCCATGCACAAGTGGTTAACTGCAGTCAGACAGCTACAGAGCTGTATTCATTTATGCAAACACTACTGTACAGTATATTGTAAACATTTGTACACTAAACTGTACTCACCAGCAGACGAAGCCATCTTGAGCTTCTAATGATGCATAAAGTTAATATTACAGAGGAACTGCCTGTCCTGCATCATCTACTGTAGTTACTGTCACTCTCCTCTCTCTCTATGAAGGGATTATACACACATTGTATACTGTACATACACCTCTATACACTAGCCTACAGTAGGTATACACTGTTCACTCTGCTGTATACTGTATGTATGGTACTTTCACACTTACTGTATGTAAATTACACTTGTAGGAGTACTCACTTTTCACTTCTTAACACTGCTTAAACAGTACAGTATTCTTGTCTAATTGTATCCTGGTTCAGTTATGTACAGTACTGTACTGTACTGCCCAACAGATTTTGTGTATTGGAGAAATTCCGGATAGTGGGGCCATTACTGTATATGACCTGACAGGCTGGCCCATGATGCCAACATTAACAACAGGGTTGCCAGGTTGGGAACTAAATTCCCACCATATCATGCCCCCCCCCCCCCAAACCAGTCCAAAAACTGCCAAATGGCCTTTCTTTTCCAATAATAACCGAGTCATAGACTAGACAAATTGTACAGTTAGCCAAATGTTTTATTATATATATATATAATACCCACAAATATGTAGTACATTTGTTATACCTGATAAGCAAATAATGTCTGAAAATTGCTTATTTAGCTAACTGCAAAATATTGCTTAGATGATCTTTGGCATAATAAACTATAAATAAAATTACACTAGCTTTATTACATCCATGTCTTGAAGATGCAGCAACATATGAATAATGTGATGCAACAGGAAGAAAAATGCAATAATATTGTAATTTAATCATCTTTATTAGAATATAAATAAGAGTGCAAGTATGTTTATTTCCATTACACACTTGATGTTACACAACTGTAGAAAATATGAGACAACCATAAGTTGTGAAATTGAGTAAAACCAATGTACAATAATTAAACTTATTAAATTTCAATAATAAAATTCTTTAACAAATTAATGCCAACACATCTAAGTACAGAGGAATGCCTTACATTACTCATTACTTTAAAAGACAACAATCAATGCCTTATCAAATCACCAGTTGTGAATTATATTAAAATTATAGTGTACAGTATACAATACTATTAAATGAGAACACAAATGGATATGCATACAGTAGTTTTGTAAAGAAAGGCACTCACTACACAATTTTTATAGCCAATTGTTAAGATATTTACAAGAAACCTGAGGAAACATCTGCAAATTTCCTTATATTTTTTTTTAGCTTTACAGATAAAATTATATATGATAAAACACTGCATAAATCAACTGATATAAAGACAAGATCAGTTATCAGGAATAATCTATATAATGTATATAGAATGCTTAAATATAATGAAGTCTTTTCTAAGCATCTTGTTATTTTGTACAGGGCAGTGGGGTTGTGGAGCCAACTTCATTGTTGGTGGGCTGAGTGACCCAAGCTGTTGTTGCTGGTCTCCAGCTTCACACCTTGTTGAGAGGGTGCTGCTTGCACTATCACTTGGCCATGGCTTATCTGTGCCTGACTCACTTCTACTGGTGTGGCAGATGAGTGAGTTACCACTATATTTCCTTGACTGACGCTCTGGTTTACCACGTGTGCCTGAGACACGACTACTTGTCCATCCAATGCTGAAACTTGTTCCAGCTCTTCGCCAATGCTGTCGGCGAGAATTACCTGGTCGGCAGTCACCTGGGAAATCACCTGGCCTGTGGTAGGATCAATGGTGACTATGTGAGCCCCTTGAAGAAGGTCAGGTGGAACATCCTGAGACAGCACCACCTGTGTGACACCTTCAGGTAAGTTTATCTGACCTCCCAGTACCCCAGCCACATGCTGCAACACCATCTGGCCATCACCAACATCCACAGCCTCTACCTGTGCCACTTGGCCAGCCTGGTTCACCTGTACATGTCCCTGAGCTGCCTGTTCCTGTGGCACAAAGTGGTGAGACACCAGAGGCACTTGTTCATTCATTATGTCATCCATCATCTCCTCAACACTCTTACCTGCAGTGTAAAATTCCTCCATCTGTTCCATGGTAACTTTCCACTCAATTAACCGCCATAAGTTGTACTTGAGCACTTCATACTGCCCCTGTCCATAATCTTCAATCATCTTTACACCATAGTGTTGTAGAACCCTCCCTAGCACCACAGATACATGCTCCTCCAACAAGCCACAACTCAAAAGCAAATCATGATCAAACAATTTCTCCAAAAGTCGTCTGCATTTCATGTCCAATGTGTCCGCCATGATGGTTTCGGGCTCCCTTGTTGGGTGAGACTGTTCAACTGCTGAGGAAACTGAAGCATTTATTTCATTCTTTACTCTACTTCCTTCATAATTTATTGGAATGGTTTTACCAGGCTGTGGCAGAAGCCCAGCCAATTTATTCATGTTAACCTTTACACCTGAACTGTACACATCAGTAATGGTTGTAGTCACTGGAGCTATTTCTCGTGTGACTATAGTCATGGTTGGATGTGGGCCAGTAAAGCTATTAACCGAGACACCAGTACTGACTGCCACTGCTGCTGGTTCCATAATGTCGTCATCATCATCGTCCCACTCTGATCGCAACGCAGCAATTTCTGGATTTTCTGGTTCCAACTGTGGAGGAGGATGTGGCAATATTGGTTGCTGGCTGGTGCTGGGTACCATCTTGCTCGAACCCCGACCTGGTTTCACATCCGGAGAAAAGATTGCCTTGTTTTGATGAACTGACTCAATGTGACGATGAAGTTTACCTTCAAATCTAAATTCTCTGCTACAAAGCTTACAAGAATATGTTGGAATACAAAATGACATTAATTCAACAGGTGGAGAGACTATATTGCCAGAATTACTAGTAGTAACAAAGTAATCTTCTTTCTTTGACTTGTTACTAAGAGGGTTGGCTGTGATGTCAACGGGGTAAGAACCAACCCGATTGCCAACTTTCATTTTTGTGTCATCTGGCCTGTTCTCTACTTTTACCCTTTTCATACTATTATCTGAAGATTTTGCCATGGAACTGACCACATTTTGCATGGTATTAGTAACATTCAAAGGCCTTTTATCTGGTTGTCTTGTGATGTCCTTTAATATCTGTTTGACTGGCTCTTTAGGAGGATTATGTATAAATTTTCTCACTAATGCAGCTGCTGCTTCAGATGACTTCTCTGAGGAATCCTTCTCCTTCACCTTAACTTTAACTTTGGTCTGAGTCTTAACACCAGATTTTGGTGTGGTAAAGCAAGTTTCGCAGTTCTTCATGTTACACACAAAGTCCTTCCCATGCTGCTTGTTCTTACTCATGCGTTTTCCTCGCCCCTCAGTCTCTCCTTCTTCTGGTACACTTGTGGTAGTTTTTAAATCTGCTGCTTCAACGGTGGTCCTTGACTCTTCTGCCCCTGAAGCGTTTGAATTCTTTGTTTCTTCTGGTTCATAACTTAAAATGTTCTTCATCATACTTTTCCTTATAGCACGTAGTTCAGCAGCTCCTGATAACCCAAAATGACTATGCTTTCTCCCTCGACCTCTAGGCCTCTTAAACTGTGAGGGGGGTTGTTCACCTCTGCCTCTTCCACTCTGTATATCTAATATTTGGCTTTTATTTACAACTTCTTGGTCTTCTACTCTACTATCTTGTCTTACTGAATTCACTTGTGGTCCCAGAACAAAATCTTCTTTGTGGACCGCCCTCACTTCCAAAGCAGAAATATCTTGTATGGCACTTCCTTGTTGACCCTGTGCCATACTCCCCTGCTGGTCCTGTGTCACACTCCCCTGCTGGCCTTGTGTCACACTCCCTTGCTGATCTTCAGGGCTAAAACCAATCTCCTGCACAGCACTTCTCTCTTCTGATTTTGTACCTATACACTGCCTTGTCATGGAGGAAACCACTTCTTGTAAAAATTCTGAGTGTCCATCCCGCGTCACTTCGCTGCCAGCTTCTCGAGATGATTTTGAATTTCCTTGCACAATTGCATCAAATGCTGCATCCTGTATTGGATCAGATGCCATTTCTGTTGAATCAGGCATTGCAAATACCTTTCGATCTACCTGATCCTCCCCTATTCCTCTTTCTTGCTGTTCCTCTCCCTCCTCTTCATCTGAACTGTAGTTGCGGTCCATACCTTCATCAAATATGTCATTCTCATACATGTCATCATCTGCTGGACGTGGTGTAGGGGGAGCAGATACCTGGGTGCTTGCAGATACCTGCCCCTGATACTGGCGGGGAATAATGACACGGCCACCTTCCTCATCCGTCTGGGTTGAGGTTGTGCACATTACCTTTTTGGCCCTTCGCGTTTTGGGTTTGCTGTTCAGGGCATCTTTGGGAGCTTTGAAAATCTGTGGAGCAAGGCCAGTCTGCTTGAGTTCTCCATCCAAAAGATTGCCAACCGTTGGCAGTTTGTCAAGAATACTACCTTCCGCCACAGCTCCATGATTCCACTGAACATGTCGTTCGTAATCACTTAAGCGAATGAATGAACGAGGGCAATATTCGCACTTGAACATACGAGGTCCTAATTTTTTGGTAAAATGTTCATCAGCAACTTTTGTATGGCGTTTAATGTGGGTGATAAGGTGATTCTTCTGGGTGAAGCATTTACTACATAGGTGACACTTGAAAGGTTTCTCACCTCTATGAATACGCAGATGAATATTTAAAGCCCCCACCGTGAGGAAGGCTTTGTGACACACATCACAATATACACATTTACTCTTGTCATGAAGGCGCATGTGTACCTTAACACAGTCTTGGCGGCTGAATCGTTGGTGGCAAACAGGACATTCAAACTGTTTCTCTATCCCATGCACCACCAAGTGTCCCTGTAGATGTACTTTGCGGGCAAATGATTTTGGGCAATGTGGACACTGGAATGGCTTTAGATCAGAATGTATAGCCATGTGCTGCACCAGAGTCTTGCCAGTCATCATTACTTTACCACAAACCTCACAGGAAACTGGCATCTCCAAAGTCTGACTGCCACCAAAGGTAGGGGGGCCCACAGGCTCTTGTTTAATACAAGCCAAACTACTACGTGCACCCCTACCTCTGCCACGACCCATAGGCTTGCTGGGTCGCATGAGGTCTTGTGGTGAAAAGATGATGGTGCCTGGAGGTGGTTCCATACCCTCCATTGTATGGAAATCACTTTCCATACTCGAGAAATCCTGGAAAATAAATCAGATCTCAATTATTGATGTTGGCATAAATCACGGCACTGTACAGTTCACACTATACATTGGAGATGTGTTTCAAAGAAAAATCACTAAAGTGAAATGCTTAAAATGAGGGTCTTATTATATTTCATGGCTATTCAAAAGATTTTCAGATTTAATGTGTATGACTGCAACCCTGGAACATCAGCCCGGTGAAGTTCCACAGCAATGATGCTCAAACCATATGTTTTGAGTAGGGCACGACTTTGCAAATGAAGCAGAAAGTATGGCTTTCTCTAATCAAATTACAAAATTTGTGCTGAAAAGCATTAACATTACCCCACAACTGATGAATGAGGAATTTGTTGCCCTGACGGGACCCATTCAGAGCATTCAAATATCCATGAACGTCCACAAAAAAAGCAAAATCATGCACCCATCATCGATCTTCATACTCGAGAATTCGAGAACCTTTGGACTCAAAGTTGGCAACATGTTCGCGAAGCGCCCACATACGAGCTCGAGCAGCTCCTCTGCTCAACCAATGCACATCAGTGAAGTACAAGATTTCTCCATACTGGGTCTGAAGGTCTTCCTCAAACTTCTTAAATTCAGTGATTGTGCCCGTGCTTCAATATGGAATCTATCGACTTAACAACAGTCATAACATGCTGGACTTTAAGTGCTTTAGCACACTGACTTTCTTGATGAATTATACAATGAAATACCATTGGCAGGTTGAGTCCTTGTTCTTCGTCTATTTTCTGTAAAGAACCTCTGAAGCCGAAGCCATCTCCAGCCATATTTGGAACACCATCAATTGTAAGCTTTTCAAGCTTAGTTTCATCCAGTTTGAACTGTTCCATTGCAATTTAAACTCACGAAGGCGATATGTCACCCGAGTACGGCCACACATTGTTCGTAAAGTCAGCATGTTTTCTGTAACCTCAAAATCTTTGTCAAGTCCCCTTACAAAAATCAGAAGCTGCTCGGTGTTAAAAACATCCTTAATCCCATCACATGCCAAAGAACAGCACTCGAAGCTAGCAATCTTCTCTTTTCATTGAGTTCGGATGTTGTCTGGTATTTTCTCAACACGAGCCATCACTGTTTGCCGACTCAGACTCACTTGCTTTGCAAGGTTTAATTTCTCAGGGCAGCAATGTTTTGCAAATGCCTCTATTAAGACTTGACATACTCACCATCTTGAAATGGTATGAGATGCAATGCAATCACCTCTAGTAATTGCATGCCCTGCTTTAGTGATGTTTTCATTGGCATTACTGAGGTTGGTGAATAATTGCTGATGAAGGCTAAGATTTTTATGTAAAGCTGATGATTTAGTCTTTCATCTTTGCTAAAGGAATCGTATTTTGCTGCATGCTTTGTTTTAAAATGTCACTATAGTAGGTTATTTCGCTTGGTTTCAGCCACTGTTTGCCAACAATTAAAGCAGGATTGAATAATCTCTTCTTAGTACGTGATGCAAAGGCCATGATGTAAAATTGTAAACTCACAGAGCCAAAATGGCAGGAATCTGTCCACAACACACCCAAGCTCTCTGTCAGTAGGGGAAGGAGTGTTTTATGTGACACAGTGGCAGAGGTGCTGGGTAGGTGGAACCAAGGATACCGCCGAGCAAGCCAGGGAAAGTAGTGTTGCCTCTGCATATGACAATTATCCCAATACAAATTCTATTTTGAGAAGAGCACAACTGAATATTGAAAAATATTATTGGGTCACTGATGGCAGCCAAATTATGAAGAAATATTGATATCCCTATATTTAGCCAATATTATGGAATGTGAGTAGCTCACTGCATGTGTGCAATAATATACAGTATGACAAAAAAGATCAAACCAATATAAGATAAAATATCATCAACAGATCCCCTTAAAATACAATGAATTCAAATACGATCACGGGCCTCTCTTAACACCCTCGGCAGGCCAGAGTTTGGCCATCCCTGATGTACAGTAATACCCCTTGGAAGCTCAGGATGTGTTTCTAGAAAGAGTTGTCAGTAAATCAACTTACAACAGGGTCATGATAACATACATACTGTATAGTACAGTACAGGTACTCCTCAACTTTCGACCTACTCAACTTACGACCGCCGCAGTCTTAAAAATATTTTTCAAATTACAATACTGTACGTATTTTTGAGTCCCGACGTTAGTGATCGCGCTGTGTTCTGACAACATTTTCGTTTGTAATTCCCTTTAAAATAGCTGGCAAGTGTAAAAGTGAGAGTTCTGGTGGTGCTGAGAAGAAAAAGAGACACCCCATTTTAGATTTTCTATGTATTATTTTCGCATTTTCGACTTATGACCTGGTCGTCGGTCCCTAACCCCGTTGTAAGTCGAGGACTGACTATAGTATTTGATATGAAGATATATTCCTAACATTATGTTACCTTTGAGTGATACATGATGACTATATTTGGCTTCTTGTACACTAAGAAAACTGATTAAATAAACCAGAGAATAGGCAGATGCATTATGCACTACAATATTATTTATTAAAAGCTGGTAAAATCACTGAGTATAATATTATTTACTAACTGCTGAAAACAAATGTTGTGTTAAACCCCAACCATCTCGAGGAGGAAGAGAGACAGAAGTCAGCTGTTCGCAGCAGGAATTTAATACAATGTAATAACTCTTCTGGGGTTGGGTGTGGGATTTTTTTATTATTATTTTACGATAATATTTTATTAACCCGGCACCAACTGAACTTAAATAGCATAAGAATTATGGTGAAACTGCAAGGGAGACGGTTCTCCAGCCAGCCACCCACCCTACCTCCCACCTATCCCACACACAATTCATTTCCCACTCTTCATTTTTCTTATTTTATAGTACAGTATATTTTATTTATTTCTAAGTCACAGAAGAGCATTGCAATAATATTTCCACAACTTTATGGTTCCTTATGTAATAAAGGCACACGCACATCCGCCTCAGAGCTAACAAGCCCCCCGTGTGTTGTGGTGATTAGACTCAATATTCTCCCACACAATAAAACCCCTACGCTCTTTTTCTTTTCTTATTTTATATCTTTATATTACTGTAAGGTACACAGTATTTTCTTCATTCATAAGGCACATTAGCACGTTGAACTGACTTTTCCGCATATTCTGTGATTACCCACACATAACAGTGGCATTAGCGCTAAGTCATGTGAGAGGTGACGGGTGTATTTTGGCATGCTAGAAACATAACAGCACTTGTAGAGCACTTGCATTACCTAATATATGGTTGCTCTTACATTATATGAGATGCTTTTTAACACTATTTATGCATTATATTTGGATACACAGGCTAACTCTAAAACAGAGGCTGATGCACACGACTTCTAGCTATGTGAAACAAGTGACGTATAACGAAAATTTCTTCTTGTATTTATTAGCAATGTATAGTGAGGACCCCTGTACTTATAAGATTAAATTAAAATTTTAGCCGATAAAAACTTTGCAACTCAACTGCCAGTGAGATGCAAATACCACCAGATATAGTATACGTAGCACAGTATAAAGAAACACAGTTATGAGCTTGTCACATGAAAGACATACTGCACCTCATCCTGACTGGAAGCTGGCTGAGGCTCCACTGCAGATATCATCTGGCCTTGTGCATTACTGGCAGTAATAATGGTGTGCATCTGTCCTTCATCATCATCAGCTGCACTGTCATCCATTAACATCACCTTCACTTCCCCACCGCCCACACCCATCACCTCTATGGATGATGATGCCATTTCCTGAAAATATAAATTAACTTCTTGTAACATGTGAACAGAATAGAACAGTACAGTACAATAGTCATAAAATACCTGGAAGACAATCCATACATAAGAACATAACATAAGAATGGAGGAAACTACAATGGGCCTATTGGCCCATACTGGGCAGTCCCATTTACACCCAACCCCTATCGCTCATATATCCATCCAAACTATGTTTGAAGCTATCCAGCATATTCGAGTTAATGATGATGTTTGGTAACTTGTTCCACTCATCCACTAATCTATTTTCAAACCAGTGTTTACCTAATTCGCGCCTAAATCTAAATTTGTCAAATTTAAAACCATTGTTACAAGTTCGCTCCTGGTTGGATAGTTTGAGTACCTTTGTAATGTCACCTTTGTTTAGCCCTGCCTTCCATTTATAAACCTCGATCATATCGCCCCTCACTCTATGTCTCCTGAGGGAGTCCAAATTAAGATGCTTTAACCTGTCTCTGTACTCAAGGTTCCTAATGCCCGGGATTAGTCTTGTCACTCTCCTCTGAATTCTTTCAAGGGATTCTATATCCATTCTGTAGTACGGTGACCAGAATTGAACTACGTAATCCAAGTGAGGTCTCACAAGTGCAAGATATAGTTTTAGGATGACCTCGCTAGTTCTTCACAACTTTCTATATGTATTAACCAAACCTAAGTTCACTGGTAAACCTTTATGGCAGTACAGTACTGAACATTAAACCCTCAATAATTTCATAGTGACAGGTCAATCAAATTACCCTAGTGTGTGTATATATATATATATATATATATATATATATATATATATATATATATATATATATATATATATATATATATATATATATATATATATATATATATATATATATATATATATATATAATTATTATTATTATTTAATTTTTTTTAAATCTAAATTTAGGAACTTTGATATAAATACTGTATTGTATAATGGTAAAATGAACACACCTCAAGCCACCTCACATGTATATTACAGTATACAGTAAAACCTCAAAAGTCCAGACAATTTGGGGAGAAAGGGGGTCTGGACTTATACCAAGTGGGGTCATGGGAGCCACTGTGCACTAAGCAGCCCCCTGATGACCATAAAATTTGTATCTAAATCTACAATAAATGTCATGTGTGTTTCCTTTTACATTTTTCCTTTATATATAGTAGTAGTACATTTCAATAAATTGTTCTACTTCGAACATGCAATTCAACAAGCTGTCAAGGCTGTCCTTGGTGACAAAGTGACCTGCAGTGGCAGCTTCTACCATCTGACGCAAGTATCCTGGAGAAAAATACAAGTACTCGGGCTATCGACACTCTAAAAGGACAGTGAAGATTGCACGTGACAAAATAAACAAACCCAATTAAGCTCTTGTTGTTAGGTTAGGTAGGTTGGCTTGTGCCCCTATATTGGTTATATAATACACAGGCTTCGGCGTACCTGACATTCTACCAAGAATAAATTGAGGCTTAGATGCAGGCCACAAGCTTATAAATAAGTCATTCACTTGCATCGTTTGATATCACTTTCACCACAATTTATCCTTCACTATACTGCACTGTGGTTTATTTTCTCGCAATGCAGAGCCATGAACATTTACCTTAACTCTTCAAGTATATGTGGACAATGTGACATAAAAATATATATATAAAATACAAAAATAGCAAGTTATTGTCATGTGAGAGTTTGGCCTTATAGGGCCTGATGAAAACAATTGTGGTATTTTCAGGTAATTACAGAACAATGCGTCTATACATCACACACACGCACACAGAGGAGTCAACCTTGTGAACACTAAAACACAGAATCCATCCACAAACCCTACACAATCATTTATCAGAGAACATTATCACTAAAAAAAATCACAACAAATGACGAATTAAATGTAACAACTGTAGGAGTGCTTTTGTTCATTATAATAACACATATTGCTATAATAAGCTCACGAAGAATATATCAAAGTGAAACAATACATTAACTCAAAACAATGTTACTTTTATTTACATTCCCCGTAAATTATGTGTACTGGGGGGGGGGAGCAGGTCGCCATTTTCTCTCTTATCCGCCGTTCTCCTACCCAACACTTATTTATCGCCAGTTTCTCACTTTATCAATTATTTATCGCATTTGATGTAGTTATACAAGAGGGTGGGGATATCAACGAAGTGTTGGTAAGCGGGGGAGGAGATTGAGGCCCAACAAAGCGGTTAAATACCTTATATTATCACCATCAAGTTCCCATTCTCGATCATTTGCTTAATGAAAGAAAAATTCACAACTTCGTTTCCCGTTCTCCTTAAATCCTGAATTAAAGTAAACAAACAGACATGTGAAAGCAAGACACAGCTACACACACCTCGTCTATGTCATAAGGCACCAGAACAACACACCAACTAAGCTAAAAGATGAACTAGAAGCTTGAAAATCAATAGAGACGCTGTAATGGACATTTTGGGCAGGCGTCGCCAGGAATCCCAGACTCTCTCCCTTCAAAACATTTCCCATTTTCACACAAAAAATAGAGAGAACGGCAGCCATCATCTCCTAACTCTCCTCCATACTCACAAGTGAATGCCCCTCGACGTCTTCCCGGCAGAGGAGTCCACCTACGGAGGATTAATCCGCTGAAAACTGGAGAAATATTTCATCACACACTCAGCTCACACAAGCTAAAACTGCCAAGTCTCGCCGCCCGCGAGAAGCTGCGAGACTGTGACGTCATAACAACACTCGTTCAAAATGTTTAACAAACTTCTACCGTTATATTACTGCCTCCGTGTTTATTGCCTCAAATAATGTGTTATTATTCATATATGACTGTCAGATTTGTAATATCAGTACAAAGAACATCCTGTACCCATATTTACCTTATTTATGTTTCGGTATTACGATACTAATGTACTACATATAATGTTGACTTTTTTACTTTTACTTTTATCTTCTTCACCACTGATCGGCTCCCGTTAGCGCTAACAATAGATCACATTGAAATATACACGGTTGTTTACATTGGCACGGTTGTTTACATTGGCACGGTTGTTTACATTGGCACGGTTGTTTACATTGGCACGGTTGTTTACATTGGCACGGTTGTTTACATTGGCACGGTTGTTTACATTGGCACGGTTGTTTACATTGGCACGGTTGTTTACATTGGCACGGTTGCTTTAGCGTTACGCAATGCATTCCAATCGCTCCCTGTAGCGATTGGAAACGCAAACGCAATGCAAACACGTGAATGGAAACCTAGCTTTGCTCATCTAACTACTGCACAATACTCCTGATCACCACTACATTTTATATTTGTAAGATGATAAAAACCAAGTTATATTACCCGTGAAATTATTATTTTACGCTTGGCAGGTCGATCACGTCTCTCTTAAGCGGCCCACACACGTTCAATAACATTAACTCAATATATGATATTGACAGTATTATTGATCGTATATGGGTGATATTGAAGGTTTGTGCAATATATTAAAGAAATCAAAATTGGTTTGATTTTTATTGACAGGTTTCGACGACAGTGGTGGCTGGAGTGTTGTAACGACGTTCTTCTGATAACCGCATCCGGATCATATAAAAATTCTACCCCAGACTAGCCAAGTAAACCAACTAAAGAATCCCCCCCCCCCACGCTATCACAGTTACTACAACACACTACCACATTTACCACAACACACTACCACATTTACTACAACACACTACCACATATTACAATACACTATCACACGCACTACCACACCTACTACAACACACTACCACACTTACTACAACACACTACCACATACTACAATACACTATCACACGCACTACCACACCTACTACAACACACTACCACATTTACCACAACACACTTCCACACTTACTATAACACACTACCACACTCACTACCCCACTTACTACAACACACTACCACACTAAACGAGATAGGTTTTAACCTTTTGAGTAGTAGGGGTTTCTCTTAGTTGAATGAAATCGTCTGGTTTTAGCAAGAATAAGAAAAAGTCAAACGGCTTCACTTACACTTAAACAAAAAAGTAACGTCCCAATAGAGAGCTTTATGTCGACATGGGAGGAGAACGGAAGTGAGTCGCCGCGACCCAGATAGTAAAGGTTTTGTCTCGGTAATGTGATAACTGTGACTCCATCCATTGGTGTTTTACCGACTGTTAATAGCATCCATCGCTGTTTTACCGCCTGTTAACAGCATTCAACGGTGTTTTACCATTTGTTAACAGCATCCATCGGTGTTTTGCCATATTAACAGCATCCATAGTTATTTTACAACTGTTAACAGCAGTCATAGTTATTTTACAACTCTTAACAGCAGCCATAGTTATTTTAAGGGCTGTTACATTGGCGATCTACAGCATTGTATAGAGATGTGGCGTACAGGAGCTACTCGGGACTAAAAGATCTTTAGTTTTTGTTGTGTTAAAAATATTGAACAAAGAATTACCTGAAGGTCCGCGACCATATCATGGCGTCTAAGGTAAGTCTTAACTCAGAATACGCAATAATTCATAGTAACTGTTAATGATAAAATATAATAATTGTAATTTATGACAAGGATACAAAATAATTAAAACTATTGTGATAATCATATTAACTGTTGATATTGATAATAATTTGCAACAAAACTATACTCGGTATATACTGTAACTTCATTATTTACGAAGTTTACAACACAGACATTATACCTGTATAATGTCATCACCACGTACACCCACAAGACCAACATAACATACCGTATATTCACAAAGCCAGCACCACCACGTACAGGTAGGCCGCGTCAACAGGTGTCATCTGGGCAATGCTGCAACAGGACCAACGCCAGAAGAACGTCTGCAAAAACTCAACGAAGCCATCAGCGCCATTACCACTGACGATGTTCGCACCGTAAGTTTCATTCTGAGCCACCAAGTCACCCTTATGTCCTGGGAGTCTTCTGTTATAGTATACCCTTCTTTCCCCACAGCCAAACTGTGGAATGCTCTGCCTTCTGTGTTTCCATACTCTTACAACCTGTCTCACTTTAAAAAGCTGGTTTTGTGGCATCTCCGTGGTGTAGATTAATATAATCTTTTTCTTTTCTATTTTTAATTTCTTTTTAATCTTATTTTTTCGCCCCCTAGGCCCCGTTGTGGGTCGATGACCTGTGCCCGAGTGGGCTATTCCCCTTAAAATAAAATATTTATAAAATAAAATACATCAGCTTACTAACTGTTCGGGCGGTTGGTCTGTTCCTTGTTACTTTACTATGAACTTTATATTTCAGTGTTAGTACAGTACAAGACGAAATCGGAGTACCCAGAGAAAACCTGCCGTGATTGATGGTGTCATACTGGATGACACCCGAGTTTTCTCACCTGTATCTCGGGCATAGTGGTGAAAGGTATGCGTGTATCCGCTGTCACCAACATTATGAGCCCTCGAATTACTATGAGTCCCTTTGAGTCACTATGAGTGCCTCAGCCACTTTGAGTCTCTCTGGATCACTGAGTACCCCAATGTAAGAGAATGCACATGGGGCATACCAACGGTAAGGAGGCGTATTATATGTCCCAACGGGATGAAGAAACTGCACTATTTGAGACTGAATGTGAGAAGGACCTGGGTGTGTATGTTGACAATGAGCTGAAGTTCTCGGGCCATTGCGAGAAGGTAAATCGGACAAATGAATTATTGGGTCTAAAAGAAGGTCGTTCAGATATCTAGACGGTCCGTCCCTCGTAACGATCTTCAAAAGTGAAGTGCATCCCCATCTGGAGTACTGTCACCCCGTCTGGTCCCCGAGATATGCTAAGGACTGTCAGTTGGTTGTAAATGTTCAAAGGAGGGCCACCAGACTGGTGCCTGCACTTCGGCACCTCAGCTACCCTGAGAGATTGGAGCGCCTGAACTTGCCTAGCTTATACTACAGGCGGGCAAGGGACGACCTAATTGAGGTATATAAACATCTCAAAGGACACTATTCAATCGAGTGTCCTTACTTGGAGCTGACGGACGCTCGCCCCACAAGAGGTCACAGCTCAAGATTGAAGAGGCCGCAGGTCCAGAAAACTGTGAGGGCAAACTTTTTCGGAGTGGGAGTTGTAAACTCGTGGAACAATCTACCAGAGAGTGTTGTGACGGCACCGAGTGTGAGCTCTTTCAAGACCAAATTTGACCAACAATGGAACAGGTTCAGGTACATTCAGGAGCCGGTGCATGACCAGTACTTGCCAACAGTGCGTAACAGAGACGTGACCGATCGCCCAAGCGGCTAACGAGTCGATCATTTGGTGAAGAGGATAAAAGAAAAGGTAAAGAAACAGAGACGTGACCGATCGCCCAAGTGGCTAACGAGCCGATCAGTGGTGAAGAGGATAAAAGTAAAAGATGTGATTTTCGCCCGGTTAGATAGAAGAGGCTTTCCAGCTTATACCAATGAGTGAGTCACGTGACATCGCCAGTCCTTCTAAACTCTTCTGAGTCACCTTCATTTACAATGAGTTATCTTTTGACTCGGTGTAAGAACTTTGAGTCTCCATAAATCATCATTAGTTACTGAAGCCCATGAATCACTGTGAGTCATCATTACTAACTGTAAGTCCCATGATTCATCGTAAGTCGCCGTTAGTAATTGAGTCACTGATTCACCCCACAGGTGGTATCATGTATCCCCGGCAACATAGAAGTGGGGGCAGTATACCAGCTAGTGTTGGGGGCCTCATCTGAAGGCCGACCTCGCAGGGTGAGCGCCACCTTACTCCACCTCGCCCTCTACCACACCGCCTTCCACTGTGCCAAGCTCCTCCTCCACCTGGGCGCCTCCACTGAGGGTGAGTCACTTCCTCTACCTACATTTACTATAGATTTGTCTTCCACTTTTCAAATATGTCAATAGTTCCTTTTTTTCTTGTGCATATTTTTCACAATCTTAATCTTTTTATTGTTTTTATCATCAGTTATGTTTTCATTAATATCATTTCTGTATTTAACAACTGCTATTATCATTATCATCACTATTACTGTTATGTCATTATTATCAAAATACACACTATGTGTTGGCAGCCCAGGAGAGTCAACTAGGTGACCGGGCACTACACTGTGCGGTGAGGGTCGGCAACTACCACCTGGTGATGATGTTATTAGACTACGGTGCCTCCCCCACTTCCGTCAACGCCTCCCTAGACACCCCGCTCCACCTGGCGGCAGAGAAGGGCCTCGTTCACGTAGTCAGGAGCTTGTTGGACGCCGGCGCCCATCACGACACCAGGAACAGGTCATCAATTATTTTGTGAAAAAAATTAATTATCATATCCGTAGCTTCTCTATCTTTTTAAAAAATTAAGAGATCAGAGCACTTTTTTTCTCTGAATCTGAGAAAGGAAGTGGGGATGGAAATAGAAGTAGCTCTCTCAATAGGCAAAAAGAAATCATAGCACGGAGGGTATCATTGAAGGATTCCAGGTAACAATGTACGAACCCAAGTTATAATGTACTACTGTACTTCAGGTAACAATGTACGAACCCAAGTTATAATGTACTACTGTACTTCAGGTAACAATGTATAAATAAATCAAGTGTCGTCCTCATATCTGAGGATTGGCGAACGCAGTTCTCTTGCAACGATTTCGGGCTGTTTTTAGCAATCTCAGATTTTTCACATCACGGGACCTCCGCTAACAATACACTATCTCAGCTAATATGACTCCAGGTAACGAGGTATGACTCCAGGTAGCAAGGTACGACTCCAGGTAATAAGATATGACTCCAGGTAAGTGACCTGAGGTAACAAGATATGACTCCAAATAACAAGGTATGGCTTCAGGTAACAAGGTACAACTCCAGGTAATAAGATATGACTCCAGGTAACAAGGTATGACTCCAGGTAACAATGCACAACCATAGATTATAATTTACAACCCCCCAGGTAACATGTCGCCTACGTCCACACAGGTACCAAGAGACGCCTTGGGATGCAGCCGTGTTGTCTGGGTCACCATCGTCCCTTGTCTGCGCTGACCTTATCCTCACACAACACTTGAACGAAAACGACGAAAAACTGTAGCAAAGCCACCATATGTGTGTGTGAAGATCCATAAGGGCTGTATGAACCATTAAATAGTGTTTAGACCATAAATGGAGCTACATGAACCACTAGATATTTTTAACTCAAGTGACATGTCAACAAACAAATGGATGAGGTCATTAGTCACGAGGTTGTCGGATAATCTTTGTAGAAATTACTAAAAGCGTTTTGCTCTTACATACAAAAATTATAATATTATTTTCTATTAAATTACAACTTTATTAATGGGTTGAATTATGAGATTTTGAATGATATTAATTTTATCGATATGACTTATTTTAAGATATTTATGTACAAGTATTATAATGTGGCAACAATGATTCACTGTTGCTGAAGGCAAGAATTAAATCATCTAAATGAAGTTATCTGTAAACATATTTACATGTGTATGAGGCTAGTTTGAATGAAAATGATTTTCTTAAAGTACGAGAGAAATATGTTTCAATATGTAGAAATGTGACTCTGATGACTGGGAGTTATGTACACTGTTTATGTTCTGTTATATAACAATGTGAGGAAGGCGTGTCACGTTACCCAACGGGAAGAAGAAACACCATTATCAGAGGAGTGTGAACATAACGTGGATGAGTACGATGAAAACGAGCTGAAGTCCTCTTGCCATTGTGAGAAGGCGAATGAAGCAACTAACCTATAATAGTAGGTCTTACTATTTTACATATAATTTTCACCACTTAGTTTACTGGAGTAGGGAGGTTGGTCGGTACTTTATTAGATTACAAGTGGACTACAAAGATAATTGCAAATGAATAGTAGCTATAGGTAGATCTCCCCCATCTCTATCACTTTTCCTGGTAAAGGTGTAGAAGAGGGTAACCACCAGAAGGAATTGTCCGAATTGATTGAATTTTTTCTACACTAATATGATATTAAACACAAAAGTGGAAACGAAAAAGCATTTAGTTTAACAAATTTATTGACAAAGCTTGGAGTACAGTTTGCCTATTCTGAGTAATTCAGTCAGGTCTTGACACTGAGGGTGGTATCACTTCTCACTGCCACGCAGGACAGAGGTTCACACACAAAGAAATACATATTCATTAACAGTGTATATACATATATATATATATATGCACACACACACATAGTATGTGTATATATATATATATATATATATATATATATATATATATATATATATATATATATATATATATATATATATATATATATATATATAACCTGAACTAACATACCCATAGGTTGGGTTTGTGAAAAACACCGTCTCTTCTGTGAGGACAAACTTATTTCTTACTGTGATCAGTACTGCACTGCAAGCCACAGCATTCTTCTCATTCCAAATAAGTTAAGAAAACTGGGGGCCCACCACAGGTGTTTGGTTAGGTTAGGTTTGGTTTAGTTTAGCTTAGTTTAGTTTAGTTTAGGGGTGATAACTCAAAATGGCTCATTTCTGATACAAATCATGGTCAAAATTGTTTGAAACACATCAAAGTACATTATTTCAACTGGTTGGTCTATCCCAAAAGGTATACCATAGAAGAGGTAGTGTAGCGTATGGGGTCCACAACAGTAGCACCACTCCCTTAAGGCTTTGTAGTAATCGTGAAATACTATTTTGAGCTTTTGTTAAATTTTTCTCATGGTATGAAACTGCATTGGCTTACAAAGTACTGTATATTTTTGTTTGATTGTGATTGGAGCCACTAGCTGATGGCTTGATGGATGGGACAATGATAAAAGTTTTATTCAGTTGGTTGAATAAATACACCAGTGTAATAATGTGTTTACTTATACCCAAATATGCTGCTTTTAGGTACCATAAGTGTAATGTGTGTAGGAACATATCTCCATACAGACCAGTATAATGACACCTTTTAGTGCTGATTAAATTAGTGCTTTCTTAAAATAACCTAACCCCATCGTTAAACAAGGAACACCGGTATACTTCCCACTGACATCAATTAAGTTGAAATATCCTGAGTCAGCATCCTGCCATTGCTTCACATAGTGATTCTGCGAGCCATGATTACTAAATCACAACATGTAATTTTTTTAGTTTAATTAAACAGAGCCAGAGGGCAGCGGTACACCCTCCACCCCCACCCGGGAGGAGGCACCAACTCTTCCTCTCACCCAGGAGAAGGCGAGCGCCATGTAAACAATGACATTTCTAGCCACACCCTGCAAAATACAGTGTACATGGTATTTAGTAAATGCTGCAGCTGCTGAGAATGGAGGGGGGGAGGGGGCGGAGTTACTACCGAGAGCAGAGATGTTACCGAAAACAAATTCTGGTTTGAATGTCATGTACACTAATACTGACACATTCCTTGATAAGAGAGAGGAGTTTGAAACACTACTGAAGGTACACCAACCCGATATAGTGGTTGTTGTAGAACTGTTGTACAAGAACAGGAGACTTGACCCAGAGGAATGTGAGTTCAGTATTGATGGATATGACTTATTTATGAACCTTTCTCAAGAAACTTGCAAGAGGGGTGTGGTTATCTATGCTAGAGAAGACATTAGAGCCAGCCAGCCGAGAGTACAAGGAGAGTATGTTTTTGAAGAATCCAAGTGGTTTAAATTAAAGGGAGGAGACTTACTTATTGTCGGGTGTATCTACAGCTCCCCAAACTGTAGCTTATCAGACCAAAGGAACCTAAGAGCCTTAATAGACAATACAGCGATGCTCAACCCTAGCCACCTCATCATGGGGGACTGTAAGTATGGCGACATCGACTGGAGAAATGAGTTCACGCCAAATGACTTAAATAACCCTGCTACTCTTTTTGTGGAAACTATGAGAGATAATTTTCTGTTCCAACATGTTAGAGACCCGACAAATTACAGAGGGGAGCAAACACCCAAGCCACTAGACCTCATCATAACAAACGAGGAGGGTATGGTGGCCAAACTGGAACACCTTGCCCCAGTTGGCACCAGTCACCATGTAATGTTGTCATTCAGATTTAACTGTTACTTCGTTCACTACAAAACCAGGCCAAGGTGCAAATATTGCAAGGGAAATTACTGCAGGATGAGGGAGGAGATGAGGGGTATCCACTGGCCTAACTCACAAAGGCATGAGAACGCAGACACTAAGCTGAATATCATAATTAGTAAAGTGACCTATTTGATCGAGAAATATACAGGATACCCAAAACCAAACCCAGTGCCTCCAGGAGTACGAGGAGACCCCCACACATGAACTATGTGGCGGTGGACAAAGTTAAGAAGAAAACCCAGAAATTCAAGGCTTGGGTTAGGTCAAATGATGAGCAGGACAGGAGGATATGTGCAAGAGCCAGGAACCAAGCAAAGTCAGAGTGTAGAAGGGCTGAAAAGGAGTTCCAGAAGCTGGTTGCAAGTGAGGTCAAGTCAAACCCAAAGGCATTTTACTGCTATGCAAAATCAAAATTAAAAATGCTAGTAGGAGTATCGGACCTGAGGCTTGAAGATGGTAGTTACGCAGATTCTGACCAGGATAAAGCTGAGGCATTGAACAGTTTCTTTTCCTCAGTGTTCACAAGAGAGAGTATGCGATCACTCTTCCTGTGTTTGAGGACAAATGGTTCGACACATCACTGACCCACATTGTGTTCACAGAAGAGGTTATAAGAAATAAACTGTCAAAGCTCAAGGTTTATAAGAGTCCCAACCCTGACATGGTGCATCCCAGAGTGCTAAGAGAGTTGTGCAACGAGTTTGCCGAGCCCCTGAAGATCCTGTTCTGTTAATGCTTGGATGAGCAAAAGGTCCCCAGTGATTGGAAAATGGTTTAGTGAGTCCCATCTTCAAGAAGGGCGATCGTCACTCCACGAATAACTATAGACCAGTGAGCCTGACCAGCATAGTATGTGAAGTATTTGAGAGTACAGTATTATAAGAGATGCCATGATGGAACATCTACTATGAAACAACCTTGTAAAGGATTGCCAACACTGTTTAATGTTGGGGCGCTCCAGTTTAACACAATTACTCGAGGTACTGGATGTTTGGACCCAAATTCTGAAACAGGGTGGTAATATCGACAATTTATACCTAGATTTTGTCAAGGCTTTCGACAGCATACCCCGTGAAAGGCTGAAAATTACACCGGGAGGTTATGGGATTGGGGAAATGTCCTAGTGTGGATCGGAGACTTTCTCCATGACCACAAGCAGTGTGTGTGTGTGTGTGTTGATTAATGGCTCAAAATCATCATGTATACTTGTCACAAGCGGGGTACCACAGGGCAGTGCATTGGGCCCGCTGTTATTTGTTTGCTTGCTTGATAAATGACATGCCTGACTCTACATTCTACCATACAAATGTTTGCCGATGACGGCAAGTTATTTCAGGAAATTAAGAACCAAGGAGACTGTGAAGAGCTGCAGAAGGATCGCTGTGAGCTTCAAGAATGGTCGAATAAATGTCTGCTGAGATTCAATGTCACGAAGTGTAAGAGAATGCACCTGGGGCATACCAACGGTAAGGAGGCGTATTATATGTCCCAACGGGATGAAGACACTGCACTAGTAGAGACTGAATGTGAGAAGGACCTAGGTGTGTATGTGGACAATGAGCTGAAGTTCTCGGGCCATTGCGAGAAGAAGGTGAATCAGGCAACTAAATTATTAGGTCTAATGAGAAAGTTGTTCAGATATCTAGACGGTCCGTCCCTCGTAACGATCTTCAAAAGTGAGGTGCTTCCCCGTCTGGAGTATTGTCATCCCGTCTGGCCCCCGAGATATGCTCGGGACTGTCAGTTAATTGAAAATGTCCAAAGGAGGGCCACCAGACTGGTGCCTGCACTTCGAAACCTTAGCTACCCTGAGAGATTGGAGCGCCTGAACCTGCCTAGCTTATACTACAGACGGGCAAGGGACGACCTAATTGAGGTATATAAACATCTCAAAGGGCACTATTCAGTCGAGTGTCCTTACTCGGAGCTGACGGACGCTCGCTTCACAAGGGGTCGGAGCTCAAGGTTGAAGAAGCCACAAACCCAGAAAACTGTGAGGGGTAACTTTGTTGGAGTGAGAGTTTTGAACTCTTGGAACAATCTACCAGAGAGTGTTGTGATGGCACCGAGTGTGAGCTCTTTCAAGACCAGACTTGACCAACAATGGAGCAGGTTCAGGTACATTCAGAAGCCGATGCATGCCCAGTACTTTCCAACAGTGCGTAACAGAGACGTGACCGATCGCCCAAGCGGCTAACATGCCGATCAGTGGTGAAGAGGATAAAAGTAAAAAAGTAATAAAGTTCAGTATTGTACATTGCTTTTACTGTAGCTTAATTGTTTTTATAAACTGACCAAGTACGGTACAGGAAACCCCATTATTCAAGAGTCTCTCCAGGCCACAAAGGGTTGACTTGGTAATGTAAATAGCTTTTGTGATGGTAGAAAGTGAATTAAGATACTTACCCCACTTGCTTCCCTAAAGATGTTCTTAATTCAACTGAAACTGAGAAAGGATTGTGGTGAATTTCAGTTTTTTTTTTTTTTTTTTATGGGGATTGGCCCACCTGGACACAGGTCACTGACCCACATCGGGGCCTGGGGGGCAAAAATGTAATAATAATAATAATAATAATAATAATAGTCATAATAATTCATAATAAATAAAATTTATGATAAACAAACAAAAATAAAATAATAAAATAATGATGATAATAATACAGTAACTGTAATAATAATAATAATAATAAAGAACTATAAATACAAAAATGAAAAATAAAGATCAAAAGTGAGAAATGATATATGTATGTTGTGTTGTCAATGGTAAGAGAAACAATTGAGACCCTGCAATTGCGTGTAAATGAAGCAGAAAGTCAAATGAGCAACCTGGGACTTGGTCACAATTTTCGTGATGTCATACAGCAGCAGGGTCTACCATTAGGCAACACGTTATGCTTCCAATATCTTCCCAGGCAGTAGTACCTCCCTGTTTGGTAGCTGCCTACTACCTACAAAACCAAAGAACCTCATGTCAGAGTCGTGGTTCATGTTCTGTTTTCTTCATTGGGATGAAAGTCTCGGCCCAGTAACCCTTTGGCCGCGAAATTAGATTTCGCTCTGGTTCCCAAAATGTGTCAGTTATCCAGCCAAACGTGGAATTTATATTATTATATTTTCTATTGCTTTTGCATCATGAACTTTGGATATACTGTGCAGTGTTTCTAAGAAACTCTTACAGTTGCTATAATGAACAATACAACAGAAACCCTAAATCTAAAAGCACATAGCTACAGTACATGCATTTCAAAAGTTTCCTATGTAGTGCTGTAGTATTACTTTCAATGCACTGATAAGATTTTCTTTCTTCTTATTTTACCTTTGTGTGATACTCTTCAAAATTTGGCTCAATGCATAATGGTGGCTTACCAGTACAGTACAGTACTTGTACACAGTTCACATAATGTTTGCTTGCACTTGCACCAAGCTTTTAGAACACTTAGAAGGCTGCAAACAATATATTTGGTGGAGATTTTTATTTTAGTTTGTTATTCCTAGAGAAGTGGCACTCTACTGACCTAACTTCTGTTGGGTCACAACTCCTGTGGCCCCTTTTCTTTTGACCTCTTTAGGCATATCCTTTTAGCAGCCCATCTATTACAAATTCCTTAATTTTTTTGTAAATTTCTTCAATGGGTTTTGTGTATTACAGTGAGTTCTGCTATAACACGTGTTTTTGACAACGCGAATTGGCTCTAACGCGATTTATGAATACAGGAACGATATTTGTATAACGCGAACGCTTGTTTGCTGTAACGCGATTTTTGCTTACTATTTCTCCAATTTTGTGGTATTAACTGTGAATATGGTAAAGAAGAATATCTCCAAGAAGCGTTCTGGTGATCGCATTCCCGGTGATGATCGTAAAAGAAAGGCTATAACCCTTGAAGAGAAGCTCGATGTTATCAACCTCAAAATCACCCTTCTCCCCCATCAAGTTATATTCATATTTTTTCAAGGTAAAGTGTTACATTTACTGTATGATTTCATTATTAGATATGAATGTAACATTTATTTAGACTGTTAACCTTTGTGTTAGGCTAACTACTAAATTTTTTTCGATTTCGAGTAGTAATCTGCACCTAACCCTATTTTCTCCATAAGCCCTGTTATTTCTATTACGCGAATTTCTATAACACGATGTTTTACAAGAACACAACTATCGCGTTATAGCAGAACTGACTGTATACTGTATGATAAATATATCCATTGACTAGTGCTACCTCAATCACAAAATGCCACAGACTTTGATACTGCACCACTTTTTATGTCACTCTGAAGTATTGTTTAGGACATAGACCAAGGAGAATATACAGTAGCTCAAACAACTATCTGTGCAGGTGGGGGTCGTTATGCTCCAAAATTATATGTGTGACTAGTGATGAAAATTTATCGTCCATGGTCTCATATTGTATCCCACAAAGAATGCACAGATAGTTGTTTTAGCTACTGTACAGTACCAAGTGAGGCTACAGTTATGTACACACCTGTAGATGCTTACATTTTATCTCTGAGAAGCAGCAAAGTTCCAGTTGAGAAATTTATTAGAAATAAATTATTTTTCCAACATATTATTGGTTAACTGTTATTTATTTTATTAACAATACAGTATTGTAATAGTGCAGCTCCTCCCCAACTTATGACGGGGTTAGGGACCCAAATCCAGGTCGTAAGTCAAAATGGTTGTAGGTCGAAATGCTTAAATAATACAGTACGTACATAGAAAATCTAAAAGGGGTGTGTCTCTTTTTCTTCTCAGCACCACAAAACTCTCACTTTTACGCTTGCCAGCCATTTTAAAGGGAATTACAAACGAAAATTTTGTCAGTACACAGCACAGCCACTGACGTTGGGACTCGAAAATACGTAAATTGACAAAATTTTGGTACGACTGAGGCGGTCGTATGTCCGGGTGGTCGTAAGTCGAGTAGGTCGTAAGTCGGGGAGGAGCTGTATACTGTACTACATCAAATTTCTTCAGTTACTTTTTGAAGTAAAATAATTAATGCCTTTTTCAATTTTACTGTATATATTGCATACTTTTGCCTAATTTGGCTGTTTGTCTTGCTTATTTGTCTGCTTTCAAGTGCCTACCGTAAACATCTATGCTCTATTCATTAGCATAGCAAGGTTGTCTTCAATTACCATATTCATGTTGTGAGATACAGTACTGTCTTGTGCTCTGTATGGGAATTTGCAGTATGGAAGCTTATAATGTCTCTTGGCTCATTCTTGTTCTACTACATTATGACCACAAAAACATATCTTCAGACAAGGTTAAAACAGTATGAAGTTGTACATACATCTTAAAACAGTATGAAGTTGTACCATACATCTTAAAACAGTATGAAGTTGTACCATACATCTTAAAACAGTATGAAGTTGTACCATACATCTTAAAACAGTATGAAGTTGTACCATACATCTTAAAACAGTATGAAGTTGTACCATACATCTTAAAACAGTATGAAGTTGTACCATACATCTTAAAACAATATGAAGTTGTACCATACATCTTAAAACAGTATGAAGTTGTACCATACATCTTAAAACAGTATGAAGTTGTACCATACATTGTAAAACAGTATGAAGTTGTACCATACATCTTAAAACAATATGAAGTTGTACCATACATCTTAAAACAGTATGAAGTTGTACCATACATCTTAAAACAATATGAAGTTGTACCATACATCTTAAAACAGTATGAAGTTGTACCATACATCTTAAAACAGTATGAAGTTGTACCATACATTGTAAAACAGTATGAAGTTGTACCATACATCTTAAAACAATATGAAGTTGTACCATACTTCATAAAACTTTATAATCAAAGGTTAACCTAACCTAACCTAGTCATTAAAGTATTCTCCTCAAGATACTTTTAACAAGACCACATTAGATGTACATTTCATAAATTTGCAATAATTCTAATAATATGAATCATTAGGTATTTACTGACCTTTACAAAATTAAGCCTTAAAATCTCAAAAGAATTTGTGGAATCAATTGTATCCATCCATGTGACTATCAAGCATGATGGATGACAGAGGTGATGCACCACTCCTGTGTGATGGTGTGGGCAGTGAACACAACTGTGAGTGTTTAGACTCCATAGACATAACAAATTCTGCCCATTTTGATGGCCAAACTATTGGAGAAGAAGACAATAAGAAAACTGAATGTTGCAGAAGAGTGGCTCAAGGTCTACAGGGGATCACCGTAGAGCCCATACTCTTCTTTAATGTTTTGGGCTTGATGGTTCAGTCTTCCCTCGGCACCAATTTATTGCTTTTTAAGGTATGTAAAAATATACTGGACAGAACTGGGGGTTTACAAAATACCTATTTTTGGGTTTGTAGTTTACTGTAGGGAAGTCATACTTATGTAACATTGACATACACTCCATCATTTTCTGCTTGTAACTCCAGTTGTTATTATTTCTGTTGTGATGTTTTCCTCCGACAAGTTTAAGGATCGTGAAGAATGCATCATTAGGAGTCCATGATGATTTCATGCAAGTCTAAGTTACTGCACACATAGTGAAGAAGTCATGAAGCAAAGAGTATGGCGGACATAATGATGTTTTCTAAAGGGACTCGGAAAAGACAATCACCAGGGGACTTTATGAACTCTAGAACATTTGACCACCACTGGATGATAAAACCTTTTTGTCTCTCATTATCTAAATGAGTTAGGTTCCATGAAAACCATTCATATATCAAATTTTTGGATAGCAAGTAATAGAACTGGGAAACTATAGGGTTCAGTTCCCAATGACAAGAAAACCCCAATATTATACCCCCAAAATTAAATTGGTTCACAGACTGGCAATGCAGTTTCAGTCAACTGCCTCCACACATACGCTCACTTCCCACACATGCACACTCATGCTCGTCATTTTTCTTATTTATAGTTTTATATCATCTTTTCTTTATTTCTAAGTCATATTAGAGTATTGAAATGATTTTACCACAACTTTTATAGTTTTATTATATGTAACAATGGCCATCTCACAGGTCACCTTATTCTAGACCACCATCATCCTTCAACTTACATAAAACCAGTAGTACTACTCATTTGTAGTGTAGTTCTACTTAATTATATTAATGTATGTTTATGTATTATTTGTTTGTACTATGTCTGGAACATATCAACTTTTGTGACATGTTAAATGAGGTTCGCTTTAAACAAATTGTTTGCGTAGTTCAGAAACCCAAAACTAGATGGCACCTCATGTAAAGCAATTTGAAGCCTCGTCCCAGCCCACAAGTTTTGTGGGTTTGTCAAGGGACTTCTGTACATTGTATACCAACAATGTACCGTATGTGCAATTGCGGACAAAATTCCCCGAACACTTGGCAATACTGGCCTCTACATTATTTTTGGGTCTTATAAATGATTGGTTTACATCTAATAATGCTGTTTATCATCACTTATTCTGTGGGAACCACAAAATGGGAAATAAATCCTTAATACAGTATAAAGAAAATTATGAGAAAATACTTTCAGTTAACATTGCAATCCCTCATCACTTAATAATCCAGTGATATTCCCGTTAGCCGAAACAATTGGTGCAGAG
Source organism: Homarus americanus (assembly GCF_018991925.1). Taxonomy (NCBI): domain Eukaryota; kingdom Metazoa; phylum Arthropoda; class Malacostraca; order Decapoda; family Nephropidae; genus Homarus; species Homarus americanus. Next base: position 615,950 of record NW_024756914.1, read on the forward strand.
CACTTCCGGGAATGAGAGATTTCCGGGGAACGAGACGAATCTCAAAATCAGAAAAAATCCCTCATCCCCGTAATTTTCCAGAATTTTTTCGGTAACGGAAAAATTTTCTCGGAATTTCCAGAAAATGCGCTTGATTTTTATCTCTCAAACCCGAAAAAAACTCCCCCATCCTCGGAATTTTCCGGGTATTGGGAAAATGTTCTCGGAATTTTCCGGAAAATGTGCCCCCCGGAAAATCATTCCCAATGCCGGAATTTTCCAGAAAATTCCAGTTTTGGGAACGATTTTCCGAGAAAATTTCAATTCTGACTATCGGAGAGTTCCAGGTTTGAGGGATTCCGGCTAACGGAGATATTACTGTACTTACATGTCAGATACTGTGCTTCCAAGTGTCCAGGGAAATTGTCTGCAACTGTACATTGTATACCTGTTCTGTCTATGTATATGCTGAACCACTGTGACCTTGAATTACAGTTTTATTGAACATATATCTATCTGTCTAGATTAATACAGGTACAGGTATCTATATTGTACAATAATTCTCACTTCACAGGTTTGTCGAGAACAACATAATGAGCCGGCGATTTGTGCCAACTTATCATCTTACCCTGATAAGCAAGCGTCAGTCCAACAAGTTGTCACCATCATCAACATGTATTCTTCACTGATGACCAACATCCCAGCTGTGTTCTTTGTGCTCTTCCTGGGCTCTTGGAGTGACATACATGGGCGGAAAATACCTATGATAGTTCCTTTAGTTGGGAATTGCCTTGCTACAATGTTATACTTAGTGAGTTACCAACATTTCCACCTACAACTCATCTTTAGTTAGCTTAAGCACTGTCTTTCCACCAGCATTCCAACAAAAAAACTTGGGGTAATTGCTGTCATTGCAGAAGGCTGGCTAGTAAAGTGCATTAGCCATGAACTAGAGCAGTACAGGTTGAGCATCCTTTATCTTAAATTCCTGAAACCGAAAAACCCCAAAAGCCGTAGAAAATGTTAGAAGGTGCAGGTCATGTTGATTCTGACCTGAGCCGAGCCGAATGCACCTGACCATCGAGGTTTGTCTTGGAAACTCAGTTGTTTGTCAAATCTGTTTACAGCGAGACATACAGCACTTGCCTGGTTTATTTAGTGCTTTTGGGTTGTTATAGTATTGTGAAAATGTAAAAAACAGCAGCAAATAACTCAATGGGTAATGGAGAGAAAAATAAGAGAATGAATCAATTGTTATCAACAGCAAAAAAAGTGGAGATGTATTTATAATTTTTGTTTCTGTCAGCAGAAGTAATAAAAACACACTTATAAGTGTACATTTTTAGACACATACACCCTTGTTAAATCTGGATGTTTACTACCTGTCAAAATTTCATTAACTCAAGCTTACGTAAATTATAATTGTGCCTTATTACTTATCAGTGTACAGTATCTCTGTTTTATGGAACATTTTCCAATACAGTACAGTACAGTAATTAATGTCTCCCTGTTATGCAGTTGGCTTGATGTCATGTTGCACTAGTCTTTAAAATTTAGTTAAGATAAAATTGATCAAGACTAAAGGTGTGTTATTTTTTACAGGTGAATGCATTATGGATAGAACTTCCTTCAATGTATATCTTACTCACTGCTGTTCCTCAAGCCTTAACTGGTGGCTTCATCACCCTCTTGATGGCAGCCTACTCATACATGGCTGACATAACCAAATTTCGGGCAAGAACTATGCGTATTGCTTTCCTGGATTTAGGATTTGGCTTAGCATCTCCCATTGGACTTTTACTGAGTGATTATCTGTTTTATCGTCTTGGATATGCTGGAGTTTATGGATTCAGTGGCTTATTTTTCTTATTTGGGATAATATATACTATTATACGCATTGAAGATACGCGTGGTCCCTTCTCAAAATACCAACCAGAAACTTGTGAGTTGACTCACAGACCTGGGAACAGGTTCAGAGATATCTTTAACACCAAGAATGTCAAGGAAACATTTGCTGTTGTCATGAAGTCACGACCAGACAGAGGACGGGCAAAAATCCTTTTATTAATGACAGCCATGTGCCTACTGTTGTTTAGTTTTGGTAAGTTGATAAAATTTTGTTAAGTTTAACTTTTATTACCCTGCCTGTAACTGTGGGTCAGAGTGTTGTCTGCCTTTGTGTGTGTGTGTGTGTGTCATCAAAATAACTTAAGAACAGGTTTGTGGATTTGTCCCAAGGTTAGTATGTAGTTTTGATCAACATGTCACAAGGTCCACATGATGAACTTTTGGTGCCAATTTTCTGCAACTTTTGTTCTATAGTATAGTACGTTATTTACAAAAATATTTAAGTTTTCAATATGTACTTTAAAAGGCCTTGGGGAGTTATTTTAGTGTGTTTTATTGGGGGAAAACTTTGTTGGTAAGAATGTCTCTTCAATTTTATAATGGAAGTCTGTGGGAAAATAGGTTTTGTGTTAAAGAACTTCAAGTTGTGGATAACAAATGTAACCTTTGCATAACTCAAGAGATAGAGGTTTTCTACTTTTTTTTTTTTTACAATTACATAACACCAAAAGGTGGGGCTATAGGCTCCACATTTCCAGAATGCAAGGGACAATTTTATTATCTTTACATTAAAGTAAGTAATGCTGCTTCTATGGGCAAACAATACTGATTTGTAAAACTATATTATTTTTTCAGGTTCAAGTAATTTCTCATACCTGTATGTGAAGTGGAAATTTGGATGGGATTACAACCAGTATGTTCATCTAAACCTGGTGGAGACCCTTGTGAGCCTTGTTGGTAAGTGTGATGTATGTTGTAGGTAAGTCCTGTTACTGTGTGTACAGTATGTTGTAGGTAAGGCCTGTTACTGTGTGTACAGCATGTTGTAGGTAAGTCCTGTTACTGTGTGTACAGCATGTTGTAGGTAAGTCCTGTTACTGTGTGTACAGTATGTTGTAGGTAAGTCCTGTTACTGTGTGTACAGCATGTTGTAGGTAAGTCCTGTTACTGTGTGTACAGCATGTTGTAGGTAAGTCCTGTTACTGTGTGTACAGTATGTTGTAGGTAAGGTCCTGTTACTGTGTGTACAGCATGTTGTAGGTAAGTCTGTTACTGTGTGTACAGTATGTTGTAGGTAACTGTTACTGTGTGTACAGCATGTTGTAGGTAAGTCCTGTTACTGTGTGTACAGTATGTTGTAGGTAAGTCCTGTTACTGTGTGTACAGTATGTTGTAGGTAAGTCCTGTTACTGTGTGTACAGTATGTTGTAGGTAAGTCCTGTTACTGTGTGTACAGTATGTTGTAGGTAAGTCCTGTTACTGTGTGTACAGTATGTTGTAGGTAAGTCCTGTTACTGTGTGTACAGTATGTTGTAGGTAAATCCTGTTACTGTGTGTACAGTATGTTGTAGGTAAGTCCTGGCTAGGGTTCCCTCTTTGGTGAATAAAATCATCTGGTTTAGCCAAATGAAGGTGTTAAACTGAACCTTTGTAAATCAGGGACTGCCTGTATTTGTATGTACAGTATAATATTTTTATGACAGCATATAACTTTAATAAATTACTATATCATTTATTATTATTTTTTTATCTTTCAGCAATGACTGTCATCCTGCCATTACTCAGCTATCGACTACAAGTAGAAGACTCCTTGTTGGCACTGCTGGGCTGTGTTTCAAAAATTTGCAGCCTCATTATACAAGGGATTGCACTTTACCCATGGTATCTCTACTTAAGTAAGACAATGTAAAAAAAATTGTTTGCATTTTTCTTTAATCGGAAAATTTCACTTCCGATTTTAATTTAGATATTAAAGTAAAAAAATTTTCTTACTGCAGCCCCACACAAAGGGAAACTGCCTGTTTCAACCTACCGACTGCTTGAATTACATGGGTAGTTTCACTCAAACTTCAGAGAATTTGTACAGTTGGTTGAAAACTTAGAATTTTTAAAGATTTGACCCTTGCAAAAAATTTACGAATTAGACGTTACAGTATACCGTACTTCCAATTAGTGAAACTGAAATTATTGAGGTTTTAGTGTATGGTTAACATTTGTTAGTCAAAACAAAATTTTTCTTTTACTGACCATAATGTCTTTGGGACTTTTGGTGTTTTCTGTTATTTCTGGATGTACTAAATTAGTTAACTGTACAGGTACTGTACTGTACTTCAATTTTCAATTCCAAGACAAAATATTTTTTGCCCAAAAGACCATCCAGGGTAAGCCTTTTTTTTTTTTTTTTAAATCTTACATAGGTATTCCTTTGCACCATAGTTAAGGACCTGGCATCAATAAGGTGTATTTAAGGTTATTACACTTCCTAATGTCCCGTGACATTATCATTGAGGCTGAAATTTCAGGCCACCATTTTTGTGCATGAGATGGAAAATTATATAAAAAGTGAAGATGTAATTTTTTGCTGTAGGTATTACCAAGTATTTTGTTTGCAGGTAGTGTTGTTGCTTGTGTAGGAGGACTACCATTAATTATCACTCGCTCCTTTATCAGCAAGTCCGTTCCTCAAAGGGAGTTAGGAAAGGTTTTTTCTATTTTGGCCTCGTGGGAATCCATCCTGCCCCTGCTGTCACACCCTTTGTATACACTTGTGTATAATGCCACCGTAAGAAGTTTCCCTGGTACCATGTACTTCATGACTGCAATTTTCCTTACTGTTGCTGCACTTATATACATGTAAGTATACAGATTTTTTTTTCATTGTTATCATCAGTTTCTGACACACAGTACTTAGTTGTATTGTGTTCTCAGGAACTTAAGTCAAACACCCTGGTAAGGCAACAGTAACCTGTCTGATTTATTCACTGCAGGTTTATGCTAAGCACTGTATATAGTTGGATGTAACAGAGGTAACATACCATATTTTCTTGCGTATTAGAATAATTTTTCCATGTATTAAGATGAACTTACACTTAGTTTTTGCCTTTAAGCTTTAGGGATGAGTCTGGATGACTGATCAAAGCTTGTGTTTTTTAAGTTTGGTCTTTCCACAGTGATTTTTTGAGATGGAAAAGAGTTTAAATGATTGCTAAATCATCCTGAATGTAATGTTTATGATTAGTAGCATGGTTAAAAGTTATATAAAGGACTAAAAATACTTAAAAATTATTAAAATCAACATAATAGCATTTAAAAAAATATAAACAATTGTTTTTGTTAAAAAAAAGTTGTTTTTACCATCACTGCCATGCCTATATGTTTAAATCACCTGCATATGCATTTGCTTAAAACTGTAGACTATCTTTACGATATACAGTATACACATACCGTATTTTACTGCATATAAAACACATGGCCATATACAGGGATCAGGCTGAGGGGAATTAACTAACTTAGCTAACTAGTTAACTTTTGAAATAACAGTTTAACTTTTCTTAATCAAAATTTTGACAAATTAATTGATTAACTTCGATTAATTATCGGTTAACTCCTTAGAAAAAATAACAAATAATATATAAAGCACCAGCCCTTGCACTCAGTGAGCATCCATACTGTTGACTTTCCTGTACTGTACACCTGACTGCCTGACTCAGTTTGGCTATTCAGACATTCAAACTACAGTATTCATGGACTCTTCTGGAAAACATTTACAGGATATTAAGTTATTTAATCCACATGAAAATTCCCCTCACAAAATTTGACACAGACTGGTTAATTTAACTTAACTTAATGGGAAAAATCTTAACTTAATTAGTTAAATGTTAAAAATATCGGGCTAACTTAACTTAACTGGAAAAAATTTAAATTAACTTAAATTTTTAAATTTGAAACTTAATCGCCCCATGGCTGACAGGGATGTGATTTCTCAATTTTTTCCGTTTTGTTCCCATCATTTTAGGCAACCCATGTGAATCGCGTTGATCCGTTGAGAGAAATTTGGGGTGGTGGTTTGACCATGATGAGAGAAATGTTTGACAATAATTGACCCTCTAGGGTCGAGGGGTTTGCTGCACGAGGATGAAGAGCCAGTATACTGAGTATAGTGGCTGCACTCTACGTGTTCATGCATTACGTCATACAAATCTTCATTTGTATCAGGTATTTGTAGACTGAAAAATAAATGTTGCAGGTATGGCATTAATATATTGTAATAGTGTACTACTGTACTATAATACTTGTAAGAGTTCAGAAATGGTTACTGCTTAGCTACCTTTGAAGAGTTGGGTGCCTGCCATATGGACGTTAATCGTTTCAGGTTATTGTCATCAGTATAGTACAGAGGAGTTATAGATCTACCTTTTATACTTACAATAATATTTTTTAATTAATTAAAAATTTGCCTACTGGAGACAACAACGGGGGGATTCATTAGCTTGTGTGAGACCACAACGTCACATAAAGGACACAGGCTGATTTTTTTTTGCCATTTTTCAGACAAAAAAGTGCATCATATATGCCATAAAATACAGTAGTTTTCATTAAAAAAAAATCTAATTTAACGTAAAAAATATGCCTGACCTAATACCTTGCGTTTCGACACTTGGGGTCATACCGTGGCTTTAATTCAAATTCACACAAAAGTACTTCTGTACTTTACATGCTGATTAAGGATCTGGGTCCACAATGTAAAAAAAAATGAGTAATTAGTTGTTAATTAATGACCTTTGAAATAATTAAAAATGTTTAGAAAAACAAAATTATGCCTAGCCCATAAGTTTTAAATCACCTTTATATACATTTAAAAAAGTATATATAGATTATATTTACTATATAAACACATTAGTTTTTACTTTCCTCAAAAAAATGTTGTTTGACAAAAAAATATACTGTGTATCAGTTTATGAAAAATCAGTTTTGAAGATTTTTTCAGGAGTGTATCCCTCACGTGAATATGGGTCTACCTGTAAGGAGGAGCATTGTAACCCTCACGTGAATATGGGTCTACCTGTATGGAGGAGCATTTACAGTACAGTATTGAGGTTCAGTTGAAACCTCTAATTCAGACGTTCTTTTTCAGATGGCTATTCTTCAACAGAACAAGTACATCAGCAACACCCCACATTCATGAAGACAATATTTCTGAAATAGAATCATGAATTTACCAAAAGATATGATGAGACCATATCATTCTTGGTCAGATTTATTTCCTGAGAAGCCTCCAACCTCAATGTAAAGCTTGTTGAATTTATCAAAAACGTTCACTAGTACTCACATAGACACACTATTCCTGATTAGAGACCGAGGGTAAGCATAAACAAAGGACGCTCCTGGAAATAAGCATCTACCAACATTGTCGGTTATCCTTGGTCAAGTTGCCTTACTGTTTACTCTCTTTGTCACCACACAGTTGGTGTGATGGCTATTGTAGATGTACAGGGTGTTATAAAAGTCCCTGTGCACCTGCAACAAAAAAGTTATTTATACCTTGTTCTACTTATAGTAAATGTGTACAATACTGTATGATGTTTTATTAATACACAGCATCTGTTCTAATTGTGTTTAAGAGGCGAATTTGATACCATAATAATCCTGAATAAATTCTCTACCTGACTTTTCCAATAAATGATCTTTAAATAAAATATTTTGACATGATTTAATAATGGGGACTCAATTCTTTTATGGAAAACATTTAAGAAATGTTGATACTGGACTATAAAATCAGTTCTAATTAAGTTAGATACTGTACACCACTTTTTTACTAAAATAATCATGAATAATTTATCTAAAAGTTTGGTTAAATAAAAATATATATAATAAGGGCGTGTGAGGCACTTCATGAATGGAGCTGTGTGTAGACGTGACGATAAACTGTTTCACTGTCCATGCTAATACTGTACAATATTAACATTACTTTTGGGATAGGTAGGATATAAATTTTGGTGGGTAGGCTTGCAGAAAAATACCCAAATCGTAATGTGGCCCATGACTGAGGAAAGGTTGCTCATGCCTGCTCTATATCATAGGTCTCCTAAGAATCAAGATGAGTTGATTGCATGTACTGAGGGTCTTCACCGTCAACTGTTGAAAATTGGTCGTGTTTTCAGTGTGAAATGGGTTGCTTCATCTTACTGAACTGTTGAGGCAATATGGCAATCTTATAAAGCTATTTGAGAGCTTTTAGAAGAGCAAGCTGTGATGATTCAAGATCTAGTGCAGAGAGAGAGAGAGAGAGAGAGAGTAAAGTATGAGGGGCTGAAAAAAGTAAGCCATCAGCTTTCATAAATAATTTGGTTGTTGATGGACACTTTGCTTAAGATGTCTGAACTGTCGCTTGAACTGCAGAACCGAAATTGTGCACTTTGTAAAGCACATGAAGAAATCAACCGCCAGATAGAGAAACCAAGAAAATTTTATACTGAAGTGCAGAAGGTAACTAGTCAGATGATATTTACTGGGGTAAATTTGAAGGCTGGAAAAAAACATACTACAGTTACTAATTATAATGTTCTTTTCATCTTAAGGTAAACTCATAATAGTCTTTGTAATTACTTGGTACATAGTGTGTAATGCAGCAACACAGAAGACTAGAAATGTGCACAAGGTGTGTTGCTGTTACCTGACGCGATGTAGCATGTGATCCCCACTGTGTGACCTACAGAAATCCGACCAACTATTATTAACAGTAAGTGTCATCCAATTTTGGGATATTCCACTGACTTTAAAATAAATTATAAAGCTGTTGCTGTTGTTTCTTATCAGGTACATGAAATGGAATAGTGTCATTATTGTCTATGAATCGTTAACGGACTAAAACGATGTATCTGAAAGCTCATGTAAACAGAGCACCAGCACTGATGCCTTCTTTATCTTTAGAAAAAACCTTAAATGGAAAAGTGCAATTCTTCCACACAATTTGCTATATTCTTGAGGCAAGAAGTAAGTTTTTTTCAATAGACAATTTTTGTTAGGTGGCTGGTTAACCCAGGCTGTTCTCTTTAAAAATTAAGGTTTGGGTTTTAGTCAGTGTCCCCATCCCCCTAAGGGTTAACCTTCAGCAATTTGAGACGCAAGTGAGTTTTACAGATATTTTTTTGAAAAAAAGTGTTGGTGGTAGTACAGTGTATCTCTCACCAATATGTCCAAGGGCTTGAACCTAGACACATGTGAGAAGGGTGTTATCCAGTGTCACCCTCACTACCATACTAACCACCTGAATGGGTAGTAAGCTGGTAAGTGGTGAAAATGATATAAAAACAATAAGACAGAAAATATGGTAGTTGTCCTGTCTTCTAAGTACAATGCCTGTCCAATGAAGAAAGTACCAAAAGTGACAGTGGGCAGCCCTAATGCTTACATCCTACAGTACTGTACATCCTTTATCACAAATGTCCACTATAACCACCCTCTCCAACTAAGAACTGACCTCCATCCAAACATGAAGTGGGTTCCACAGGCTTGATGCTCCAAAACAGGCAGTGTGAACACAGAACTGAAGACTAATAAGCCTTGGGTACACAAGGAGACAGTATGACTGGCACTGTACTCTAATGCTTTTCACTTATTTGTCTGCTAAGTTGGGAAGAGTACCAGTTCTTGGTGTGCCCCTTTCTGTGGCTGGTCACGAAATTCAAACCTGAGACTATTCTGTCAGGAAAAAGTGCTACATCCACTTGGCTGCCATACTATTAAAAGGTTTCTAAAAATCCTTAAAATATTTCACATCGTATAATATGTTGCACCGTAAGTAACCCTTTATGCTTCTGTCATCTCAGTACTGACAGCCTATGAGGTGACAGGAACAAATAAGGTTCAAAACAGCCTATATATACAAGTTAGATCTCACCCAACATGTGTACTGTACTACAGTATAACTATCCCTTTTCAACCTTTGTTCCTACCAGGATTAGATAGATTCTGAGCATTTGTCCCTTTTGAAACATTCTACAGAATAAACATCCTATACAGCTTTAATTCATCTTCCCACCACTTAACCTAACTCTAGCAATTACAGTAATAGAACAAGTAAGAAAGTTTCAATAAATCCTGTAACAAATATTAGATCTCATCCTATAACACATCCCAGAACATAGAAATCTATTATATATCCTCAAACATTATTACTGGCAGTGAAGTTCACTCTGGGAATCATAGAAACAATTTGATTAAAAAAAAAAAAACCTACAGCTTAAGCATATGATTACACATCCTATACACACTACACATCCTATAAACCTGCTCTCAGCAGTGAGGAAGACTCAAACAATTGATAAGAACAAATAAAATCTAAAGAAAATTTCTCAAAAGTGTTAACTCTTATGGCCACGTAGAATTGTTTATAAGTCGCCTTCCTCCCAGGGCCCCAAGTCGACCCTCGGGATGGACTGAGAAGAGCATGGTAGTCTGGGGTTGCCGGTAGCAAAGTTCCTGAGAGGCCAGCGCTGGATAGACCCCAATTCTGGTACGTTGTCACACAAGATCCTCGATAGGGACGTATGGTGAACCTCCGCAAGTTGTTCTGTGGGAGCCAGATGCTGGATAACATGATGTTGGTGGGGCAGGGGTTTTATAGCAGGTCAGAAAGTATTCTATAAACCTTGGAATACTGTACTGTAATGGTCTATAAATATTGTAAATGGACAGATGACATTTTAGGAATTCAGAGAGAAATGTAGCATGAAGAGAGCGTTGCAGTAAGCTATTTAATATCATAGATGGTCACAGACTGCTGTAGGCAGAAGGTTTCAGAGCGAAACTGATAACTAATATGGCATAATGTATTTGATGGGGGTAAAAAACCAAATGATTCACTAGTTGTTTCACCTCTGGAGAAAGCCTGGGGTTGGTCTTGGGTCTCATACCAATACCGGTCACCATGCTTGAGTCTGAGGAACTGGTCAGCTATGAGACAAGCAAAGGTTGGACCCACCAGCCCATCTTTGATGGGTCGTTCAGCCAGACCTCCAGTGTAGAAGTCTATATCATCCACCTGCCTGTCACGTGTACAGAACATTGAGGTAAACATCTCTCTCATAATAAGTACATGTATAAAGTACTGTATAGTAAATTCATTAAGTATGACAATCAATCTTTTATTATCCCTGGACAAGAATACTGAGGGAGAAGTCAGCAATACACAGATTTAGTTAATGTTAACTCTCTCAGCCTCGGAGCCTGAGACACATACGTGCATGAAAACTTACGCTCAACCTCGGAGGTTATTGCCGAAAAATCTTTGATTTTTTTTCAGGGCTAATTTCACTGCCATGGAATTGTTTTATTGATTGTAATGGAGTCTCTTCTAGTGTAAAACTGTCTGAAAAATTGAATGAAACCATAAAACATTGAATTCTTTTTTAAATTTAAGCCACTTTTTTCGAATATAAGTTGAAAAAGTAGGAAAAGGTTTAGTAACATCTCGATTTCCATTCACTTTTCCTTGTATTATGGTGTTCATTGATATGCACTATATATCAAAATAAAGAACAAAGCATGTAGAATATCGTTGTATAAGGAAAAATAATATAATACAAAAACTCATGGAATAATCAAAGGGCCGAGCAGCACACCCTCCTCTAGCTCTAATGGCCAGAGAGACACTGGTTTCATGCTGCGTTGCCACGCACACGCTGACCAAGACCGTCTAGGGGAAGGTGATAAGGCCCACACAAAGAAAATGACATCTGTCAAATGGCATCCAAAGTTCAGTCAGTTTCACTGAATAGTTTTTGAGTTATTTGAAAATATAGCTCATTGGACGCCATGTTGGCAACGCGAGGCTGACCCTAAGTGTTTTTTGCCATTTATGTTCGACGCCACAATGGCGTCGTGCGAGGCTGAGAGGGTTAATAACAAGTAAAAGAGAAAGCACATACAATAAAGCAATGGAGAAAAATCATTGTCTGTTCTCATCCTAAAGATTAAAATTGTAGGAAACTAAAGAGACAAGCACAAGGGGCTCATGTTGGTACCCAGTGTGTTGTAGGAGGCAGTGAGTGTTGTATAAAGTAATACAAGTGTTGTAGGAGGCAGTGAGTGTTGTATAAAGTAAAACAAGTGTTGTAGGAGGCAGTGAGTGTTGTATAAAGTAAAACAAGTGTTGTAGGAGGCAGGGAGTGTTGTATAAAGTAAAACAAGTGTTGTAGGAGGCAGTGAGTGTTGTATAAAGTAATACAAGTGTTGTAGGAGGCAGGGAGTGTTGTATAAAGTAAAACAAGTGTTGTAGGAGGCAGGGAGTGTTGTATAAAGTAAAACAAGTGTTGTAGGAGACAGGGAGTGTTGTATAAAGTAATACAAGTGTTGTAGGAGGCAGGGAGTGTTGTATAAAGTAAAACAAGTGTTGTAGGAGGCAGGGAGTGTTGTATAAAGTAAAACAAGTGTTGTAGGAGGCAGGGAGTGTTGTATAAAGTAAAACAAGTGTTGTAGGAGGCAGGGAGTGTTGTATAAAGTAATACAAGTGTTGTAGGCAGGAGTGTTGTATAAAGTAAAACAAGTGTTGTAGGAGGCAGGGAGTGTTGTATAAAGTACAAACAAGTGTTGTAGTAAAGTTGTTGTAGGAGGCAGGGAGTGTTGTATAAAGTAAAACAAGTGTTGTAGGAGGCAGGGAGTGTTGTATAAAGTAAAACAAGTGTTGTAGGAGGCAGGGAGTGTTGTATAAAGTAATACAAGTGTTGTAGGAGGCAGGGAGTGTTGTATAAAGTAATACAAGTGTTGTAGGAGGCAGGGAGTGTTGTATAAAGTAAAACAAGTGTTGTAGGAGGCAGGGAGTGTTGTATAAAGTAAAAGTATGAGTTGTAGTATAAAGCAGTGTAAGCATTATTTACATGTTTGTGTTGCTGGCATTATTTTTCAAATGTTTATCTTGAGGGTAAACGTGTAGCAATAGTTTAGGAAACAAATTTAAAATATGTTGTTCTGTGTTCCACTGTGTATAAATGGCAAAGATGAGTGTACAGTATTTTCATCACCAAAATCATCCTTGGAAATGAAAATGAACTCGTCTTTATAATTTGGTTGATAGGCTGGACCCTCTACAGGACAACATCTCCTACATGGACTGGACCCTCAACAACATCTTCTACCTGTAGGTGTTCATGATGCTCCTGAGGGCACCAATGTCCATATCATGGGCGAGGTCAGAGAAATTAGAAGCTGGCTGGAGACCGCAGTACATCCGCCAGCGGTTGTAGGGGCCGATGCCATGGTCACGCCCTCGCTGGATGTTTACAGATACTAAGTCCAGCCCAAACTTGTTGTCCCCACGGAACAGCTTTCCCGTTACCTGCCCAAGATGTCATTTAGGTAATGGCCACTTGTACCGGTACATTGAAAACTGAAGGTAATTTATAGAGAATGCTAAGAGTAATTCATATACAGCTAAAAGTAATTCACAGAGTTAAAGTTAATGTGTATAGAAACATATATCACCAACCTACGCTCACATATCTCCACCCACACTTACATACACCTACCTACACTCACATATACCCACCTCACTCACATATTACCACCTACAAATCACATATACCCACCTACACTAACATGTACCACCCACCTAACACCCACACTCACTAACCTGTGTGGAGAAGAAGGTGTCAACAGCAGCAGCACTCTGAGTACCTTCCCCACGCACCAGATTGGCCATGTGTCCCTGGTCATAGAGGGGGAAGGGGTGGAAGGTGATGCTGTTTAACTGGGAGAACTCCACATTCTTGCCTGGCCCATCAATTTTCTGCACCAGACCCTGCAAGAGATACTTTGATGGTGGGAGATGCCTTTATGGATGAATGGGGGTAGACTACACCTATATGGAGGAGACAGATGGGAGTGTATGACCATTCTCTTTGTCACCTGCACCTCCTTACCAAATTTCAGCTGTCTACCTTCAAAGTTGTGGAAATGCATAAGGAGAGCACACATACACACACAAACAATGTGTAGTGTATGTGAGAGAGATGACACCTAGTAGTGTCCCAAGGCAAAAAAATCACTGTCATGTAAATTTGGAATCACTGGTATTCAGTACAAAATTGTAGGTGCTCTTCTATACCTCCTTCCCTCCTACCCACTCCCCCTCTCCAACCCACCCAATCATCCTCCCTCCCTCTCCAACCCACCCAATCATCCTCCCTCCCTCTCCAACCCACCCTACTTACCTCTCCCACCTTCTGTCTCCCTCTCACCTGGATTTGACTGTGACCAAAACGGTAAGCAGCAGCAGCGAATTCGTTGGCAATACATGGGTGGAGGAGCTCATCATAGTCAGTGGTGTGGTTACCCTCCATTTGTGGGCTCAGCTTCAGGTGTTTCATAAATGTGGGTCCTGTATGAATGAACAGCAATGAGAGATGGATAGATAGATAGACAGAGACTTGGAAATCAACAAAATCATATAGGCCTAGAAGGCTGGACACCTATTTAGGACTACGAATGCCTTGAGAAACCCACCTAGGATGCTGGGGATGTACTCATGGTAAGTGATGTGCTGGATCTGGGCGATGACGATCTTGCGGGCTTCCTGGAAGAGTATCTCATCGTTCCAGTCAGGGTTGAGGTCCTTGAGGGTGATGGCCAGCAGGTTGTGTTGACGTGCCCACACCGTGTGGAGGATGGTGAGGAGGATCTGCTCATTCACCCGTGTGTCTCCTGTGTGTGGGGGAGACCAGCAGATGGGTTACAAGGTTATAAGGGTTAGGTTAGGTTAGGTTAAGTTAGGTTAGTTTAGGTTCACATACATTATGAAAGTATTCATGAACACTTTGGTAAAAGTAAGAAGGACTTATTATTACTACCAGCATGGTACTGTACAAAGTAGTCAATCACTTGATATCCATCATCAGTGTTTTCCGGCCATTTCCACACCAGTGTGGGTTAGCCATGATTACTTGATGGCAGTTGTTAGGTAAAACTAAAACAGTCCCCCTACCACTTACCACACCAAACTCAGGGCATCAGCCTAGAAAATGCAGCAGAGACCAGGGGATGGGTACAGGTCTGGTGACTTGGTTGCCATCATAGTAATCAAATACCAATGCAAATACAATTTTTTTTTATAGCAATGTATTTGAATGGGAATGTGACTAACTTGAAATGCTCTATTCAAATGCATTCAAATACATATACCTGTACTGTACTGCATTCCTGGCAAAGACCAGTGTAGGGCACTGTGTTGAAGATTATTCTTGTACTGTAATTGACCGATTGTGTGATGTTACTCTGCTCATTCTCTTGGTGGTGGTGGTGGTGGGGTAAAGGGAGTTCACAGAATACCTGAAGTATAACATAAGAGGTCGTAGAAGAACTACCTGAGATAAAACAGAAGCGGTCATAGTTGTACTGGTCCTGGACATTACAACCATCCTCTCTGTCATTTGATGGTGGTAGAAGTTCTCGACCATCCAGTGTCACCTGAAGATAATAACAGGAGATTTTGTTAGGGATAAATGGTCAAAATTTGTACAGACGGAGATAAATGGACCGGGAGTATCTCTCTCTCTCTCTCACACACACACACCATGCTGTGAGCATATACCATTTGAGTGTTCTGGGTGAGCAGCTAGTTCAGTGGTTCTCAACCTTTTTCACTCCATTCCCTCCTTGAGGAATTTTCAACATCCTCGTGGCCTCCTTCATTTTCCTCCCAGAAGAGACAAACAGACAAGTGATAAAGACTAAAGAATGATAAAGAAGGACAGATAAATAGGACATGAGTTAGAATGGCAAACACACACACACATTCACGTACATAACACGCCCATGCACTCACACATAAAGCACACATACAGTCATACACAAACATGCACACAGGTAAACATTCACACTCAAGCTAGCAAGCTGAAGTGTACTTCCTGTAAGCAAGAACACGCCCCCTTTGACAAGCACTGCCCAACTTGGAAGAATGAGAAGAATAGTGAGTCAAACCAATTTAGCACTAAAAATGGTAGGATTATACAGTATTACCCCGCCTAACGCGGTTTCACTTAACGCGTTTTATCATATACGCGGTGCCTCGCCAGAGCTGAACTTTCACTTAACGCGGAATTTTTCATCATATACGCGGGAAGCGGCGCGGGCACGATGCGCACAAGGTCGCCCAGTCATCAAAACATTACCGAGTTCTTCACCCGCCACCCACCACAGCCGGCCCAAGTCAGTGATAGTGATAATTATAGTGAGGATATGGACTTATATGGCCTTTGAGGGGTTTGACAAAGAGGCCCTGCAAGCCTCTGTGGTGGATAGTGATACAATTGATACAAGTGATACAGGTGAGGGCCAATAATCTGCCCTCTGCCTCGGAACCAACCCCCCATCCCCGTGTGCCCAGCCATCTTTTCTACTAATGCAAGTGTTAAAAAACCTAATATTATTGATATTTCTCTTAATTATTAATTGTGTGTGCATACCATCATAAAGTTAAGATAAAATTTTTACTACAACATAGTTGTGTGTCGTCAAAAAGTGGAGTTTGGGGGTCGGGCCAGTCTCTATTGGAATTAATCCCATATGTTCTGTTGTTCACTTAACGCGGTTTTCACTTAACGCGGTACCCTGTGGGTTCAATTGACCGCGTTAAGCGGGGTACTACTGTATAAGTAAAGAATGAGTATGAACAACAATGGCACCAATAAATAAGGAAATAATTAATAAAGGAAGTGTACAAATATTTCACCCACATAAAGCAGCGACCACATGAATTATGAAACAAAATAAGTAACACCAATTACGAAGTATATTATGCTTGAGTCAAGCTCAAACACAATATATGGTTCAGAGACAATACACTCCACTGTTTTCGTGATGGTATCCCAGGCCAGACCGAGATTATTCGGTCCTATCACCACTTACAAAGGGATGACACACGGACACATACTGAACAAGTCAATTCAGCAGCTCGGTCCAGCGCCTGTCACACAGACAGGGACTGGACCTGTGAAATCTTAAATAATCCGTAAAAAAAAAAAAAAAAAATAGCACCAGAGTTTGTAAATATTAAAATTGTATTGTCATTATGATTAAACAAAATGACAGAAAAAAGAATGAAAATTCTCTTCTGCCAAGTCAAAATAAGTAATACAAGTTTTGTTTAATTCAGATTCCCAACATTATTTGGAAACGTACAATTTATAACAGCTCGCCTTGGCTCCCTTGGGGGCCATGGCCCCCAGGTTCCCAGGTTGAGAACCACTGAGCTAGTTACTTATCAACTCTTTTCTCCTTCCTCCCATTAACTGTTTTCCTCCAGGATTTACCAGCACACAACCAACAGGGAAACAGTGTGCAGAATCAAGGACTGACCATCAACTCATGGCTGATATGTAAGTGACAGTTTCATTTCAGAAAGGAATTAATATGATGATGAAACAGTGAAGTGGTTAATGAGAACACTGTGGTCACTGGTCAAGTACAGTGCTGTGACAACCATATGGTACCACAAGTTATCCTCCACAACACCAAATTACTAATGCTTTATAGATAACTTGTATATTCATTCCATGTTTCCTTTTTGTATTAAAAGCTGTAGTTAAACAATTTACTACCCATACCTAATATTGTATATACTGTATATCGTTGCTGTACTTTTCAATAAACCACAAATTATTATTATTATTACACACACACACACACACATACATTAAATAGAGGACCTATGGACAGTACAGTAGTATAAACTAGAATATTACGTCAGCAGTATGCAGGTGCACCACTTAACAAATTGACCACAAAACTCAACCACCTAATATGAGATAAACACTAGAGTTAGCCACCTACCCACTACTCCCTCCCTCACATGACTGAACCACCTACCCACTACTCCCTCCCTCACAAGACTGAACCATCTACCCACTACTCCCTCCCTCACATGACTGAACCACCTACCCACTACTCCCTCCCTCACATGACTGAACCACCTACCCGCTACTCCCTCCCTCACACATGACTGAACCACCTACCCACTACTCCCTCACCTCACTATGACTGAACCACCTACCCACTACTCCCTCCCTCACATGACTGAACCACCTACCCACTACTCCCTCCCTCACATGACTGAACCACCTACCCACTACTCCCTCCCTCACATGACTGAACCACCTACCCACTACTCCCTCCCTCACAAGACTGAACCACCTACCCACTAGTCCCTCCCTCACATGACTGAACCACCTACCCACTACTCCCTCCCTCACATGACTGAACCACCTACCCACTACTCCCTCTTCCACATGGTAGCATATTACAATCACCCACCTGGGATAGGAGGAGGCCATCATGGTAGGCACGTAGGGAGGCCAGTTGGTGGTCGGAGGTGCCATAGATGACCGACCCGTCCAGAAAGGAGGTCTGTTGATTGAGCTGCTCCCGTGGACCTTTAACAAGATGATTATGTGTGTAATGGTGGACGTGAGAGAACATAGAATTTTTCCTAGTCGTTCTCGGGCCATACAGGATCCTACATCATGTCTTGTCTACAGAAATGACTGATCTCTTAACCCCTTATCTTGCCTGTGTAGTACTTGTGACTCTGTGTGTTGTTCCTCACATATACAACTTCAGGATAAACAAGTTCACTGTGGTCCAACCTGCAGGTGGAGGCCGAGGCCGAGGCTGACCAGCCCTCACAGAGGGACCCCAGCTAGTGCATGGCCACCTCCTAGACCACCTTCACCTCTCTAGCAAATTTCAACCCCAATGAACTGACAATGATAAATATACTGTAGAAAAAATAAAGAAATTGGACATACCGAAGTGACACTTGGGTGCTGGGGCAGAGCGGGTGAACTCCATACATGTCTGGTTGTAGGTAGAGTAGTAGGGGTCATCAGGAGGGATAGGGATAGATGCACACTCTGGGTGTAGTAGAGACGGCTGCTGCAACACCTCCTGGCTGCAACACGGAATGCTACGACCCCCAGAGCCTGAAGGAGGGGCAAAACACTTGTTAAAAGACAATGACATATACAGTACAGTATCTAAGTGACCATTTCGGGTACATCAGGTGGCTCATCCCTGTCCTAATGGTCACTTATTTTTACCCAGGGAACCACAGCCAGCACAGCTGTCAACAAAAATAACTGTTTATAAAGTTACAAGGCACACCAACAGCATACAATAAAAAAGATTCCTGACTCGAGAGAGATGTATGTGTTGGTCTAATTGAAAAAGTTAATGAATGATGGAACCATTACATGAAAACTGACACATTCCTCTAATATTTAACTCAGTTGACATTGGATTTTCTAATCACTCAAAAATTTCACTGAATTAAAGAGTAGACTAATTGAGGGTAAGAACATTTTTAATAACTGTTCCATATAAACCATGCGACAGTTGACAAATTAAGAAAACATTTAGGCATTTCAAGAGATGGTTCATGACAAATAATGAGTAGGGCAGAAGGATGCTTGCCAGGTTCAGGAACCAAGCCAAGTCAGAGAGTAGAAGGGCTGAAAAATAATTCCCGAGGCAAAATGACATCAAGTTTAAGCACTTTTTTGATTTTCTCATGAAGTAAGCATTTATCTTCCATAGAGGTAAAGTATGTTAAGTTGCTGGTTCAAGCAAGCAACTATTGTCTAGTATTACCAGGTTGGATTGAATTACCTGTAGTTTAGTTTAGAGGAGGATAGGGTAGGTTGGGTTGGGTCAGGTTAGTTAAGCAAGTTTAGGTAAGGTAGGGTAGAGTAAGTAGGTTAGTTTGAGTAGGGCAGGGTAAGGTAGGTTAGATTAGGTTAGGTTAGGTAGGACTGGGTGAATACAGTCCAACTCGGCCCACATCCAACTCAGACCATCTCGGGGAATCAACTCTGACTAAAAAGTAAAAGTTTACACATTTATTTTTACATGAATGATAAAAGTAGAAGAGTACAATGATAAAAAGCAGCCTAGATGTACAAACATTACTGTTAAACAGCCATGTGATGTGTAGCCATTAAATAAAATTACAAGAAATGCTTAAAAGTTTACCATTTAATCTATGCATGAATGACAAAAGTACAATGATAAACAGTCACGAGATCTGAGGTTGATGAGTTCCACAACGATATAAATAATGAGTTACTTAATGCACAAAGGCAGAACATACCACACAGTAACTCAGATCAAATAACAATGACCCCAAATGGATAAATAATTATTTAAAGAATATTATTGGCCAAAGAAAGGCTATAGGTAGGAGAATAAAACTTGGTGAAGTTTACCGCCGAGATTATTTTAAGGCATTGGAGAGGAATAATGAACTGAAGGTAGAAAGGGAGGCTAAGTCAAGCCCTAAGGGATTCTTTCAAATGTATCAAACTAAAACACAGACCAAGATTGGACCAAGACAGTCAGTTACTGGCGAGCTAACTGATAACGGCGGAGAAATGAAAATTTTTCACCACCAAAAATTTAAACATGATACCTGAGGCACCGACTATATACAGAGATAGTGAAGAAAATAGATTAAGTGAGATAGTAGTGACTAGTAACGATGTTAGTAAGCAAATAGACAAGCTAAAGCCTAATAAGTCACCAGGTCCCATGAGATATTTCCCAGAGTATTAAAGGAATGTAAGGAAGAGCATGGTATGCCCTTAGCAAATTTGTTTAACATGTCATTAAAAACAGGTGTAGTATACTGTACCAGAATCCTGGAGGATAGCGAATGTGATACCAATTTTCAAGAAGAGAGATAGATCACTATCGTCTAACTACTGTCCAGTTAGTTTAACATCAATTGTAGGCAAATTGCTGGAAGCAATAATTTCAAACTATTCAAAATGTGAATCATTGTTCATTCATCAAGTTCTACTAACATAAACTCATAAAATTCGTCATTCACACTCTTTGTATTTCAGTGAACCAAAAGAGACATAAAACATATCTCAAACTCATTCCTGAACCTCTAGTCAGCTACTTGTTTGAAGTGTGCAAGGTGGGCCGAGTTAGTAATGTGTGGGTCCAGTTGATTATTTAAGATGGGCCGAGTTGGCTAACTGAGTGGGCCGAGTTGGAGGTACAACGGACTGGGTAAGGTAGGTTAGGTTAGGTAGGACTGGGTAAGGTAGGTTAGGTTAGGTAGGACTGGGTAAGGTAGGTTAGGTTAGGTAGGGTAGGTAGGGCTGGGTAACATAAGTTAGGTTAGCAGAGGTTATGGGTTTTGCCTATATCTCTCACACCCAAACCACCAATTTGAGAATATTTCTCCATAGAAGATAAATGTTTCCAAACCTCATGAAAAGGCAAAAAATTGGAAGAGGAAAATACTTCCCCTACAATTAATTTTTTGTTTAATTTTCGTCCACTGGCTGTCTGCAGGTTCCCGCCATGTTTACCTGAGGTTATACTCCTCACTTAAAGAGTCAGTTGTCTCCTCCTTGTAGGTTAGGTTAGGTTAGGTAGGTTGGTTCCTTTGGTATGAGAATACAGTAGGTATTCTATGGTATATTTTACTCATATCTGACCTCCCATTTTTGTGAAAATTAGCAGTTTGTTAAAAATTAAAATGTTAATTTTGTGTAAAAAAACCCGCTAATTTGCACAAGAAATTAATGATGGTCAGATATGAGTAAAACACCGAAAAACGCCCAAAAATCAATTCTCATACAAAACCCGAGGAGAGCGAATTGACGAATATTTAAAAATTTTATTACATTCCCCTAAACACAAAATTTTACACGATATTATTACCTTATTGGGATAATGACCAGCAGAAATAACCAAAACTTTAACGTTCCAGCCTTAAATTTTCGACAATACAAAAAGTATCCTGCTCAGTAAATATATATCCTATTGATACTCTGATGTTCACATGCAGTTCTGAAGAGAGCATCATTATGAATACTAAATGCCTTAAATGGAGGAAGAACTCAAAGATGAATGAACAAACAACATTGACAAAAGTATGTTTACGAATCACCTCTGTGGATCCTCTGGTTATCTGGAGAAAGACGGTTTTCTGTTCTTTTTGGTGTTGTTGGGCCAATTAATAGTTACAAAGTAATTGCATCTAACTAAAGATGGTAGAAGAATGCACACAAGACAATAAAAAAAACAATGCAATCACCAAAATACTGTAAGCGTCTATCTCGTGGAACGTCTCTGTTAAGCACTGTTGGTGAGTACTGGGCATGCACCAGCTCCTGAACCTGCTCCAGTGTTGGTCAAGCCTTGTCTTGAAAGAGCTCACACTCGGTGCCGTCACAACACTCTCTGGTAGATTGTTCCAAGAGTTTACAACTCTCACTCCGAAAAAGTTTGCCCTCACAGTTTTCTGGACCAATCTTGAGCTGTGACCCTTTGTGGGGTGAGCGTCCGCCAGCTCCAAGTAAGGACACTCAACTGAGTAGTGCCCCCTGAGATGCTTATACACCTCAACTAGGTCCCCCCTTGCCCGTCTGTAGTATAAGCTAGGCAAGTTCAGGCGCTCCAATTTCTCAGGGTAGCTGAGGTGCCGAAGTGCAGGCACCAGTTTGGTGGCCCTCCTTTGAACATTTTCAACCAACTGACAGTCCTTAGCATATCTCGGGGACCAGATGGGGTGACAGTACTCCAGATGGGGAAGCACTTCACTCCTGAAGATCGTCACGAGGGACGGACCGTCTAGATATCTGAACGACCTTCTTATAAGACCCAATAATTTATTTGCCTGATTTACCTTCTTCTCACAATGGCCCGAGAACTTCAGCTCATTGTCAACATACACACCTAGGTCCTTCTCACACACAGTCTCAACTAGTGCATTTTCTTCATCCCGTTGGGACATATGATACGCCTCCTTACCGTTGGTACGCCCCAGGTGCATCCTCTTACACTTCGTGACATTGAATCTCAGCAGCCATTTCTTCGACCATTCCTGGAGCCCACAGAGGTCCTTCTGTAGCTCTTCACAGTCCGCTTGGTTCTTAATTTCCCGAAATAACTTGGCATCATCGGCAAACATTTGTATGGAGGAGTGTACAACGTCAGGCATGTCATTTATGAAACAAACAAACAACAGCGGGCCCAATACACTACCCTGCGGTACCCCACTTGTTACAGGTACAGATGACGATTTCGTGCCATTAATCACCACACACTGCTTGCGACACTCGACTGAGTGGTGCCCCTTGAGAAGTTGAGATGCTTATACACCTCAACTAGGTCGTCCCTTGCCCGTCTATAGTATAAGCTATGTTAGTTCAGGCGCTCCAATCTCTCAGGGTAGTTGAGGTGCCGAAGTGCAGGCACCACCTCGCCTGCCTGGCGGCCCTCGCTCCCGCCAGCGAGCATGGCGACCCACCAGCTGTTGAAATCTGAGCTTCCTCACCAACCAACTCTCATTCTGCCCATCTTCCTGAACAAGCACCTCCAGCACCAGACTGTCTATCATATAACTATATTATACAAGAAAACCACATTAGAGTTTCCTTCCATACTGAGTGCTAGACAACATTAATATCTCGATACCCCTACACTTTTCTTCTATGACGATTTCCTCGCAAATGCCCTATATTATTGTTATTGTTATCCATTTAATTAAAGTGATACGCGGATGGTTTCTTTTAATACGACGGTAATACCTTTAATCTCATTCAAATTCGTTTAATTCTCGCATGTAATCTCATTCAAAGTCATTTAAGTCCCCCCATTAAATCTCATTCATGAAACTGATCTACGTTCATTTGCTTATGATGTTTGGTATACATGAACGCATTGCACTAGATTTAAAGTACGCTTATAATTCAATAATTTATAGGACAGTAAGCGTAAATAATAATATTATATATTGTGTTTATAATTTTGTTGTATTGTACTAGACAAGTAGTGCAGTTAACAAAACATCATACTGTTACCAAAAATAGAAAAAAGACCCCACAATTAGTTAATTTATGTTACAATATGCAAAGTATTTCTGAAATTTGCTAATTTAACTAACTAAAATAATTCATTGTCAGCTTTGATGACAAGTGGTCGCGGGCTCGCGGCTTCATCATGACCTAATTCCGGTATACGGTATACGCAGTTCCTCTGTCATGTGGACATCCAGAGAGATTAGAATGCCTGCAACTGCGTAGCTTGTATTACAGATGGGCGAGGGGTGATCTAGCTGAAGTGTATAAACATCTTAGGGGGCACTGTTCAGTCAAATGTACAGTTGCCAGCAAAAGTTCTCCCACAGCTCTGTGTAGCAAGTTTGTGGGAGGACTTTTGCTGGCAACTTACATACCTGGAGCTGGAGGGCGTCCGCCTCATAAGGGGTCACAGCTCATGGTTGAAGAAGCTACAAGTCCAGAAAACTGTGAGGTTCCGATATATTCAGGAGCCAGTGCATGCCCAGTACTTGCCAACAGTGCGTAACAGAGATGTGGCCGACCACCCAAGCAGCGAAGATGATAACAGTAAAAGAAAAAGTCTTACAGAGTCGGCCAGCCAGGCCCAGCAGCAGTTGTCGCTCTTGTCAATGGCATCGTACTTCTCCCACACAGAGGAATTGTCAAAAGTACCGAGTTACCACAATTGACCGTTGTGGGAACATTAAAGAACGAATATTGTAAACGAGGATTGCAGAAAAATAACATTTCTAATTTTCCAAAAGGGTGCAAGTGCGTCCACTCGCACCCACCTGCGGACACCCATGTATTAGTCACCCAAAAAAGTCCTGTCGCGAACCACGAACCCCGAGATTCAGACTCATGAACCCGAAGCAGTAGACACTGATACATTATTCTGTCCATAAATGCTTCGGATTCAAGAGTTTGAATCACGGGGTTCATGGTTCGCGACAGGATTTTTTTTGGGTGACTGTACCTTCAGAGTGTGGTAAGGGCAATGTTACCTCTAGAGTGTGGTGAGGGCAGTGTTACCTTTAGAGAGTGTGGTGAGGGCAATGTTACCTTTAGAGAGAGCGGTGAGGGTAATGTCGTGGTCCACAAACTGCCCCCAACTCATGGTGTGCACAGTGTAGGAGTGGGACTCTGCCAGTTTGTTCTTGTGCACCGTGTTGCTCACCTGACGCGCGCTGGGCAGCTCCCCCCCGTCAGACGCTACACGGAGTGACGACACACCTGTCCGAGAAAAAACTCCGTAAAACAGACAGAAATACAGGAAAATAAGATAAACAAGCAAAAGTGAAACATTGTAAAGTTAAAAGCGTGCGAGAGAAGAAAATGGGTGTTTATTACGTCAGTGCAGGTAATTGTAAAACCAAAACCAGAATGAATCCGGTAGACACCAATCACGAGTACCAAGATATATGAATAAATAAATAATTCAGAATATAACAATAAGGAAAATAAAAAGGAAATTTGGTGAATAGGCAGCGATGACAGTGGAGACGCCTGCCAGTGTGGGTGAATATTCATGGTACGACATTGTAACTTCTTTAAAATGTCGTCTAATATTATAACCAAAGAAAAGAAACTTATAAAGATTTTCTTGGGTTAATAGACTTACTATGCACCACTGTTTATATACCTGCCAAGTCTCAGCACCCTGAAATAATGTGATCTCGTATAATGATCTTACTGTCTATCTGAACAACTCAAACGGAGAGAGAGGGTTGCGTCATGACCCGAGGGTCGTCTTACTGTCTATCTGAACAACCAAGACGGGGTGAGAGGGTTGCGTCAAGCCCCGAGGGTCGTCTTACTGTCTATCTGAACAACTCAAACGGAGAGAGAGGGTTGCGTCATGACCCGAGGGTCGTCTTACTGTCTATCTGAACAACTCAAACGGAGAGAGAGGGTTGCGTCATGACCCGAGGGTCGTCTTACTGTCTATCTGAACAACTCAAACGGAGAGAGAGGGTTGTGTCATGACCCGAGGGTCTTCTTACTGTCTATCTGAACAACTCAAACGGAGAGAGAGGGTTGCGTCATGACCCGAGGGTCGTCTTACTGTCTATCTGAACAAATCAAACGGAGAGAGAGGGTTGCGTCATGACCCGAGGGTCGTCTTACTGTCTATCTGAACAACCAAGACGGGGTGAGAGGGTTGCGTCAAGCCCCGAGGGTCGTCTTACTGTCTATCTGAACAACCAAGACGAGGTGAGAGGGTTGCGTCATGCCCCGAGGGTCGTCTTACTGTCTATCTGAACAACCAAGACGGGGTGAGAGGGTTGCGCCATGACCCGAGGATCGTCTTACTGTCTATCTGAACAATCCAGACGGGGTGAGAGGGTTGCATCATGCCCCGAGGGTCGTCTTATACACCAGCGAGAGGAACCACAAGCCGGGAGTCAACTTTCACACAAAAGTTTGTCGAAAACCAGTTCTTTTCTCAACCAGAAATTCTTAAGTGGAGGAAAAAAAGGAAATACCTGACCAGACCAGACCTAACCTAACCTAACACTGGACAACATAACAAAGGCTGGTTAGTAAACTGTTAAGCTTCCAAAAATCCAGAACAAAACAATAATATTTTATGATTCGTAAAGAAATCAATAGGTTCCGCACTCAGCTGTACAACTTAAGTATTATAGTTTCTCAAGACAAATTTTTGAAGTTTGTGTCGATTGGTTTATTCAATAACTGTTACTGTATTCATGGAAAATTCTCATACAAATTTAAACTGGATTTAGTATTGAAACGGTATAGGCTTTCAAACACTAGTAAGCTCTGTGTCGATTCGATTCTCATTACTTAAAGCAGGGAAGTGACGCGTGGATAAATGCAACTTGCATCTTTTACTTTTACTTTTATCCTCTTCGCCACTGATCGGCTTGTTAGCCGCTTGGGCGATCGGTCACGACTCTTTTCCTTTATATTCTTCACCAAAAGGTCGGCTCGCTAGCCGCCCGGGCGATCGGTCACGTCTCTGTCACGCACTGTTGGCAAATACTGGGCATGCACCGGCTCCTGAATGTACCTGAACCCGCTCCAGTGTTGGTCAAGTCTTCTCTTGAAAGAGCTCACACTCGGTGCCGTCACAACACTTTCTGGTAGATTGTTCCAAGAGTTTACAACCCTCACTCCGAAAAAGTTTGCCCTCACGGTTTTCCGGACTTGCGGCTTCTTCAATCTTGAGCTGTGACCCCTTGTGGGGCGAGCGTCCGCCAGCTCCAAGTAAGGACACTCAACTGAGTAGTGCCCCCTGAGATGCTTATAAACCTCAACTAGGTCCCCCCTTGCCCGTCTGTAGTATAAGCTAGGCAAGTTCAGGCGCTCCAATCTCGCAGGGTAGCTGAGATGCCGAAGTGCAGGCACCAGCTTGGTGGCCCTCCTTTGAACATTTTCAACCAACTGACAGTCCCTAGCATATCTCGGGGACCAGATGGGGTGACAGTACTCCAGATGGGGAAGCACTTCACTCCTGAAGATCGTCACGAGGGACGGACCGTCTAGATATCTGAACGACCTTCTTATAAGACCCAATAATTTATTTGCCTGATTTACCTTCTTCTCACAATGGCCCGAGAACTTCAGCTCATTGTCAACATACACACCTAGGTCCTTCTCACACACAGTCTCAACTAGTACATTTTCTTCATCCCGTTGGGACATATGGTACGCCTCCTTACCGTTGGTACGCCCCAGGTGCATCCTCTTACACTTCGTGACATTGAATCTCAGCAGCCATTCCTTCGACCATTCCTGGAGCCCACAGAGGTCCTTCTGCAGCTCTTCACAGTCCGCTTGGTTCTTAATTTCCCGAAATAACTTGGCGTCATCGGCAAACATTTGTATGGAGGAGTGTACAACGTCAGGCATATCATTTATGAAACAAACAAACAACAGCGGGCCCAATACACTACCCTGCGGTACCCCACTTGTTACAGGTACAGATGACGATTTCGTGCCATTAATCACCACACATTGCTTGCGGTCATGTAGAAAGTCTTCTATCCACGCTAGGACATTTCCCCGAATTCCGTACCCTTCCAGTTTGATTTTCAGCCTTTCGTGGGGTACACTGTCGAAAGCCTTGGCAAAATCTAGGTAAATATTGTCGATATTACCACCCCGTTCTAGAATATGGGTCCAAATATCCAATACCTTGAGCAATTGTGTCAAGCAAGAGCGCCCCGGCATAAAACCGTGTTGGCAATCTTTTACAAGGTTGTTTCGTAGTAGATGTTCCATCGCTGCATCTCTGATAATACTCTCAAGTACTTTACATATTATGCTGGTCAGGCTCACCGGTCTATAGTTGTTCGTGGAGTGCCTATCGCCCTTCTTGAAGATAGGACTCACATAAGCCACTTTCCATTCACTGGGGACCATTTGTTCATCCAGGCATTTACAAAACAGAATCTTCAGGGGCTCTGCAAGCTCGTTGCACAGCTCTCTTAGCACTCTAGGATGCACCATGTCAGGTCCAGGACTCTTATGGACCTTTAGCCTGGACAGTTTATTTCTAATACCCTCTTCTGTGAACACAATGTGGGTCAGTGCTGTGTCGAACCGTCTGTCCTCAAACGCAGGAAGGTTAGTTGCATCCTCTCTTGTGAACACTGAGGAAAAGAAGCTGTTCAATGCCTCAGCTTTATCCTGGTCAGAATCTGCGTAACTACCATCTTCAAGCCTCAGGTCTGATACTCCTACTCGCGTTTTCAATTTCGACTTTGCATAGCGGTAAAACGCCTTTGGGTTTGACTTGACCTCGCGTGCAACCAGCCTTTGGAACTCCTTTTCAGCCCTCCTACACTCTATCTTTGCTTGGTTTCTGGCTCTTGCATACATCCTCCTGTCTTGCTCATCGTTTGACCCAACCCACGTCTTGAATTTCTGGGTTTTCTTCTTAATTTTGTCGACCGCCGCATGGTTCATGTGTAGGGATCCCCTCGTATTCCTAGAAGCACTGGGTTTGGTCTTGGGTATATATTTATCGATCAAATGGGTCATTTTACTAGTTATGATATTCAGCGTAGTGTCTGCGTTCTTGTACCTTAATAAGTCAGGCCAGTTGATACCCCTCATCTCTTCCCTCATCCCATTGTAATTTCCCTTGTAATATTTGCACCTTGGCCTGGCCTTATCTTGAACTAGGTAACAGTTAAATCTGAATGACAACACTGTATGGTGACTGGTGCCAACTGGGGCAAGGTGTTCCAGTTTGGCCACCATACCCTCCTCGTTTGTTATGATGAGGTCAAGTGGCTTGGGTGTTTGCTCCCCTCTGTAATGTGTCGGGTCTCTCACATGTTGGAACAGAAAATTATCTCTCAGAGTTTCTACAAAAAGAGTAGCAGGATTATTCAAGTCATTCGGGGTTGACTCGTTTCTCCAGTCGATGTCGCCATAGTTAAAGTCCCCCATGATAAGGAGGTGGCTGGGGTTGAGCATCGCCGCATTGTTTATTAAGGTTCTTAAGTTCCTTTGATTTAGTGGGCCACAGTTCGGGGATCTGTAGATACACCCGACGATAAGTAAGTCCCCTCCCTTTAATTTAATTTTACACCACTTGGACTCTTCAAAGACATCCTCTCCCTGTACCCTCGCCTGGCTGGCTCTAAGGTCTTGCCTAGCGTAGATAACCACACCCCTCCTGCAGGATTCTTGAGTTAGGTTCGTAAATGAGTCATATCCAGCAATACTGAACTCACATTCCTCTGGGTCGATTCTCCTGTTCTTGTACAACAGTTCTACAACTCCTACAATATCTGGTTGGTGTACTCTTAGTAGTGTTTCAAACTCCTCCCTCTTATCAAGGAACGTGTCGGTATTAGTGTACATGACATTCAAGCCAGAATTTGTTCTCGGTAACGTCTCTGCTCTTAGTAATAAACCCGCTCCACCCACATTCTCAGAAGCTGCAGCATTTGCTAAGTACACTGTATTTTGCAGGGTGTGGTTAAAAATTTCATTGTTTACACGGCGCTCGTTCCCTCCTGTCCGGTAGGCTGAGCCGGTGCCGCCTCCCGGGTGGGGGGTTGAGTGGGTGGAGGGTGCACTGCTGCCCCCTGGCCCTGTGTCGGCACACTTGTTTCCACTACCCTCCCCCTGAGTATAACCCATGTGCACCTGTCCCCGTTCCTTCTCGACTCCTCCCTCTTCTGCTTCAAGTCCAGCAGGAGCTTCTTGTGCTGTTCCCTCTGCATTACCGTGCGGTCTGGGTGAATAAATACATCTCGAAATGCCTCGCTCCTTGCTAAGTTTTTTGCCTGCCGGATAACTTGCCATTTTTCCTCCTCACTCCCTAGTGTGATCCTGAGGGGGCGAGGCTTAACCCCCTGCTTTTGTCCCAGTCTCCTCACATCCTGAGGGGTTGCTGGAATCTTCAGAACCTCTGTGCAAATATTTTGAAACAGCACCTTGTCGTGTGTTTCCTTACTCACAGTTCCCTCTGCCTGGCTCTCTGGGACTCCAAAAACTATTACATTGTTCCTGCGCTGGAGCCGTTCCTGGTGTTCCTCCTCTCCCCTAACAGTAGGTCCGTTAATTTTCATTTCTTCGACACACTTTTTCAGAGTCCCAATCTGCTGTAGAACCTGTACTGATTCTGCATTACTCTCCGCCCCCCCCACCCGTGGCCCTCCTAATACGTCAGCATAGCTCCTCTTAGCAACCACCTCCAGACTGTGTTGTTAGTCATCCCTGTCATGGCAATTGGTTTTTTTTCTAAAGGTTGGAACTGACTGGTGGAGGGGAATGACCGATCACGCGCTTGTCCTGATTGTGGTGAGTGAGAGGTGTGGTGAGTATTTTTAATCGTCCTCTTCCATTTGTCTTCTCTTCCTTTCCCTTTCCAGGAATCTTTTAATGCCAACCTTACTCTTGTAAAACAGACTGACTCCTCCCTCCTTCCTTCTCCTCTCTAAGACAAATGTTCACCCTACATCTCCCCACTCGGCATAACTCCTTCCCACAAGTGTTCTCGTACACGGGTTATTACCCGTGGGACCACACACACACACATGCCCCCAGAGAAGACTGTGATTCTATATACAGACAGTCATATAATGTTGCACGCCAAGAGGAAAAAGGAAGCTGTCGTCTGTCCATTTTCTGTTTCTCCAAAAACAAGGATTGAAAAAAATCGGTTCGTGTTAAAGTGTGGATGGCAACTACACTATAGAGATAGATAGATAATATTATAGTCAAGCAGCTTAAGTCGTATAATAACGCTACAAAGTAACACAGAGTTACCAAGAAGGACCTACCGTCGCCATAGTCTGCAGGCAGCGCTCTCCTGAAGGGGGTGAAGGAGGCCCCCCAGGTGGGGTTCTTAAGGTTGTTGCAGGTGCCATCTACACTCCTGTACTTGGAGGCGGGGTTACAAGGGCTCGGCAGGGGTCGCTGACGCCCCTTGTCGCAGTAGACGCTGGAGGACAAGTCTCCTACCCACTGTGAGTCCAGTGTCGCCGCCTCCCTCGTCAGATTCATCCTGAGACACCAACAGAGACGACGGTTATAAAACAGGAACAATAAAGGATAAACTGTACACAGCTTATGTTGTGGTGCCGCTCCCATACACGTCACAGTAAAGTCCAAACGGTCATAATTCAGCTCAGGGATGACAGCTTAGTCTAATTTAACCTAAATAAACCAGTAAACCATCTCACCCAAACCTGCCTCAATTCACCATAACCCACCTGTCCTTCATGGTGGTGGTGGCCTGGTCCATGAGGTAGCCCTGTTTGGCCATGGTGGTGGCCAGGGGGTCCGTCTTCCTGAACGTGTGCTGGTGTTTGTAGGAGGCAGACCCAGGCACCAGACTCATGTTCCTCTTGGCCAGCTCCTCCTCCACCTGCGTCTTCTGCTGTTCCTTCGTCGATCCGTGAACCAAAGACTCTCTAAGGCAGAAAAAACAGGAGTTATACCATTATTTTGTTGGCATCATATAACAGTTTAATAGACGAACACTGCTAGATTACCCTAGATGGACACTTGGTCACCCTAGAGGATCACTTGGTCACCCTAGGCCTAGATGAACACTTGTCACCCTAGAGGAACACTTGGTCACCCGAGAAGAACACTTGATCACCCTAGAGGAACACTTGGTCACACTAAAAGAACACTTGGTCACCCTAGAGGAACACTTGGTCACCCTAGAGGAACACTTGGTCACCCTAGAGGAACACTTGGTCACCCTAGAGGAACACTTGGTCACCCTAAAGCAAGGGTCTACAACCGTCATATTTCCGGCCGCAAACGACATACATACAGTAGGCAGTACAGGTGTGTGTGTGTGTGTGTGTGTGTGTGTGTGTGTGTGTGTGTGAAGAGCGGCCGGGTAAGTTGATAATGAGAGATAGGACTGTTTGGTTCGACACTTGTTACAACAAAGACCTAATCTAATACTCTTAATAAGATTGGGAAACACAACCTGCTAGCTGAAAACACACGCACACACACACATAAAGTATACACATAGGTCACTCTCAAGGACAGACCCAGATTGTATTCAACAGTATCTTTGTTAGACACGAGTTTGGCGAGGGCATCAACTCTGTCGTTTTATTTGAGTCCTATGTGAAATGGATCAACAACAGTTTGATCTTGACACGCCGGTCAACAAGGTACACATATTTGTGTCTGGCTTCACAAACAAGTGAGTGACATCTTAAGTTGAGGGTATCAAGGACAAGCAGGGTAGAGAATCAGTAATGACGAGACTGTCAGTGACAGTGGTTTCAATAAATTTGATGGCTGTGAGTACAGTAACTAATCCAGTTTGTAGAGTGGATGTCCAGTTGCTAATTCTAACTCCTTTCTCAGTTGTATTACCGTTAGGTTGAGTCACAACGACAGCACTTCCAGCCCTCCCACAGGCGGTGTTAAACGATCCATCAGTGTAAATGGTCTGTGTGATGTTACCATCAGTCTGTAGTGTGTGTATGTGTTCAAGAGCTCTCACTTTGGCAGTGTTGGAGATAAATACTTTATATAATTATTTTTTTAGGCAGATATGTCAGCATTGTGATATCGAAGGGAACTGTCCGCCAGGGTGGAAGGAAGTGCTGTTGTGTCTCAACTTTGTACAGATGGTATAGTCCAAACATCTTCGTATGTGTAGGTTTAGTTTGGATCCATTTAGACTCACCAGTCCCGTGGTTCATACATTCTAGCAATTTTAAGGAAACCATGTTAACAGGATCACCACGCAGAAGCCCCAGGACTAGGCCTACTAGCCCCGACCACTTACCTCACGTCATCACTAGACCAGTCGGGTAGTTTGGTCGGCCGACGGTTCCAGTTCCAGGTGTCGTTGTCGGGGAAAGTGGAGTGGTCGGGGCTCGTCCACTCGGGGCCGTCGGGGTCATCAGGATTGAGGGGGTCATCGTCATACTGCCTCTTGTGGGGGTCATCTGGGGTCATAGTTCTGCTCCGCTGCCATCGAAGTGTGTACCAATACTGATCTGTGAGGAGGCCAGGTGAGGGGGCCAGGTGAGGGGACAGGTGAGGGGGGCCAGATGAGGAGGCCAGGTGAAGGAGGCCAGGTAAGGAGGGTGAAGGGGGGGGGAGAAGTGAAGACGCCAAGTGCAGGGGCCAGGTGAGGAGGGCAGTTAATGTAGTGATTTAATATATTATATTATATTATATTATCTATCTATCTACCTATATATCTATCTCTTTTTCTCTCTGTCTTTCTCTTTCCCTCTAGCTTTACTGCCCCCTCTCTCTTACCTCTTAACCTCTCTCTCTCTCACCTCTCCTAGGCCAGGTAAGAGACATTAGGGTCACCAGGCTGTGATTGGCTGGCGGGTCAGTTGGTGGGTCCTGCTGGGTGGCCGTTAAGCTGCTCCCGATCATCACAGACACCACGATGGCTAAGGTAATCACCAAACCCAACCTGGCGAACACACAAGAAAGATATATTAGTGGTGACCTGGACCTGGTGATTTGGATGTACACTGGTGACCTGGCCCTGGTGAACAAGGACGTGTGTTGGTTGAGGAGTCAGTGTTGTCTCTCCTCGTCAATGTTCCAGCATCTGTGTACAACATGGTGACTGGTTAGAAATATTCCACGAACAAGAAAACCTGCCTATTTATTTCTTCATTTTGCAAGAAAGGTATATGAACCTAACCTAACCGAACATAACCTAACGTGTGCGTATGTATACGTTCATAGATGAGGTCTTACACACACACACACACACACACACACACAGTTTGGTGAGGTGAGACTGTGAAACCCTTTAAGACGAGAAAAGACGTACTCAGCGGGTCACACACACACACACACACACACACACACACACACACACACACACACACACACACACACACACACACACACACACACACACACACACACACACACACACACACACACCTGCCATCACACCGTGCTACTGTGTTTGTGTACTTGTACACCAAGGGGCCGGGGGTGGGGGGGGGGGGGTAGGGTGAGGGATGGGGGAAGGGTAGAGAAGGGGAGATGAAGTATGGTGAGGGTGAGGGGAGGTGAATGGGAGGGGTAGGTGATGTATGGAAGGGGTGGGGAAGGAAGGTGAGGGGAGTTGAAGGGTACGGTGGAGGAAGGGGTGGGGGAGGGACGGGGAGGGCAGGTGAGGTGGAGGGAAGGGGAGATGGAAGGGAAGGGTACGGTGCGGAAAGGGTTGGTGGAGGGATGGGGAGGGGAGGTCCGGTGGAGGGAGGGGGAGGGGTCACTGTGGTCTTGTGGTCTCACCTCTAGTCTCGCGTTACAAGAGACAGGGACTCGAGGCTCCGTTACAGACACACGTGATGCAAGTCACGTATTGTTACCCGTTACCTTACTGCTAATTAGGTTACTGGCCTGTGTGTGTGTGTGTGTGTGTGCTTCGGACATGGGCGTGTGTATAAGGACATGGAGTGTGTATAAAGACTTGGGAGTGTGTATAAGGACATGGGACATAAGGACGTGTGTATAAGGACGTGGGTGTGGGCGTGTGTATTAGGACGTGGGCGTGGACGTGTGTATAAGGACGTGGGCGTGGACGTGTGTTTAAGGATATGGGCGTGGGCGTGTGTATAAGGAAGTGGGCGTGTGCATAAGGACGTGGGCGTGTGTATAAGACATGTGTGTATATATTATATATGTGAGTGTAGAGGACATGAATGTATTTTAGGATATGGGCAAGCATTTAGGACACGTGTGGACGGACACACATACATCATGGTGGCGGCGACACAGTAGCGGTAAGTCCTGAGTGTGCGTCTGAGTGTGGCCAGTGGTCGCGGGCTCTCGCTGTACACGCCAGGGATCTCACTGTAAGTGCTCGTTGCCATCTTGGATCAGCCTGAGGGAGAAGTTGCTAGACTTTTCGAAAACTTTGGTACTTTGTTGAGCTGCTGCAGAGT
Organism: Homarus americanus; assembly: GCF_018991925.1. Classification (NCBI taxonomy): domain Eukaryota; kingdom Metazoa; phylum Arthropoda; class Malacostraca; order Decapoda; family Nephropidae; genus Homarus; species Homarus americanus. Next base: position 651,021 of record NW_024756914.1, read on the forward strand.
CGTAATCCTCTGTTAGTCTTTTGGTAGGTGTTGTTAGTTTTCAAAAGACTCTTTTCTAAGTTTTGTAAAACTCTTGATAAAGTTTTGGCTTCTTTGTGATTTCCTAAATTTCTTATATGTATTTTGTCTCTTACGTTTCTTTGGAGGAAAGTTATAAACTTTCCTGTGACATTCAGAAACTTTCACACGTACTAAGTTCCTGTCTGGTCTTTGGAACTTTCTGATGTGGTTAAGTTAAAAACAAAATAATAGTCAATAATATTGTAAAGGCGAAATGAAGTTTTGGAATTATAATGAAACTTGTTGAGGAAAACACCGTACCAGTACCAGTCACCAAGCTGCTTCAGATCCTCCCTGGCAAGCTGAGTAAACGACATGTAATTTTGAGGAAGCTGCGGTGCACTACGTAACAGCTCCGGTGAACAACGTAACAGCTCCGGTGCACTAAGTAACAGCTATGGTGCACTACGTAACAGCTACGGTGTACTACATCACAGCTGCGGTGTACTGTATACCACCACCATCACGTTAACACACACTACAATAACTGGTCACGATCATCGGCAAAACACAAGAAATGTTTCGTCGTCTTCTTGTGAATTATTTAGTTGTTCCTAACTGACTTCCTCACTCGCGTCTCCTCGTCGGTGTGGCAGACCAGCGTGCTACTGTCTGTACTGTAAGTTCACAAACTCACACATGCGTCCAGCGTGTTAGTTATTGCTTCAGCAGGTAAGACAGCAGCACTACGTCGCAAACAGTAAATTTTCGTACGTAACTTAAATGTGGCTTCAAGACACAGTATCGGCAGGTAGTGTTCAGTGCATGACGTCAATATTCGTGATAATAACATTCATCATTGTTGAGGCAAACGTCCAGTGTATAGCGTTTTCTTGACGTGTATCAGCAAGGTATAGCACAAGTAAGGCTTTCTAAGGGATGAATTGCATCACCAGTTCCATATATAACTCTCAGTGTATAGCACAAGCACTCGGTGTCAGCAGCGTCACACACACACACAGTTCAACAGCGGTGAGTGAGTGGCTGAAGGGCAGTCCGTCTTAGGCTTGCGTAAAGGGGGAGGGGAGGGGGTGCTGGAGCAGGAGGGTGGGGGGCAGGGAGAGCCGGGGAAGGGGTAGGGGGGTGGCGAGGGGCGAGGGGGAGGGGGGGAGGTAGAGAAAGGAGGAGGGGAGAGAGAGGCAAAGGGGGGAGGGGGGCAAGGAGAGGGGTAGAGAGAGGCAGGAAGAGGGGCAGGAGAGAGGAAGGAGAGGGGCAGGAGAGAGAGGCAGGAGAGGGACAGAGAGGGGTAGGGGAGCGGCAGGAGAGGGGTAGGAGAGAGGCAGGAGAGGGACAGAGAGGGGCAGGAGAGAGGCAAGAGGGGCAGGAGAAGGTGAGTCCCGTGAGTATCAAGAAAGAGGAGAGGGTCAGTCGCTCCCACTTGTCTGGCTTCAGCGTGACGACCACCGTGTGATGATCTGGGGTGAGGTGGGGTGAGGAGGGGTGAGGTGAAGATCTGGGGTGAGGTATGGTGAGGAGAGGTGAGGTGAAGATCTGGGGTGAGGTGAGGTGAATGAAGATGGGATGAGTTAGGTTACATTAAGTTAGTTTAAGTTGATTAAGTAAAGTTTGTGTGAATTGTAGTAATGAAAACCTGTTAATACTTTAGCTTGTACTTGTTCACCCCCTGACACCTAACATAACCATCATTACCTGACAACCCCTGACAACACCTGACACCATCATTCCCTGACGCCACCTGACACCATCATTCCCTGACATCCTCTGACACCCCTGACACCAGCATTACCTGACACTCCTGATCATCACCACTACCACCATTACCACCAATACAACCACCACAATTACCGCCAATACAATTACCACCATCACCACTACTATCACCATTACTACTACTACTACCATCACCATCTGATATTCGAGGAAACCTGACCTGGACTTAGCACTAAGATTATTTTCTCGGTAACCCGACCCTGAAACCTTCCAGCAGAGGCGAGGAAGTGTGTCTTACCCGGCAGAGGTGGTGGCGGTAATAATGGTAGTGGGGGTGGTAGTGTTAGTAGAGGTGGTAGTGGTGTGGATGGGGTTAGTGGGGGTGGTAGTGGTGGTAGTAGAGGTGGTAGTGGTGGGGATGGTAATGGTGGTGGTGGTGGTAGTGGAGGTAGTTGTAGGACAGTACTTCACGAATTTCTCAGAGCGTGTCAGCGTAGATGGTGTTAAATCTGAGTGGGGCCGTGTAACCAGTGGGGTTCCCCAGGGGTCAGTACTAGGCCCACTCTTGTTCATAATCTACATAAACGATCTAGATACTGGGATCAGCAGTGACATAAGCAAGTTTGCGGATGACACCAAAATAGGGCTTCAGATTAATTCAGAGCAGGATGCAAATGCATTACAGAAGGATCTAAATAAACTGCAGGGGTGGTCTGAAAAATGGCAAATGAAATTCAACACCAGTAAGTGCAGCGTACTTAATATTGGAAGAACAAATACTGTCAATGTATACAGCCTAGAAAACAGTGCGCTAATGTTCGAAATAAGGCAAACAGAGTATTGGGTTTTATATCTAGAAGTGTAAGTAATAAGAGTGCAGAGGTCTTATTGCAACTATATCTTACGCTAGTCAGGCTGCACCTCGATTATGCAGTTCAGTTCTGGTGCCCTTATTATAGAATGGATATAAATTCACTAGAGTCGGTGCAGAGAAGAATGACGAAAATGATTCCGGGACTTAGAAACCTTCCATATCAGGATAGGTTAAAGAAACTAAACTTGCATTCCCTAGAAAGACGAAGAGTACGGGGAGATATGATAGAAGTATTTAAGTGGGTGAAAGGAATCAAAGGGGATATGGATAAAGTTCTTATGATATCCGAGCAGGATAGGACTCGGAGCAATGGATTGAAGTTGGATAAGTTTAGGTTTAGGAGGGAGATAGGAAGGAACTGGTTCACAAATAGGGTGGTGGACGAGTTGAACAAGCTTACCAACTTTGTAGTAAGTGCGGGAACTCTGGAGAGTTTCAAAAGGAGGCTGGATAGATTCATGGATGATAGAGAGTGGTAGTAACTCTCGACAGGAGCTGCCAACCGGCCTATTGCAGACTCCTTATTTTCTTATGTTTCTATGCTCTTATGCAGGTGTGTTGTGAATGGGTCGGATCGGGTCGGTTGGTGTGTCGGAAATGTCACACTTTATCATATTAGGAGGTAATGGTATAGTAAACTCTTGTGGAGAAATTGAAGTGTATTGCTGGCGCCGTGTGTTCATGCACATGTGTGAGTGTGTGCGTGTGGTGTGTGTGTGTGTGTGTGTGGTGTGTGTGTGTGTGTGTGTGTGTGTGTGTGTGTGTGTGTGTGTGCAATCGTCACGTACGTCGACAATGATAGAGTTCTACAAATTCAACGTAAACGCGACACAAATGGCATCGTTTGTGAATAGGTGACGTGGCAGAGGTTGTTCCACTCAATATATCTGCCTCCCTCTCCCCCCACCCCTCCATAGGTCTTGAGGAGGTCAGATGAACTTTTAATTCTCTATTATTGTTTATTTACTTACTCTCCCTCTGTTGTTTTTCTTCAGAGTTTATCTATTCTTCTTTTTCATTCCATTTTCTTATATCAATTCATTTATTCTCTCTCTACACATCCCTCTTTCCCTCCCCCTGTCTCCGTGTCCGCTATCATATTTAGCACAGCGATTGAATTATTGAATTAGGGTAATGAAAAGTCTCTCTCTCTCTCACGCACACACACACTCATGTTACGGATGAACTTAATGTTAGTTTTGCACTGAGCGTTGTAGTGTTAACATCGTGTTCTGTGGTAATGGTTAGCCTGTGCAGTTGGTGACTTGTCCATTCTTCTTCGGTTATTCTTTGCACTGAGTCATACAGCTCGTTAACTTAGGGTGTGATTGTTGTGTTGGCAACATCTTCTACACCTTAAACAAATTCACGCCTAGGTGGCCCTTGGGCCGGCCATCCTCGAACAAGAGGGGCAACCATTGTGTGTGTATGCATATGTGTCAATGTGTGTATTCATGTGTTATTTGTGTGTATTTATATGTACATACGTGTGTTTTTGTATGTAATAATAATAGTAATAGTAATAGTAATAGTAATAGTAATAGTAATAGTAATAGTAATAGTAATAGTAATAGTAATAGTAATAATAATAATAATAATAATAATAATAATAATAGTAATAGTAATAGTAATAGTAATAGTAATAGTAATAGTAATAATAATAATAATAATAATAATAATAATAATAATAATAATAATAATAATAATAATAATAATAATAATAATAATAATAAACGGTTTCTTAATAGAGTTGCAGCCGGTGGCTGAAAATATACAAATTTACATGTGATTTAGACATAATTATATACGTTCAATACATTTACAGGGCTGTACAGTACATAAATTAGGAGCTGTGTATTATTTTAACAATAGATGGGATGGTGTTATTCTTATATCTATCAGTGCGGGCTCTTATGGGCTGAATTTGTGTGTGTGTGTGTGTGTGTGTGTGTGTGTGTGTGTGTGTGTGTGTGTGTGTGTGTGCGGTGTGTGTGTGTGTGTGTGTGTGTGCGGTGTGTGTGTGTGTGTGTGTGTCCTAAAAGGAAATCATGGACGAGGGATCTTAGGTGGCAGCGGGAGACGGTGGTGAGGATGATGTGGTAGTCTCGTCCCATACTGAGAGATGAGGTTATGGTGAGGAACAGAGAGAGGTGAGAAGGTGAGTGTACCGAGCTCTTCTTGGTATGTGGAGTAGGAGAGAGAGAGAGAGAGAGAGAGAGAGAGAGAGAGAGAGAGAGAGAGAGAGAGAGTCTGTCTGTCCATCTGTGTCAAAGGAAGAACAATGCCAGGAAATCAATGAGACAGATGCGGCTTCCAACAGGTGGGGAGGGAGGGAACACCTGTCACCGGGTCATTGCCCCCCCCCCTCCTGAACACCTGTTGAATGCACACCTGTTACCGCTCCTGTTACGGGCAAGTGTTGGCAGGACTGAGGTTAGACAGTGTTCATATTGTTGTGAGTACTACTGTAGTGAGTACTACTGTTGTGAGCACTACTGTTGCGAGTACTACTGTTGTGAGTACTACTGTTGTGAGTCGTGGTTTCCTAGTGAGGGTTGTGAAGGATAGTGTGGAGTATGGTGAGCCTACATAAGCCATAATAATGACAATTAACCTTCCAGGGATATGAGTAGCATCACCAAGCACTCTAGGATGGTGATGCTGATGGTGATGGTGACGGTGACGCTGGGTGACGAGGTGCCTATTGATCCTCAGGCCACCTGTGAGGACGGAACACCTCTGTACTTAAGGATGCCTCATCATCACACCGCTCAGGTGCCCCTCGACGCCAGCTTAGAGATTATCCTCGACCTTCCCTTCCCTAGACATGGTGTGTGTGTGTTCTACTGTACTACACTAGTATGAGCATGACCTTTTAATCCTTGTGTATAACCCTTAACCTCTTAGTATAACCCTTAACCTCTCAGGATAATCCTTGACCTCTCACTGATAATTCCCCCAGACAATGTGTGGTTCCAGCAGCGGTGGAGTGGTGGGGGTGATGGAGGGGGACTGCAGGTGTCAGACAGATCCACCTTTGCGCCAGGTGACCCGTACAGCTGGGACAGAACACCCCAGGAGTTCTTGGACGTCACACCAGACATAATAACGTGAGTTAATCTCTTTTTGTTGTCTGTCAAAGCAAATTCACGCAAAGTTTAATAGGTCATCATTATAGTTTCCCACACATACCTACGTTAGCCGGGGTTACCTTACGGCTGCTCTACATACTGTCGGATCTCCTACAGAGGCCATTTCTTATAACCTTTCCCCATGTAAGTTTTGGCTTTCTCCTAAATCTTCTCTCCCCCCCCCCACACACCCTCTACATTTAGAATCATGAATCTCTTGACCCAGATGGTCTCCTCCATTCCCTCCACATGTCTGAACCATTTCAGTCTACCTCTATGCCAAACTTTGGTCATTACTCTCAATGCCCAGCTGCCCTCTTAGCTCTGAACAGTGTTTCCTATCCTATCATCTGTTATTGTTACATTGCACGTCCACTTAACTTTTCTAATATCAGATCACTCAAGTCTGCATAGTTGTCCTCTTTAGCAGCTCTTGTTTCACTGCCATTCACCACCCACTCTTCTCACACCAGTTGTATATATTTTTCCGTTCACCTGGAGGGAAGGTCCTCCTGCCTTTAATAAAGGCAGCAACTTTCTCCAGGCACTTCTAACTCTTACAACTAAGTAATCTTCAGTACCCACTCCAGCACTGATCAAGTCATCCAGGCAACAAAACTCATCGGCACAGTCCAGGCATATGTCCCCACTACTGTATCGAGTTTCTGCAACTATAGTAAGGCTACCTGATTATCTGCGCACAGAGAACACTTCGTTAGTAACATTCTGCAGTCTACCATCTACTCCACTGAACCTCTTGAGTACCCACCTTCCACGCTCATTACACATTATTGAGTTGCTGTCAACACCTTTCTCACACCCAACAGAGGCTATTTTCCCATTTTCCACCAAGGATCTCTCACTCACGCCAGTTAATCAATACTTTTCTTTTCGCCGCATTCTTTTTCATTATCAATAACCACTTTACCAAGGTCACTTCTCACACACACACACTGCTCAACAACAACTGCCTTGTTTCTACCCACGAATGTGTCCTGCTCATGTTTCTTAACTTTATTGATCTTTCTTCTGGCCCTGTTCTTGGCCTCCAGATACTTCTCATTATTACCTCCTAAGACTTATACAATCTTCTTTTCTCCTTTATCACCCTGTGTAGTTCATCATGTTACTGCATGTCTGCTGGGCCTTCATCCAGCCACACATCCTGTCAGCCACATTCAGCATAACATAATTTATTTTAGCCCAGTACCTCACAACACGCCCTTCACACTCTCATCAGATGTTCCCAGCCTTCTCAATTTAGCATAAAATACTTCCACACTCTCCTCCTCACCACACACACCTTCCCTTCTCTTCACCTTCTAAACAACACACGAGTACTCTGCGGAACAACACACGGATATAACCTTTAAGTACCCAGCAAGGTTCCTGTCTAATTACCTAATGAGACAGTAATCAATCCATCTGACATACGTACACAGTAATCAGTCTACTCACCGTCTTAAACAAAGTGTTTTGTCTATAAGTGTATTCAGTATCAAGTACTATTTTCCTCCCATAGCCTTATAACGTAGCCTTTCTCATCCTGCACAATAACTGTAAGAACAAATAGAAATATTAATAAACTGAATAACTCTTATAAATGCATATACGACCCATATATTTACCCTGACAGAGAGGCGTTCAAGGAGGGCGTGCAAGCGATGTCACTGATAGATGAGTTGGAGATGAGGTTATACAGCAACAACATTACCGTGGACAAACTCGATCCTTCGTGGAAGCAAGATAAACTCTTTCATTTCTCCAACGAACTAGTTAGAAATCTCTCCCGGTTTGGTCACATCGCTAGCCTCACTACCATTAAGATCAAGTCTAAGTGAGTAATGGATGATCGTCTACAAAAGAAAGTCAACCCACAAACCTGTTTCTACTGTAAATAATTCATCGTAGTTTTCCACTTCGTATTTTTTACTACCGATAAGTTATCTACTCACTGTCTGCCCGTCTGTCTGTTTGTCTGTCTATGATTCTGTATGTTCGGGTAAAGTTCAGCTACTGTACATTAGATCAGGTTACTTTGTTTAAGTTAAAGTTAACTTAGATTAAATAAGGTTTAGTTTGGTTAAGTTAGGTTAGGTAAGTTAGGCTCAAACTGATGGAAGGTTAGGTTAGGTTAGGTTATGTTAAGTAAGATAGATGCAAACTGATGTAAACATATAACACAGAGTCAACATGCTTGAGAACAAGACCAGTGTAGACATGGTGAGGCTCGGCAGCCTGAAGGAGTGCGAGGAAGAACTGAAGCACCTCAAGCCCAGCAGCTGTGATATAGACGCCCCCTACAGAACCTCCGATGGCACCTGTAACAACCTCAAGAACCCAACCTGGGGCGCCTCCTTCACCCCCTTCAGGAGGTTGTTGCCTGCAGTTTATGGCGACGGTAAGACGACGGTGTGTGTGTGTGAGAGAGAGAGAGAGAGAGAGAGAGAGAGAGAGAGAGAGCATTATCTACCTGTTTAGAAACATTAAATTACTATTTTTTGTTTAATTCCCATCACCATGACTAGCATGACATGAGTAACGTGACTTAGTAACTGTTGTATTATGAGTGACATGACGTAGTAACGATTGTAATTCTGTGGGTTATGAGTAACGTGACTTAGTAGCTGTTGTATTATAAGTGGCATGATGTTGTAACGGTTGTAAATCAGTGGGTGATGAGTGACGTGTACTGTTCCTCAGGAGTGTCGGCTATGAAGCGAGCAGTGGACGGGGAGGAGTTACCTAACCCTCGGCACGTCAGTAACTCCATCAACATCAATAAGAATAACCAGTCTGCCTGCTTCTCCATCCTACACATGACCTTTGGCCAATTCCTTGACCATGACCTCACCGCCACACCCACCTCCAGAGGTCAGTTATTGCTCGTGACCTCTGCGCTGCCTCTTGACCTTTATCCGGGTCACTGAAGGTCAAATATAATCTTGTGGGTTATAATGAATATGGTTTATAGTTGATAGTGAACACTGTAAGTATAATGCATATGGTGTAAAGTTGTGATGGTGTGCACTGTAAATATAATGAGCATGATGTATATTTGTGATAGTGAGCACTGTAAGTATAATGAGTATGATACCACCTTCAACCTTCCATATACAGTAATCAATTTAATCCAAGGTACAAAAAACACTGTATGTATGACGTTACGTGTGGTTGGTTCACTGCAGGGGTGGGTGGTAGTCTGATTCCGTGTTGTTTACCTTCGGTGCTCAGCAAACCGGAGTTAAAACATCCAGAATGCGCTCCCATCTTCATCCCTCCTGACGACGAGTTCTATCCTGCTTACGGTATATCCTGCCTCAACTTAGTCCGCTCCAGCCCTGCGCACTCCTGTAGCTTTGGTATGTACCCACGTCTTCTGGTTCACCTCGTCCTGGGTTCAGTTCACCAAGGTCTTCACGTGTAGTGGTTGAGGTGAATGAATGGCATTCCTAATTTTCCTCAGTTCGACTTCCAGATGAAAATTATGGACTTCCTAGCGACGGGACGTTGAAGGGAGTTTTATGCTTTTAGTTTAAACTTGTCTTTCTGTTTGTCTTTCTCTCTGTCTTTTTGACTGTCTCTCTATCTTTCTGTCTATGTATGTCTGTCTGCCTTTCTCTCTCTCTTTCTCTGCCTGTCTCTCTGTCTGTCTGTGTCTGTCACTCTCCGTATCTCTTGTACATCGTTCTGTCTCTCTGGTCATCTTTTGCCATGTGTATCCCCAGGCCCCCGGGAGCAGCTGAACACAGCGACGGGTTACATAGACGGTTCAGCTGTGTACGGCAGCACCAAGAAGTTGGCCAAGGAACTGAGAGTTGGCCGAGACGGTCTGCTGGATACTCAGGTGAGAGAGAGAGAGAGAGAGAGAGAGAGAGAGAGAGAGAGAGAGAGAGAGAGCCCTCTTACCTCCCCTTTTCAACTCCTCCCCACTACTACTCCTCATCCCTCCCCTCCTCCCCACGACTCGTCCTCACCACTACTCCTCCTTCTCACTCCTCCTCCTCCCACTCCTCCCTACTACTCCTCCTACTTCTCCTCCTCCACAGGTCACGAAGAAGGGTGAGGAGATGTTACCTGCCTCCAAGAACCTCCACGATGGTTGTAACGTTAAGGAAAACTTCGATAAGAAAGAATTTTGTTTCAAGTCAGGTAAGAGTCTCTCACTCTTTCTCTCTCTCTCTCTCTCTCTGTTTTGTTGTCTTATTCTTCTTTCTCTTTCTCTCTTTTCTTCTATTTCTGGTTAATTCTAACGTTTATCTACTTATATTCTGTCTGTCCCCTCTTTATCTCTCTGTCTTTATCTTCCTTTATCTCTCCTCCTCCACTTCCAATGTTCTGTTTTTTGTCTCTATATCCCCCTTCTCCCTCCTCCCCACCTCACGCTAAGTAACTCAGATATAACTCTAATAATTTTTGTGTCATAAAGCTTCTGATGTAATTAATCTGATAAACCTAACCTAACCTAACCTAACCAAACCTAACCTAACCTAATCTAATCACCTGGATGCTGGCTGTTGCAGGTGACTTCCGAGTGAACGAGCAGATGATGTTAATGTTGATGACTACACTGTGGGCGAGGCAACACAACAACCTGGCCAGGCAGCTGAAGGCTCTCAACCCTTCCTGGGACGACGAGAAGTTATATCAGGAGGCCAGACGGATCAACGTGGCCATGATACAAAACGTTGCTTATAAGGAGTTCATTTGTGGTGTTTTAGGTGCGTGAGAGAGAGAGAGTACAGGCTTCCTTACGTCTTTGTGTACCGAGACCACAGCAGCTTACTAACTCTCGCTCCCCTCCTCTTCAGGTCGACGACTGATGGAAGGTCTCGGGCTGATGCCGGGGACAGGAGGTCGCTACAGCACGGACTACGACCCAGCCATTCCCCCGAGCATAGCTAATGAGTTTGCAGCTGCCGTCTACCGCTTCGGCCACAGCATGATAACTGTACATGTTGGTGCGCTTGTGTCGGGGAGTGTGTGGGGGTGTGTGTGGAGTGTGCAAGGGTGTGTGTGTGGGTAAGAGTGTGTGGGGGTGTGTGTGGAGTGTGCAAGGGTGCGTGTGGGTAAGAGTGTGTGGGGGTGTGTGGGGGAGGGTGTGTGTGGGAGGGTGTGTGTGGGAAGGAGTGTGGGGGAGGGTGTGTGTGGGAGGGGGTGTGTGTGGGGAGAGTGTGTGTGTGGGGGGGTCGAGGGGATCCATCAACCACCACTACTATTTACACCATCAACCACCACAATCACTTCCCTCAACAACTAACACTACCATCACCTACAAGGAAGTACCACTATCACCTACCAACACCTACAACTATCACCTACCACCACTTACAACTATCACCTACCACCACCTACCACTATCACCACCTACAACTATCACCTACCACCACCTACAACTATCCCTTGTCCCAACAGAGTTCCTTACTACGAGTGCTAGACAACGGGGAGAAATCAGCAGCAGGGATCAACAGCTTCATTTTCTCACCGTTCGAGTCTTACAGACCTGGGGCCACTCTGGCGTTGATGAAAGGCGGTATGTTGGGCAGCGCTAGCGAAGTGGACCATGTCTTCTCCAGGGAGGTGAGTCTTGGTGTGTGTGTGTGTGTGTAAGGAATTTCTATCTTTCTCTTTCTCTCTCTAACAACAACATACTCTAACACACTAACACCCTAAACACACTCTAAACACCCTATGTTTGCTCTTAACACCCTAAACACACTTAACACCCTAAACACACTCTAACACTCTAAAAACACTTAACACCCTAAACACATTCAAGCACTCTAAACACACTCTAACACCCTAAACACACTCTAACACTCTAAAAACACTCTAAACACATTCTAACAATCTAAACACACTGTAACACGTTCTAAACACACTCTAACACCCTAAACACACTCTAAACACCCTAAACACACTCTAACACCCTAAACACACTCTAACACCCTAAACACACACTAACACCCTAAACACACTCTAACACACTAACTATTCCGAAGATTACAGGAAAGTTGTTTAAGAGAGGCAACGTGGGTCTGGACTTGGTAGCGATTAACATACAACGCGGACGTGATCACGGGCTGGCTGGGTATGTGACGGTGAGACAAGCTTGTGGTTTGCGTCTTGTCAAAACCTTCAATGATCTGGCTGAGGACATGAACTCAGATGCCCTGGAAAACTTGAAGAGGATTTACAAGTGCGTTTGACAAGTGTTTTTTTCGGGGTAGGTATCGGTGTATCTCTCTCTCTCTCTCTCTCTCTCTCTCTCTCTCTCCCTTTCTTTATATATCTCTTTCTTTATATATATCTCTCTTCTTTTATTTCTCTCTCTTTTTCATCTCTCTCCCTTTCCTTATCTCGCTCTCTTTTTTATCTCTCTCTCCTTCTTAACTCTCTCTTTTTTCTCTCTATCTATCTCCACATCTCCATCTCTTTCTCTCCCCACCCCCTTCCTCTCTCTCTCTTTCTATCTCCCCTCCCCTATCTCTCTCTCTATATCTATTTATCTTCCTCTCTCCCCCTCCCTCTCTGTATGTCTCTCTCTCTCTCTCCGTATCTCTCACAGGTTACAAATCAAAGATTACAGGTTACAGGCCCCGGCTTACAAAAAAGACTAAAAAAATGGCGAATGTTTACATGATCGCCAAAATATTAAGACTTAGGTAAATGTTTACATGATCACCAAAAAAAAAACCATGGAGAATGTTTACAAAATCGCCAAAATATTAAAAACTTTGGCGAACATTTACAAAATCGCCAAAATAATAAAAGCTTTGGCGTATATTTACAAAATCGCCTAAATATTAACACTTTGGCGACTGTTTACAGGAACGTGAGAGATATTGACCTATTCGTGGGGGGTCTGTCAGAGAACCCATTGCCAGGCAGCCAAGTGGGGCCGACCTTCGCGTGTGTGCTAGTTGACCAGTTTGTAAGGCTGAAGAAAGGTGACAGGTACTGGTTCGAGAACAAGGAAGGACCGGGAGCTTTTACGAAAGGTGAGACGGTAGACAGGTGAGATGGTAGACAGGTAAGATGGTAGATAGATGAGATGGTAGACAGATGAGATGGTAGACAGATGAGATGGTAGACAGGTGAGATGGTAGACAGGTGAGATGGTAGACAGGTAAGATGGTAGACAGGTGAGATGGTAGACAGGTGAGATGGTAGACAGGTGAGATGGTAGACAGGTAAGATGGTAGACAGGTGAGATGGTAGACAGGTGAGAGGGTAGACAGATGAGACGGTAGACAGATGAGATGGTAGACAGATGAGATGGTAGACAGGTGAGATGGTAGACAGGTGAGATGGTAGACAGGTAAGATGGTAGACAGATGAGATGGTAGACAGATGAGATGGTAGACAGGTGAGATGGTAGACAGGTGAGATGGTAGACAGGTGAGATGGTAGACAGGTGAGATGGTAGACAGGTAAGATGGTAGACAGGTGAGATGGTAGACAGGTGAGATGGTAGACAGGTAAGATGGTAGACAGGTGAGATGGTAGACAGGTGAGAGGGTAGACAGGTGAGACGGTAGACAGATGAGATGGTAGACAGGTAAGATGGTAGACAGGTGAGACGGTAGACAGATGAGATGGTAGACAGGTGAGATGGTAGACAGGTAAGATGGTAAACAGGTAAGATGGTAGACAGGTGAGATGGTAGACAGATGAGACGGTAGACAGATGAGATGGTAGACAGGTGAGATGGTAGACAGGTAAGATGGTAGACAGGTAAGATGATAGACAGGTGAGACGGTAGACAGATGAGACGGTAGACAGGAGATGGGACGGTAGACAGGATATGAGCGTGAACTTCATGTGATAATGTAAGGTCTCTTCCACAGTGAGATATTTCTGAACATCGTCTCTTCTCCTCCCTCTCTCTTCCATTGTCTCCCCTTCCCCCAAGAACAAACCATTTCCCTCCTTAAAACAGCCCCCTTCTCCCCATGAAACTTCCATTTCCCCCCTAAAACTTCCCTTTCCCACCTAAAAGTTCCCTTTCCCACCCTAAGACTTTCTCTTCCCCCCTCAAAGCTTCTATTTCTCCCCCTAAAACTTCCCCTTCCCTCCCCAGAATAAACTAAACACCCTAAGTTCCTTTTTTTCTCCCCACCAGATCAACTCCGGGAGCTACAGCAGGTCAGTCTGGCTCGGGTGATGTGTGACAACATGCCGGACATGAGTACAATGCAGCGCTGGCCCTTGCTGATGGAGGGAGCTTATAACCCAGAACTACCCTGCTCTTCTAAATGTATCCCCAGCTTCAACATCTCTCATTGGAAAGCTTAAAATATCTCCAAGGTCAACTCTACATCCGCCTTGACACACTGGAAAGCTTAAAATATCTCCAAGTTCAACTCTACATCCGCCTTGACACAATGGAAAGCTTAAAATATCTCCAAGTTCAACTCTACATCCGCCTTGAAACAATGGAAAGCTTAAAATATCTCCAAGTTCAACTCTACATCCGCCTTGACACACTGGAAACCATATTACTTCTACAAGTTCATATTAAAGTTTAACCTTTTATTCTGAAAAGTGAAAGTGTCTCCCAGTTTTGTTTTTGGGAAGGTCAGACATGTGCTTAAACACATCTCCACGATAACGGTGACACATCTCCACGATAACGGTGACACATCTCCACGATAACGGTGACACATCTCCACGATAACGGTGATACATTTCCACGATAACGGTGACACATCTCCACGATAACGGTGATACATTTCCACGATAACGGTGACACATCTCCACGATAACGGTGACACATCTCCACGCGTCATCCCTCGTGTTGACACAGCATAACATTCCTATTACGAGAAAGTTCACTAATTTATGTCTACTTTTATACTTTCTCTCAAACTCTCTCTATCTCTTTAAATCCCCCTTCTCTTTTACTTTCTCTCAATCTCTCTCTCTGTCTCTCTTTAAAAATAAATCCACTCTCTCTCTCTCTCTCTCTCTCTCTCTCTGTATCTCTAAATCCACCTCTCTCTCTTACTTTCTCTCAATCTCATCAGATTTAATTACAAAGTCACTTAAATCCATCATCATCATTATCATCATCGTCATCGTCATCGTCATGGTCATCATCGTCATCATCGTCATCGTAAACTCAGCACAGAAAAGATGAAGAGTGAATCCAGAAACTTCAGAAAATAGGTAAATTATTTCTTTATCAGCCACACTGTGCGGCAAGTTAGGTGAGTGACCGAGTGCCTAGTAAGTTAGGTGAGTGACCGAGTGTCCAGTAAGTTAGGTGAGTGACCGAGTGTCTAGTAAGTTAGGTGAGTGACTGAGTGTCCAGTAAGTTAGGTGAGTGACTGAGTACACCTATCATATACTTTTGGTGATCATGGTAACACATAGAAGATAATGTTGGTAGTTACTGAGTGACTTAGAGTGATGTTATACTCAGTAGACGACCTGCAACCAATGTATTTCTGGAACCTGTTGCTGAGGAAGTGAGGTCACCTTCCCACCACCTGTTATCCTCCACAGCTAAAGATATTCAGGTATTAATTATGTTTCTTGATGTGTGTTTATGAGGTTCATTTTGGAGCTGTAATGTATTTAGAAAGTTTGTTATGAGAAAAGTTCAGGATGATTTATCTTGTAAAAATTCTATCTTAAGACTAATTATTTCCTTCATAAGTTTGATAGAATCTTAGTTTCTTTTAATATTTCATCACTTGTGTCTAACTAGTAATTTAATTGATAAAAAAGTCATTTTCATTAATTTTCTTCGTTAAAAAGACAAATAAAAGTTTATATATAATAATATGTTGTTTTAGTTATGTGTGAATATTGTTATCCATAAGAATATAATAGATCTCAAAAGGAATTGACTTGCTACCATGACTGACAACAGTTTAACACACACCTAACAACCATATTTCTTCCCAACTATGACTGCACCTAACCACCATATTCCTTCCTACACACCTAACATCAACGGCGGAGGCTTTTTCAGACACCAATACTTTGTGTTATGGGTTAAAGGAGTAGTTCTCAGACTGTGGTGAAAGCATTAGGAGTTTTAAGTGACCCAAGGTACTCTGTTAAATCATCTCACATGAACTAAAATATGTAGAGTAGACGTGATGAGATGTCAGAGGTTTTCAGTTTGGTTGTGAGGCGGCGGTGATCAAGCCAGACACCTACCTCGTATTAATGTTTCCTATAAATGATTTACAATACCGTAATGTGAGATGAAATATTGTAAAAAATAAACAGGAAGATAATGGCACACACACACACACACACACACACACAATGCAGTACGTCTACCACAGACTGAGATAAGGAAGACAGTAATTAGGTTAACTGGTACTATAATCACGGGTGCTGTGGACGCCTCACTGTTCGTCCAAGATGCAAACAAACTCTCTCCTGCACCTCAATCCTTACAGACTCCTCCTTGATAAAATGATTTATTCTCACATCTTCGCTGTGCCGCCATCCTGCTGGTGGTTCCCGATGTAATGTGGACCGCACGCCACAATCTGCCCCTCCCCCCTGCGGCCATGTCGGCGCCAACCACACTCTGATAAGCCTCGGGGTATATATGTTGGCCCACCTGTACTGGCCACAATACAACTGCATCACCAGCCACGGTAGACACCTGTGTGGGCCTCAATACACCTGCATCACCAGCCACGGTAGACACCTGTGTGGGCCTCAATACACCTGCATCACCAGCCACGGTAGACACCTGTGCTGACCACAACACACCTGCAAGAAACACAGGCGCCGTCTGCACTCAACTTCTTGTCAAACATGAAGAACTTAATTCTCTCCATCATTTTATCCCTGGCGGTAAGGGTGATGTGACTATCTGTTGTGTCTGTGTACCTGTGTACCTGTCTGTGTACCTGTGTACCTCTCTGTGTACCTGTCTGGGTACCTGTGTACCTCTCTTTGTAACTGTGTACCTGTCTGTACACCCGTGTACCTGTCTGTGTAACTGTGTACCTGACTGTGCACCCGTGTACCCGTCTGTGTAACTGTGTACCTCTCTGTGTACCTCTCTGTGTAACTGTGTACCTCTCTGTGTAACTGTGTACCTGTCTGTGTAACTGCGTACCTGACTGTGCATCCGTGTACCCGTCTGTGTAACTGTGTACCTCTCTGTGTAACTGTGTACCTCTCTGCGTAACTGTGTACCCGTCTGTGTAACTGTGTACCTGACTGTACATCCGTGTACCAGTCTGTGTAACTGTGTACCCGTCTGTGTAACTGTGTACCTCTCTGCGTAACTGTGTACCCGTCTGTGTAACTGTGTACCTGACTGTGCATCCGTGTACCAGTCTGTGTAACTGTGTACCCGTCTGTGTACCCGTGTACCTCTCTGCGTAACTGTGTACCCGTCTGTGTAACTGTGTACCTGACTGTGCACCCGTGTACCAGTCTGTGTAACTGTGTACCCGTCTGTGTAACTGTGTACCTGACTGTGCACCCGTGTACCAGTCTGTGTAACTGTGTACCCGTCTGTGCACCCGTGTACCTCTCTGCGTAACTGTGTACCCGTCTGTGTAGCTGTGTACCCGACTGTGTAACTGTGTACCCGTCTGTGTACCAGTGTACCCGTCTGTGTACCTGTGTACCCGTCTGTGTACCCGTGTACCTCTCTGTGTAACTGTTTACCCGTCTGTGTAACTGTGTACCTCTCTGTATACTTGTGTACCTGTGTACCTGTCTGTGTAACTGTGTACCTGACTGTGCACCCGTGTACCAGTCTGTGTAACTGTGTACCCGTCTGTGAACCCGTGTACCTCTCTGTGTGTCTATGTACCTGCCTGTGTACCTGTGTTCCTTTCTGTGTGACTGTGTACCTCTCTGTGTGTCTGTGTACATGTGCACCTCTTTGTGTAACTGTGTACCCGTCTGTGTACCTGTGTACCTGTCTGTGTACCTGTATACCTCTCTGTGTAACTGTGTACCCGTCTGTGTACCTGTGTATATCTCTGTGTGTCTGTGTACCCGTCTATGTAACTGTGCACCCGTCTGTGTAACTGTGCACATCTCTGTGTGTCTGTGTACCCGTCTGTGTAACTGTGTACCCGTCTGTGTACCTGTGTATATCTCTGTGTGTCTGTGTAATCCGTCTATGTAAAGCACCTGTCTGTGTAACTGTGCACATCTCTGTGTGTCTGTGTACCTGTCTGTGTAACTGTGTACCTGTCTGTGTAACCTCTCTCAGTAACTGTATTCTCTGTGTAATCTGTCTGTGTAACTGTGTACCCGTCTATGTAACTGTGCACCCGTCTGTGTAACTGTGTACCTCCCGTGTACCTGTGTACCTGTGTACCTCTCTGTGTGTGTCTGTGTACCTGCCTGTCTACCTGTGTACCTCTCTGTGTAACTGTGTACCTCTCTGTGTGTCTGTGTACCTGTCTGTGTACCTGTGTACCTGTCTGTGTACCTGTATGCCTCTCTGTGTAACTGTGTACCCGTCTGTGTAACTGTGTACCCGTCTGTGTACCTGTGTACCTGTCTGTGTAACTGTGTACCCGTCTGTGTACCTGTGTACATCTCTGTGTGTCTGTGTACCTGTGTACCTGTCTGTGTAACTGTGTACCTGTCTGTGTCGTGTGTACCCTGTGTACCTCTCTGTGGAACTGTGCCGTCGTCTATGAACTGTGTGTCTGTGTACCTGTTCACCCGTCTGTGTACCTCGTTGTACCTGTACCCGTCTGTGTACCTGTGTACCTCCTCTGTGTGTCTGTTTGTTCTTCTCTATGCACTAGTGTAGACGGAAGGTTATCGTGTAGACGGAAGGTTGACACACTCGTGTGCGAGTTGACACACTCGTGTAGACGGAAGGTTGACACACTCGTGTAGACGGAAGGTTGACACACTCGTGTAGACGGAAGGTTGACACACTCGTGTAGACGAAGGACCACCTGTGGTTGACACTTGTGTAGACGGAAGGTTGACACTCTACTGTGTAGACGGAAGGTTGACACACTTGTGTAGACGGAAGGTTGACACTTGTGTAGATGGAAGGTTGACACACACTTGTGTAGACGGAAGGTTAACACACTTTGTAGACGGAAGTTGGACAGTAGACGGAAGGTTGACACTACTCTTGTAGACGGAAGGTTGACAATAGTGTAGACGGAAGGTTGACACAATAGTGTAGACGGAAGGTTGACACACTAGTGTAGACGGAAGATTGGACAGTAGTGTAGACGGAAGGTTGACACACTCTTTGTAGACGGGAAGGTTGACACAGTAGTGTAGACGGAAGGTTGACGCACTAGTGTAGGTGTTGACACACTAGTGTAGACGAAGGTTGACACACTCTTGTAGACGGAAGGTTGACACACTCTTGTAGATGGAAGGTTGACACACTAGAGTAGACGGAAGGTTGACACGCTAGTGTAGACGGAAGGTTGACACACTCTTGTAGACGGAAGGTTGACACACTCTTGTAGATGGAAGGTTGACACACTAGAGTAGACGGAAGGTTGACACGCTAGTGTAGACGGAAGGTTGACACACTCTTGTAGACGGAAGGTTGACACACTAGTGTAGACAGAAGGTTGACACAGTAGTGTAGACAGAAGGTTGACACAGTAGTGTAGACGGAAGGTTGACACACTAGTGTAGGCAGAAGGTTGACACAGTAGTGTAGACAGAAGGTTGACACACTAGTGTAGACGGAAGGTTGACACACTAGTGTAGACAGAAGGTTGACACACTAGTGTAGACGGAAGGTTGACACACTAGTGTAGACGGAAGGTTGACACAGTAGTGTAGACAGAAGGTTGACACACTAGTGTAGACGGAAGGTTGACACAGTAGTGTAGACAGAAGGTTGACACAGTAGTGTAGACAGAAGGCTGACACACTAGTGTAGACGGAAGGTTGACACGCTAGTGTAGACGGAAGGTTTAACGTTCTTACAGGAAGTTGGTTTATTGTGTTCAGTAGAAGGTACTGTGAGGTGAGTGAGTTTCTTTTGTTCTGCAGCTACAACACAGAGACTCTTACCTTACAGAATATATTGTAAATTTTGATAATTTTCTGCCTGTGCAGGTCGTGTGTTCCCTGGGAATGGTCACGGACGACTCCTGTACTGTGGATTGTATGGGCAAAAATGCTCTTGACAAAGTTGCTGATCCCTATAACTGCAGTAATTACTACATTTGTTTGGGTGATGACATGGCCACCGACCACCCGGTACCTTGTCCGGTCGCTAACATCTTTGATACCGGTAAGTGTATGACAGGGGACCCCTCTACCTGTGAACCTACGTGTAAACCACCAGAATGTCCAATAACCTGCAACGGCTCCCTCTCCATGATCAGTGATCCCTTCGACTGTACACAATACTACATCTGTATTCCCGGGGGCGTACAGGGGCCCATCCCCTGCCCTTCTGACAGGGAATTTTTTGACGGTGCAAATTGCGTCAAATCTAAGGAAGTTTGCTGCGAGGTTCCTTGTATTCCTTATTGTCACCCAGGAGATATACAGATCGTTGACCCGACGGACTGTCACATGTACTACATCTGTACTGCTGAAGGACCAGTGGACCCAAACCTGCACTTCACTTGTCCTAGTGGAGACGTGTTTGATTACCAAGTTGGTCGGTGTGTCAAAGGTGATAAATGCACCACCCTTTGTCCAGCATCTACAACACCTGCAAACAATCCAACCAAATCATTAACTACAACACCTGCAAACAATCCAACCAACTCAGCAACTACAAAACCTGTAAACCCAACTGCTACATCGAAAGCAGGAAGTACAATAACCGCCCCTGTGACACCAACGACAGACTGTGCTGTGTCACTCACCTGTGACACCATCGGTTACTTCCCCAGGTGTCACAGCTGCCAACCTGATTTCTTTGAGTGTAAGGTCATAGGTGCCCAGGCAACTATTAATAAATGTTCAGGAAACCTGGTGTTCAACACAGACCCTAAATACCCGTTCTGTGTCCTCCCTGGCAACTGTCCTTACCATCCTCCCCTCTAAACTACCCACCACTACTACCAACCACGACTACCACCACTACAACAACCACCCACCACTACTACTACTACCAATACCACCACCACTAACCACTACTATCACTACTACCACCAATCACTACTACCACCACTACAACAACCACCCACCACTACTACTACTACCAGTACCACCAACCACTACTACCACCACTGCTACCACCAACCACGACTACCACCACTACAACAACCACCCACCACTACTACTACTACCAATACCACCACCACTAACCACTACTATCACTACTACCACCAACCACTACTACCACCACTACAACAACTACCCACCACTACTACTACTACCAATACCACCACCATTAACCACTACGACTACCAACCACCACCACTACTACCACCACTACCACCAACACCAACTACTGCTACCACCACTACCACCACCAACCACTACTACCACGACCACAACAACCACTGCTACCACCACTACAACAACCACTGCTACCACTACTACTACTACTTCTACCAACCACTACTACTACCACCACCAACTACTACTACCACCAACAACACCAACATCATCACCAACCACAACTACTACCACTACAACCACCATTAACCACTACTACCACCACTACCACCACTAACCACTACTACCACCACTACCACCACCACCAACCAATACTACTACCACCAACCACTGCCATCACCAACTACTACTACCACCACTAGTACTACCACTACCACGACTAACCACTACTACCACCACTACCACCATCCCCTACACAATCACCATCTTGCTACAGTTATTTTGTTGTATAATATTATGCTTGTTAACCCACTGAGGACGATGACTTAACCCTCTGAGGACGATGACTTAACCCTCTGAGGACGATGACTTAACCCTCTGAGAACGATGACTTAACTCTTTGAGGACGATTACTTAACCCTATGAGGACGATGACTTAACCCTATGAGGACGATGACTTAACCCTATGAGGACGATGACTTAATCCTATGAGGACGATGACTTAACCCTATGAGGACGATGACTTAACCCTATGAGGACGATGACTTAACCCTTTGATTCATAAAATTTTTCCAAGCATTAAATTTGATGTTCTGATGTACAGCTTAAAGTTATGATGTAAAGCTTAAAGTTACGATGTAAAGCTTAAATTTATTATGTAGAGCTTAAATTTATGATGTAAAGCTTCGCGTTATGATATAAAGCTTAAAGTTATGATGTAAAGCTTAAAGTTATGATGTAAAGTTTAAATGTATGACGTACAGCTTGGAGTTATGAGGTAAATATGGAGAAACTGATGAAATAATTATAATGTTGAAGTTAATGTTGAAGCTAGTGTTGAAGTTAATGTTAAAGTTAATGCTGAAGTTAATGCTGAAGTTAATGCTGAAGTTAATGTTGAAGTTAATGTTGAAGTTGATGTTAATGAATGTTATACAAGAATTAGGAGTGACAAATGACCTGTTCTTAATTACTGTAATAAAATCTATAATAAATAATAAATACAAAGAAAACCTTGACCTTTTAATGCACCAATTTTATGTATATGGCAGAAAAACTGATTAATATTGGAAATGTTATAATATAATAAAATACCTGAGTGACAATAAGATGTTGTGGTGTTAACTGCTGAAGATATTGATAAATGGTGAGTTATGGTTACTGTTGATGGGAAGAAAACTACGTTGTTATTAAACTGTAAACAATGCTAATACTGTTGTTATTAAACTGTAAACAATGCTAATACTGTTGTTATTAAACAGTAAACAATGCTAATACTGTTGTTATTAAACAGTAAATAATGCTAATACTGTTGTTATTAAACAGTAAATAATGCTAATACTGTTGTTATTAAACAGTAAACAATGCTAATACTGTTGTTATTAAACAGTAAACAATGATAGCTGTTTTTATTAAACAGTAAACAATGCTAGTACTGTGTTATTAAACAGTAAACAATGCTAGTACTGTTGTTATTAAACGATAAACAATGCTAATACTGTTGTTATTAAACAGTAAACAATGCTAATACTGTTGTTATTAAACAGTAAACAATGCTAATACTGTTGTTATTAAACAGTAAACAATGCTAATACTGTTGTTATTAAACAGTAAACAATGCTAATACTGTTGTTATTAAACAGTAAACAATGCTAGTACTGTTGTTATTAAACAGTAAACAATGCTAATACTGTTGTTATTAAACAGTTAAACAATGCTAATACTGTTGTTATTAAACGTTAACAATGCTAATACTGTTGTTATTAAACAGTAAACAATGCTAATACTGTTGTTATTAAACAGTAAACAATGCTAATACTGTTGTTATTAAACAGTAAACAATGCTAATACTGTTGTTATTAAACGGTAAACAATGCTAATACTGTTGTTATTAAACAGTAAATGATCTAATACTGTTGTTATTAAACAGTAAACAATGCTAATACTGTTATTAAACAGTAAACAATGCTAATACTGTTGTTATTAAACGGTAAACAATGCTAATACTGTTGTTATTAAACGTAAACAATGCTAGTACTGTTGTTATTAAACAGTAAACAATGCTAATACTGTTATTAAACAGTTAATAATGCTAATACTGTTGTTATTAAACAGTAAACAATGCTAATACTGTTGTTATTAACAGTAAGCAATGCTAATACTGTTGTTATTAAACAGTAAACAATGCTAGTACTGTTGTTATTAAACAGTAAACAATGCTAGTACTGTTGTTAAACGGTAAACAATGCTAATACTGTTGTTATTAAACAGTAAAAATGCTAATACTGTTGTTATTAAACAGTAAACAATGCTAATACTGTTGTTATTAAACAGTAAACAATGCTAATACTGTTGTTATTAAACAGTAAACAATGCTAATACTGTTGTTATTAAGCAGTAAGCAATGCTAGTACTGTTGTTATAAAACAGTAAACAATGCTAATACTGTTGTTATTAAACAGTTAAACAATGCTAATACTGTTGTTATTAAACAGTTAAACAATGCTAATACTGTTGTTATTAAACAGTTAACAATGCTAATACTGTTGTTATTAAACAGTAAGCAATGCTAATACTGTTGTTATTAAACATTAAACAATGCTAATACTGTTGTTTATTAAACAGTAAACAATGCTAATACTGTTGTTATTAAACGTAAACAATGCTAATACTGTTGTTATTAAACAGTAAACAATGCTAATACTGTTGTTATTAGAAGCCAGTTAACAAATGCTAATACTGTTGTTATTAAACAGTAAACAATGCTAATACTGTTGTTATTAAACAGTAAGCAATGCTAATACTGTTGTTGATAAACAGTAAACAATGCTTAGTACTGTATTGTTATTAAACGGTAAACAATGCTAGTACTGTTGTTATTAAACGGTAAACAATGCTAATACTGTTGTTATTAAACAGTAAAAATGCTAATACTGTTGTTATTAAACAGTAAACAATGCTAATACTGTTGTTATTAAACAGTAAACAATGCTAGTACTGTTGTTATTAAACAGTAAGCAATGCTAATACTGTTGTTATTAAACAGTAAGCAATGCTGCTAAGTACTGTTGTTATTAAACGGTAAACAATGCTAATACTGTTGTTATTAAACAGTTAAACAATGCTAATACTGTTGTTATTAAACAGTTAAACAATGCTAATACTGTTGTTATTAAACAGTTAACAATGCTAATACTGTTGTTATTAAACAGTAAGCAATGCTAATACTGTTGTTATTAAACAGTAAACAATGCTAGTACTATTGTTATTAAACAGTAAACAATGCTAGTACTGTTGTTATTAAACAGTAAACAATGCTAATACTGTTGTTATTAAACATTAAACAATGCTAATACTGTTGTTATTAAACAGTAAACAATGCTAATACTGTTGTTATTAAACAGTAAACAATGCTAATACTGTTGTTGTTAAACCAGTAAACAATGCTAATACTTGTTGTTATTAAACAGTGAAAGCAATGCTAATACTGTTGTTATTAAACAGTAAACAATGCTAATACTGTTGTTATTAAACAGTAAACAATGCTAATACTGTTGTTATTAAACAGTAAACAATGCTAATACTGTTGTTATTAAACAGTAAACAATGCTAATACTGTTGTTATTAAACAGTAAACAATGCTAATACTGTTGATATTAAACAGTAAATAATGCTAGTACTGTTGTTATTAAACAGTAAACAATGCTAGTACTGTTGTTATTAAACAGTAAACAATGCTAATACTGTTGTTATTAAACAGTAAACAATGCTAATACTGTTGTTATTAAACAGTAAATAATGATAAGCTGTTTTTATTAAACGATTTAACACTACCTTTTGTGCATCACTATAACAGATACTAACACACTCTACATTAGTACATCACTATAACGAATACTAACACACTCTACCTGTTGTACATCACTGTAGCTTGAATACTAACACGCTCTACCTTTTGTGCATCACTATAACAGATACTAACACACTCTACATGTTGTACATCACTATAACAGATACTAACACACTCTACCTGTTGTACATCACTATAACAGATGCTAACACACTCTACCTGTTGTACATCACTGTAACAGATGCTAACACACTCTACCTGTTGTACATCACTGTAACAGATACTAACACACTCTACCTGTTGTACATCACTGTAACAGATACTAACACACTCTACCTGTTGTACATCACTGTAACAGATGCTAACACACTCTACCTGTTGTACATCACTATAACAGATGCTAACACACTCTACCTGTTGTACATCACTGTAACAGATACTAACACACTCTACCTGTTGTACATCACTATAACAGATACTAACACACTCTACCTGTTGTACATCACTATAACAGATACTAACACACTCTACCTGTTGTGCATCACTACTGTGAATGCTAACACACTCTACTATTTGTGCATCACTATAACAGATTCTTCTTACCTCTACCTGTTTGTACATCACTGTAACAGATCTAACACACCTCTACCTGTTGTGCATCACTTAACAGATACTAACACACTCTACCTGTTGTACATCACTGCTTAAGAATACTAACACACTCTACCTGTTGTACATCACTATAACAGATGCTAACACACTCTACCTGTTGTACATCACTGTAACAGATACTAACACCTCTACCTTTTGTACATCACTGTAACAGATACTAACACACTCTCTACCTGTTGTATATCACTGTAACAGATACTAACACCTCTACCTGTTGGTACATCGCTGTAACAGATACTAACACACTCTACCTGTTGTACATCACTGTAACATATACTAACACACTCTACCTGTTGTACATCACTGTAACAGATACTAACACACTCTACCTGTTGTACATCACTGTAGCAAATACTAACACACTCTACCTGTTGTACATCACTGTAACAGATACTAACACACTCTACCTGTTGTACATCACTGTAACAGATACTAACACACTCTACCTGTTGTACATCACTGTAACAAATACTAACACACTCTACCTGTTGTACATCACTGCTAACAGATACTAACACACTCTACCTGTTGTACATCACTGTAACAAATGCTAACACCTCTACCTGTTGTACATTACTATAACAGATACTAACACACTCTACCTGTTGTACATCACTGTAACAGATACTAACACACTC
The DNA here is from genome assembly GCF_018991925.1 of Homarus americanus. NCBI lineage: Eukaryota > Metazoa > Arthropoda > Malacostraca > Decapoda > Nephropidae > Homarus > Homarus americanus. The sequence goes on from NW_024756914.1 coordinate 677,430, forward strand.
TACCTGTTGTACATCACTGCAACAGATGCTAACACACTCTACCTGTTGTACATCACTATAACAGATGCTAACACACTCTACCTGTTGTACATCACTATAACAGATGCTAACACACTGTACCTGTTGTACAATACTATAACAGATGCTAACACACTCTACCTGTTGTACATCACTATAACAGATGCTAACACACTCTACCTATTGTACATCACTGTAACAGATACTAACACACTCTACCTGTTGTACATCACTATAACAGATGCTAACACACTCTACCTGTTGTACATCACTGTAACAGATGCTAACACACTCTACCTGTTGTACATCACTATAACCAGATCTAACACACTCTACCTGTTGTACATCACTCAAACAGATACTAACACACTCTACCTGTTGTACATCACTGCAACAGATGCTAACACACTCTACCTGTTGTACATCACTATAACAGATACTAACACACTCTACCTGTTGTACATCACTGTAACAGATGCTACACACTCTACCTGTTGTACATCACTATAACAGATGCTAACACCTCTACCTGTTGTACATCACTGTAACAGATCTAACACACTCTACCTGTTGTACATCACTATAACAGATGCTAACACACTCTACCTGTTGTACATCACTGCCAGATGTAACACACTCTACCTGTTGTACATTACTATAACAGATGCTAACACACTCTACCTGTTGTACATCACTATAACAGATACTAACACACTCTACCTGTTGTACATTACTATAACAGATGCTAACACACTCTACCCGTTGTACATCACTATAACAGATACTAACACACTCTACCTGTTGTACATCACTGTAACAGATACTAACACACTCTACCTGTTGTACATCACCATAACAGATGCTAACCACACTCTACCTGTTGTACATCACTGTAACAGATACTAACACACTCTACCTGTTGTACATCACTATAACAGATACTAACACCTCTACCTGTTGTACATCACTATAACAGATCTTTAACACACTCTACCTGTTGTACATCACTGTAACAGATGCTAACACACTCTACCTGTTGTACATCACTATAACAGATGCTAACACACTCTACCTGTTGTACATCACTGTAACAGATGCTAACTACCTCTACCTGTTGTACATCACTATAACAGATGCTAACACACACTACCTGTTGTACATCACTGTAACAGATGCTAACACACTCTACCTGTTGTACATCACTATAACAGATGCTAACACACTCTACCTGTTGTACATCACTATAACAGATGCTAACACACTCTACCTGTTGTACATCACTGTAACAGATACTAACACACACTCTACCTGTTGTACATCACTGTAACAGATGCTAACACACTCTACCTGTTGTACATCACTATAACAGATACTAACACACTCTACCTGTTGTACATCACTGTAACAGATGCTAACACACTCTACCTGTTGTACATCACTATAACAGATGCTAACACACTCTACCTGTTGTACATCACTATAACAGATACTAACACACTCAACCTGTTGTACATCACTGTAACAGATACTAACACACTCTACCTGTTGTACATCACTATAACAGATGCTAACACACTCTACCTGTTGTACATCACTGTAACAGATGCTAACACACTCTACCTGTTGTACATCACTATAACAGATGCTAACACACTCTACCTGTTGTACATCACTGAACAGATACTAACACACTCTACCTGTTGTACATCACTATAACAGATGCTAACACACTCTACCTGTTGTACATCACTGTAACAGATACTAACACACTCTACCTGTTGTGCATTACTATAACAGATGCTAACACACTCTACCTGTTGTACATCACTGTAACAGATGCTAACACACTCTACCTGTTGTACATCACTATAACAGATGCTAACACACTCTACCTGTTGTACATCACTGTAACAGATGCTAACACACTCTACCTGTTGTACATCACTATAACAGATATAACACACTCTACCTGTTGTACATCACTATAACAGATACTAACACACTCTACCTGTTGTACATCACTATAACAGATGCTAACACACTCTACCTGTTGTACATTACTGTAACAGATGCTAACACACTCTACCTGTTGTACATCACTATAACAGATACCTAACACACTCTACCTGTTGTACATCACTGTAACAGATGCTAACACACACTACCTGTTGTACATCACTATAACAGATGCTATCACACTCTACCTGTTGTACATCACAGCAACAGATCTAACACACTCTACCTGTTGTACATCACTATAACGGATACTAACACACTCTACCTGTTGTACATCACTGTAACAGATGCTAACACACTCTACCTGTTGTACATCACTATAACAGATGCTAACACACTCTACCTGTTGTACATCACTATAACAGATACTAACACACTCTACCTGTTGTACATCACTGTAACAGATACTAACACACACTACCTGTTGTACATCACTACTATAACAGATTTAACACACTCTACCTGTTGTACATCACTGTAACAGATCTCAACACACACTCTACCTGTTGTACATCACTATAACAGATGCTAACACACTCTACCTGTTGTACATCACTGTAACAGATACTAACACACTCTACCTGTTGTACATCACTATAACAGTCTATAACACACTCTACCTGTTGTACATCACTGTAACAGATACTAACACACTCTACCTGTTGTACATTACTATAACAGATGCTAACACACTCTACCTGTTGTACATCACTGTAACAGATGCTAACACACTCTACCTGTTGTACATCACTATAACAGATGCTAACACACTCTACCTGTTGTACATCACTGTAACAGATACTAACACACTCTACCTGTTGTACATCTCTAACAGATGCTAACACACTCTACTAAGTAAGTCTTTACCACACAATACCAGGCAGTGTCCTTGTATACAGAGGCAGTGTACACAATCAGCCATCCCTCGAGTGTGTGGTCACGCCTACCATAAACTGATAAACCTAACGGGTATAAGTAATGGTTCCTCAGTTCTACCACCACTACTATAGCTGTCTGCCACCACTACCACCACTATTACAGCTGTCTGCCACCACTACCACCACTATACAGCTGCCCTTCCACCACCAGCTCGAAACCCAAGTCCTCCTGATCATCGTGTCAACCATTATTTGTCTCTCATGAAGCCTCACCTTGCCTCCTCCTCATCATCCCTCTGGCGGTGAGTTTCATAAACATTTTCTTTGTTGCCAAATATAAGAGTAGGAAGTACTATAATTCCATCATCAACTCACTTTAATGTGAGTTATATTTTCAGTGACTGAGTGTGCCTGCTGAGTGTGAGGCAACAGCTGTGTGTGTGTGAGTGTTTGTGTAGTGTAATTAATGAGGAATATAAAGTGTCAAAGTCTTATAGATGAATTTAAGTATCGATGTATTGCTGTTGATGGCCGCTAGAGGCTCTCTCTGTTAATATTTACACACATACACACACACACACACACACACACCATCATTTTGTACTCCCAGAACACTACAACTTTTTACACTATAACAGTTAACAGCCCCCTTCCCCTTCAGGTTGTGTGTACCGCCAAGATGGTGGATCAAGACAACTGTAGCCCAGTTTGTCTTCACAAAAATCCTCTTGATAAAGTGCCTGACCCTATGAACTGTACCAACTACTACATCTGTCTCGGGGACGACATGCCCGCTGACCACTCGGTGCCTTGTGAGTCAGGGAACATCTTCGACAATAAAACAAATGAATGTATTTCCGGCACTGACTGTGACCCCATCTGTAAGCCATTATTCTGCCCCATCACCTGCAACGGTACCTACTCCCTCATCAGTGACCCCTTCAGGTGTGATCAATACTACATCTGTATTCCCGGGGGTGTGCAGGGACCCATCACCTGCCAGCCTGACAGGCCTTACTTTGACGGGAAGGCCTGCGTCAAATCTAAGGAAGTTTGCTGCGAGGTTCCTTGTATTCATATTGTCACCCGGGAGATATACAGATCGTTGCCAACGGACTGTCACATGTACTACATCTGTACTGCTGAAGGACCAGTGGACCCAAACCTGCACTTCACTTGTCCTAGTGGAGACGTGTTTGATTACCAAGTTGGTCGGTGTGTCAAAGGTGATAAATGCACCACCCTTTGTCCAGCATTTCCACGTCTCGCTTAACGGTGCTTACAGTGCGTGAAGTGCTCACCTCACCTCACCTTACCACACCACAGCACAGCACACACCACCACACCACAGCACACACACACACACACCACAGTACAGCACACCACACCACACCACAGCACAGCACACCACACCCACACCACACCACAGCACACCACACCACACCACAGTACAGCACGTACAGCACCACACCACACCACACCACACTACACCACACCACACCAGTACAGCACACCACACCACACCACACCACACCACACACCACACCACACACACTACACCACACCACACCACACCACAGTACAGCACACACACCACACCACACCACACCACACACTCTAAAGACTACTATAATCTCAGCCAGTTTGCTAAAATGAAGATGCTAGCTAATCCAGACCTACTAAGACCACCTCTGCATTCGTACCAGTCCCAGACCTCCCTCCCCCACACCCAGAAACATACCCCTCCCACACCCAGAAACATACCTCCCCCCACCCAGAAACATACCTCCCACCCAGAAACATACCTCCCCACCTAAGCTAATTAATTGCTTTCTTACTATATACCTGAGCCAGTATTACTAACACTAATACAATAAAATCACCATTACTAACCAACACGAGACACATTCCTGACTGAGAATATCTTATTGTTTCACTCAAGGTCCATTGGCTTCGCTCGCTCCTCACCTTCCTAGGTATTAATAAATAAATACAAATTATAAACTATAAAAAAAGGTGTATAAATGTGGTACTAGTGTGTGTACCAAGACCCTGTAGTGACGACTAGTAATCCAGACGATACTAAATGTTATATAATAATTCCTTGAGGTCAGTGTACAGTATATCAGGTGAAACTAAGAGGCTTTAGGCTCTCACGTAGCCTCAACCATGTTACTAAGGCTCAACCATGTTAATAAGACTCAACCATGTTAATAAGACTCAACCATGTTAATAAGACTCAACCATGTTAATAAGACTCAACCATGTTAATAAGATCCAACCATGTTAATGAGACTCAACTATGTTAATAAGACTCTACCATGTTAATGAGACTCAACCATGTTAATGAGACTCAACCATGTTAATGAGACTCAACCATGTTAATGAGACTCAACCATGTTAATAAGACTCAACCATGTTAATAAGACTCAACCATGTTAATGAGACTCAACTATGTTAATAAGATCCAACCATGTTAATGAGACTCAACTATGTTAATGAGACTCAACTATGTTAATGAGACAACTATGTTAATGAGACTCAACTATGTTAATAAGATCCAACCATGTTAATGAGACTCAACCATGTTAATGAGACTCAACCATGTTAATGAGACTCAACTATGTTAATAAGACTCAACCATGTTAATGAGACTCAACCATGTTAATGAGACTCAACCATGTTATGAGACTCAACCATGTTAATGAGACTCAGCCATGTTAATGAGACTCAACCATGTTAATAAGACTCAACCATGTTAATAAGACTCAACCATGTTAATGAGACTCAACTTGTTAATAAGATCCAACCATGTTAATGAGACTCAACTATGTTAATGAGACTCAACTATGTTAATGAGACTCAACTATGTTAATGAGACTCAACTATGTTAATAAATCCAACCATGTTAATGAGACTCAACCATGTTAAGAGACTCAACCATGTTAAGAGACTCAACTATGTTAATAAGACTCAACCATGTTAATGAGACTCAACCATGTTAATGAGACTCAACCATGTTAATGAGACTCAACTATGTTAATAAGACTCAACCATGTTAATAAGACTCAACCATGTTAATAAGACTCAACCATGTTAATGAGACTCAACTATGTTAATAAGACTCAACCATGTTAATATTGTTGTTGATCAATTTGTATCTGTATTTTTCTCTGGCTTAATAAACTTTACCATCACCACTACTACCACTATCACTACCACCACCACTACTACCATCACCACTACTACCACTCTCACTACCACCACCACCACCACCACTACTACCATCACCACTACCACCACGAGAGAGAGAGAGAGAGAGAGCACCGCCCCCTCTTCACCACCACACAATAAAGATAACTTAACACACTAGATTACTGCCTGACCCACATTATATGCTCAACAATTTAGTTATTTTTTTCCTTCTCGTGCATGACTGTGGCTGAACAATGGCCGATTGTACACGGTGTTGCTGGTTTACCACAGAGAGATAAGTCTACTGGGGTATATATGATGATTTGTGTGTGGAAGCTATCATAGTTGTCACCTGCCAACACTCGTGCAACAGCTCCCTGCCTGCCAACACTACCACCGTTGCCACAGCCAGCTCTCCCTGGTCACTGTCAACCATTATTTGTCCCTCATGAAGACTCGTTTCCTCCTCATCCCCCTGGTGGTGAGTTTCAGAGTTACTTACCCATAAACTGTTGTCATTCTTTGATTATTTTCCATTTTTTCCCAGAAGTTATTTTCTCACGAGTCTGTCTGTCTGTCTTATTTATTCTAAAGTTGTTGTGTTGTATAATTCTTTGTTATCGTTTACTCTTTACTTATATACATAGTTATTGTTGCTAATATTATTAACCTGTAATACAATTGTTACTGCAATAATAATAATAATAATAATAATAATAATAATAATAATAATAATAATAATAATAATAATAATAATAATAATAATAATAATAATAATAATAATAATTCTCTTTAACCCCTTGATTAAGATGACAATAATTATTTAACACCTTTACTACGTCGGTAATGCAATGAGTACAATTAATCAACCCTTTTATTAAGACTGTAACCCCCTTGAGTACAATTAACCTCTAGATTACGACACCAGCCCCTATGAGTACAATGTTGTAAGACACTATATAAGAGTGACTGAACCACAAGTATTGGTGAGGTTTTAATAACACTGTAATGTTCCACAGGTGCTGTGTACCGTCGGGGTGTTCTCTAAAGACAATTGTGTCCCAGACTGTTCAGGGAAGAAAGTTCTGGACAGGGTGACTGATCCTCTCAACTGTACCAAGTACTTTATATGTCTGAGGAACAACTTGCCTCAGGATACCTCTGTGCCCTGCGACAGTGGCAAATCTTTTAATGAGGTGGAAATTGTTCCGGCCCGGTGAATTGTACCCCTAAGTGTGAGCCTCCAGCCTGTCACTTAACTTGCAACGGATCTCTGGACTCAATATCTGACCCAAATGACTGTGGCATCTACTACATCTGTTCAGCTGGCAACATCTTAGGCCCAATATCCTGCCCAAAGGACAGACCTTACTTCGACGGGAAGACCTGTACCACCGACAGTAGCCAGTGTTGTTCTGGCCTGTGTACCCCTTACTGCCAGGCCGGGATAGTAGAGGCCCCTGACCCCGTCAACTGCACCAACTACTACATCTGTTCTCGTACGGGTCCAGCTGACGAGAAATTACACTTCAGCTGCCCGTCTGGCGAGAACTTCGACGTGGCTCAAGGTCATTGTATCCCTGGTGCAAAATGTACGATAATGTGTCCCAAGACCACCGTCCCTGGGAGCCACACCACACCAAGCGGAGGTGGGTCGTCAGTTATGCCCACTACCGACTGTTTGGACAACATGAAGTGTAATGCTACTGGCTACTTTCCCAAGTGTGCCAGCTGTCAACAGGATTACTTCCACTGTTGGAAGGTTCACGAGGACGCTCTTGTTGAGACCTGTACTGGCGACCTTGTCTTTAACACTGACCCGTCATACCCTTATTGTATTGACCCAACCACCTGCCCCCGACACCGTTAACTCTCAGCTCACTATAACCCTTCCCTACCGTTAACTCTCAGCTCACTATGAGACTTCCCTACCGTTAACTCTCATCCTAACCCTTCCCTACCGTTAACTCTCAGCTCACTATGAGACTTCCCTACCGTTAACTCTCAGCTCACTATGAGACTTCCCCGTTAACTCTCAGCTCACCTCATCCCCTACCGTTAACTCTCAGCTCACTATGAGCCTTCCCTACCGTTAACTCAGCTCACTATAACCCCTCTACTGTTAACTCTCAGCTCAGTATAACCATTTACTACCGTTAACTCTCAGCTCACTATAACCCTTCCTACCGTTAACTCTCTGCTCACTATGAGCCTTCCCTACCGTTAACTCTCAGCTCACTATAACCCCTTCTAGTTAACTCTCAGCTCACTATGAGCCTTCCCACCGTTAACTCTCTGCTCTCTATGAGCCTTCCCTACCGTTAACTCTCAGCTCACTATAACCCTTCCTTACCGTTAACTCTCAGCTCACTATGGCAACCCCTCTTCCCTAACAAGTTAACTCTCAGCTCACTATAACCCTTCCCTACCGTTAACTTTCAGCTCAATATGAGCCTTCCTTACCGTTAACTCTCAGCTCACTATAACCCTTCCCTACCGTTAACTTTCAGCTCACTATGAGCCTTCCCTACTGTTAACTTTCAGCTCACTATGAGCCTTCCCTACCGTTAACTCTCAGCTCACTATAACCCTTCTCTACCGTTAACTTTCAGCTCACTATGAGTCTCTCCCTACCGTTAACTCTCAGCTCACTATAACCCCTCCTTTCCGTTAACTTTCAGCTCACTATGAGCCTTCCACTGATTAACTCTCAGCTCACTATAACCCTTCCCTACCGTTAACTTTCAGCTCACTATGAGCCTTCCCTACCGTTAACTTTCAGCTCACTATGAGCCTTCCCTACCGTTAACTTTCAGCTCACTATGAGCCTTCCCTACCGTTAACTCTCAGCTCACTATAACCCTTCCTTACCGTTAACTCAGCTCACTATAAGCCTCCCTACCGTTAACTCTCAGCTCACTATAAATCTTCATCAATAATGTGTGCTCACAAAGTTCCGGACTGAAGTATATAACAAATGAAACACAATGACTCGACACGTACAACAACAACAACAACAACAACAACAACATCACGGGTTATATAACAACCGCCTACGATTGTATTACTTCACACTCAAATTAACTATTGAGCACTTAACTAATTTAACATATAATATATATATATTTTAAATTCCAACTAAACTTAACTTAACTAAGCTAACCTAAGCAACCCACAACACAACACAACACAACACAACATAACATAACATAACAACAACATAACACAACATAACATAACACAACATTACCTGGCAAGTAGCGTTAAGGCGTTCAATCATCAGGTGATATAACCTTCTGGTGGTCAGTATTGGTCAAGAATCACTCGTCTCCTGTTTCATCTTGTCGTCAAAATGTTTAAGAAATTTACTAATAATTTCCGACACAATAAAATCGTAATTGTTGGTTAAATTTAGGTAGAAGATTTATGTCCAACCTAAGTTCTTATATTTTACTTATATTTGGTGTTAAGTGAGAGGATCTACTTGAGAGTCTTTGTAATAGAAGGTATTAGTACAGCACTTTACCATAAGCTGATCAGTCAGGTGTTTGTTTACCTTCACGTCAGACAAAGATCCACAGTCTCAACATTTATATAATCTAGTCTGTCAAGTTTTAAGATAAATAAATAAGCCGTTGATGTATTTCTCAACACTTACCCCGTGTTTGATGTGGGCAGCCCCTGGCCAGGTGTGTGTGGGCAGCCCCTGGCCAGGTGTGTGTGGGCAGCCCCTGGCCAGGTGTGTGTAAATCACGTGTACGGTCACCACACGTCTGTCCTGCATCCCACCAGCGCCACTTGTCGTCTGCCAGACTTTGTTTCTCCTCAAAGTGAAGCTCCGAGTCTTACATGATTCATTGTTTTAACACATGGTGAAGCCTCGGACCTTATAACACACCCCACAGTAATGTCCTATTGTTTAGTCTTTCCTTTATTCTCCTTAGTTTTATTCTTTTAATATTTATTCACCTTTGTTCACCTGTCTTACCTTCACTTTATTTATCTTTTATGTTAATCTTTGAGGAGTTTACCTGTAAATCGACGCCAAGCTGTCCTCCTCCTCCTCCTTTCTCATACATCTTTTACGTATTTTGCCAATATATAAATAATTGTGTTTAATTGATATTCATATAATTATTGTATCCTTAAAGGTTCTTATTATACATTATATAATTATTGTATTGTTCATTTATAAATCTTGTAATCCAATTGACTTTTATTTAATCTTTTTGCCAATAAATTTATGATAAAACATACAAAACTAAAATAATAAAATAATGATGATAATAATACAGTAACTGTAATAATAATAATAATTTTAATAACAAAGAACTATAAATACAAAAATGAAAGAAGATCAAAAGTGAGAAACGATATATGTATGTTTGGTCAATAGTAAGAGAAACAATTGAGACCCTGCAATTGTGTATAAATGAAGCAGAAAGTCAGATCATCAACCTGGGACTTGGTCACATACGGCAGCAGGGTCTACCATTAGATAAACACATTATGCTTCCAATATCTTCCCAGGCGGTAGTACCTCCCTGTTTGGTAGCTGCCTCATACCTACTACTATAACCTGACCTAACGTCTCCTGTACACACATACACACACTAACACCTGGCTGTTATAGGTTGTTAAATGCTGTTGATATATGACTGTAGGCTGTTATAGGCTGTTGATATATGACTGTAGGCTGTTATAGGCTGTTGATATATGACTGTAGGCTGTTATAGGCTGTTGATATATAACTGTAGGCTGTTATAGGCTGTTGATATATGACTGTAGGCTGTTATAGGCTGTTGATATATGACTGTAGGCTGTTATAGGCTGTTGATATATGACTGTAGGCTGTTATAGGCTGTTGATATATGACTGTAGGCTGTTATAGGCTGTTGATATATGACTGTAGGCTGTTATAGGCTGTTGAAATAAGACTGTAGGCTGTTATAGGCTGTTGATATATGACTGTAGGCTGTTATAGGCTGCTTGATATATGACTGTAGGCTGTTGATATATTACTGTAGGCTGTTTTAGGCTGTTGATATATATAAGCTGTTATAGGCTGTTGATATATTACTGTAGGCTGTTTTAGCTGTTGATATATGACTGTAGGCTGTTATAGGCTGTTGATATATGACTGTAGGCTGTTATAGGCTGTTGATATACGACTGTAGGCTGTTTTAGGCTGTTGATATATTACTGTAGGCTGTTTAGGCTGTTGATATATGACTGTAGGCTGTTATAGGCTGTTGATATATTACTGTAGGCTGTTATAGGCTGTTGATATATGACCGTAGGCTGTTTTAGGCTGTTGATATATGACTGTAGGGCTGTTATAGGCTGTTGATATATGACTGTAGGCTGTTATAGGCTGTTGATATATACTGTAGGCTGTTTTAGGTTGTTGATATGACTGTAGGCTGTTTTAGGCTGTTGATATATGACTGTAGGCTGTTTTAGGCTGTTGATATGACTGTAGGCTGTTTTAGGCTGTTGATATATGACTGTAGGCTGTTATAGGCTGTTGATATATGACTGTAGGTTGTTATAGGCTGTTGATATATGACTGTAGGCTGTTATAGGCTGTTGATATTTGACTGTAGGCTGTTATAGGCTGTTGAAATAAGACTGTAGGGCTATAGGCTGTTGATATATGACTGCAGGCTGTTATAGGCTGTTGATATATGACTGTAGGCTGTTATAGGCTGTTGAAATAAGACTGTACTGTTATAGGCTGTTGATATATGACTGCAGGCTGTTATAGGCTGTTATAGATATATATGATTATAAACGTTAAATAAAACATAAATATAAGATAGAATCATCAGACTTAATGAAGGAAAACTATTTATATACCGTTGGTGATTTACAGGTAACTACAGAACTCGGTATATAATAGTGGGGTATATAATAGTATATAATATGGGGTATAATATGGGGTATATAATAGTGGGGTATATAATAGAGGGGTATATAATAGTGGGTATAATAGGGGTATATAATATATATAATAAAAAGTGGTATATAGTAGTGGGTATATAGTAGTGTATAATATGGGGCATATAATAGTGGGGTATATAGTAGTGGGGGTATAATAGTGGGGTATATAGGTATATAATAGTGGGCATATAATAGTGGGGTATATAGTAGTGGGTATAATAGTGGGTATATAATAGTGGGGCATATAGTAGTGGGTATATAATAGTATATAATATGGGTATATAATAGTGGGGTATATAATAGTGGGGTATATAATATGGGTATATAATAGTGGGGTATAATAGTAAAATATAATAGTGGGTATATAATAGTGGGGGTTATCAGGGGGTCACTGAGTGTTACTGGTGGAGGTCATGATGAGTCCGTGATGGAGAGATCAGTGGTGGAGGTCAGTGATGGAGGTCAGTGGTGGAGGTCAGTGATGGAGGTCAGTGATGGAGGTCAGTGATGGAGGTCAGTGATGGAGGTCAGTGATGGAGGTCAGTGATGGAGGTCAGTGATGGAGATCAGTGGTGGAGGTCAGTGATGGAGGTCAGTGATGGAGGTCAGTGGTGGAGGTCACACAGGGTCACACACTTGGCAGTAGAGGAACACTCGCCCAATTTGTAATCAAAGACGCCATTATCGGGGCAGGTGAGCAGGGTGTCGGGGGTCGGGGTGCCAATGTCTAGACAGATGTAGAACCTGTGGCAGTTGTTACCGTCCGGCACCCACTTGCCAGCGTAGGGACAGTAGGGCGGACACGGGTATGAACAACAAGAGCCTTGGTCAGGTGTACACTGAGTGCCGTTGAAGTATGGAGTGTTGGCAGGGCAGCTCATGTGGTAATAGGTTCCTTGTAAACAGAAGTAGAAACTAGAACAGTCTTCAGGGTCGAAGATGCGATCATTGTCATTACAGCTGTAAGGACAGATGCCGTCACAAGGGGGAAGACAGGCGTAACTGTCGTCCACGATCTTCTCACAGTCATGCCTGAAGGGGTTGAAGTAGTCCCCTTGTGAACACGCCAGAGAGTCGCTCACCATGGACCCGTCTCCCAAACAAAAGTAATATTTTAAACAGTTGTCTGGGTCTGGCTCCAGGTATCCCAAGGGTTTACCCTCACAGTCTGGTTTAAACAAGCAGCCGAAGGGTTGGGGAGTGGTGGAGACAGACACAGTTGTCGACAGCTTCGTTGTTGTGGTGGTGTGTGGTGCTGTGGTGTGTGGTGCTGTGGTGTGTGGTGCTGTGGTGTGGCTGTGGTGCGCTGTGGTGGTGCTGTGGTGTGTGGTGCTGGTGTGTGTGTGGTGCTGTGGTGCCGTGTGTGTGGTGCAGGTGTGGTGCTGCAGTGTGGTGCTGTGGTGTGTGGCCAGGTGTGGTGCTGTGGTGTGTGGTGCTGTGGTGGGTGGTGCTGTGGTGTGTGGTGCTGTGGTGGGTGGTGCTGTGGTGTGTGGTGCTGTGGTGTGTGGTGCTGTGGTGGGTGGTGTGGTAGCAGTGTGAGTAAGTGTTGGCTTAACATCTGTGGTTTCGACATTTGGAGTTGTGGATGTGTTGGGAGCTGTGCTGGTGGTCGGGTGAGCACAACAGGAGCTGGGATCTGGAGTACAAGTCTCGCCGTTAAAGTATGGAGCGCCGTCAAGACAGAATTTTGGTATAATTGTATCGAAAATGCACTGGTAGTAATTGGAACAGATATAAGGGTCGGCATATACACTATTTTGCCCGTGACAGGAGAAGAAACACTGTGTGTCCCTGAAGACGTGGTGGTGATGCGTCACCGACAGAGGAGTTGTGCTTGTTTGGGAGCACAAGTTTTGACAGGATGAGTGTAGGCAGCGACCTGTGTCGACATGAAGCAGTTGACCGTGGCGACAGGTGTGGGTGTCGGGTACAAGACGCCCCTGACAGAGACAGGTGTAAGGACACTGTGGCACACAAGGAGTGTCCTCAGGCCGACAACTGCTGGTGGAAGGATCGAAGTAGTGGTGGTGAGGACAGCGTTGTGTGGTGGGGTCAAGGTCGTCCTCCTTCACACACAGGTGGTAGTGGTGACAGTCCCAGGGGTTAGGCACCAGCTGGCCGGGGTGACAGCTGGCTTGTAGTTCACACCTGGTCTCAGCTGGTGTTCCTGCCCACACCTGTATCATAACTATACTTAGAGTTACTGCAATAATTAATTAATATATTAATAAATACACACACACCACACACACACACACATCACACACACACACACACACACACACACATACACACACACACACACACACACACACACACACACACACACACACACACACAAACACAAACACACCACACAAACACACACACACACACACACACACACACACACACACACACACACACATACACACACACACACACACAACATACCACACACACACACCACACACACACACACACATACACACTCACACACACACCAACGCCACACACACACACACACATACACACACACACACACACACACACACACACACACACACAACACACACAGACGCACACACACACTACGTGTCTGCTGTTCAACACCTTAGCTCACATGATTTACGTGTGTAAACATTAATCTGTATGTTCACTGTATATGTTCCTTCACCTTTCTCTAATGAAGGCTTTTGTTAAACCACCAATGTATGTAATAAGTCATTTATGTCCAATGTATACTTTCAGCCTTCAGGCTGCAGAACTTTTCAATAAACCGTTTATTATTATTATTATTATTATTATTATTATTATTATTATTACACACACACACACACACACATAACAGTTGTAGTACCAGGACTTCCTTACCTGTAATAGTGGTGGTAGTAGCAGTAGTAACTGTGGACACAAGGAGAACATGTTGCTGACTCTCTCGCTCAAAGGTGTTGCAACGAGGAGGAAGCGGGCTCATGTGCGGCGGCCATGCAGAGAGACGGGAGGTGAGGTGTGTGACAGAGGGAGGTGGAGTTTGTGACAGAGGGAGGTGGAGTGTGTGACAGAGGGAGGTGGAGTGTGTGACAGAGGGAGGCGGAGTGTGTGACAGAGGGAGGCGGAGTGTGTGACAGAGGGAGGCGGAGTGTGTGACAGAGGGAGGTGGAGTGTGTGACAGAGGGAGGCGGAGTGTGTGACAGAGGGAGGCGGAGTGTGTGACAGAGGGAGGTGGAGTGTGTGACAGAGGGAGGTTAGGTTAGGTTAGCTTAAGCTATTTATTTACCCCCAAATCCTAACAATATCCTCCACCATGACCCTTTATCCAGCTGGTGACGTCACACAATCACCCCGCGAGGGATCAGATAGACTGTGTGACCCAGGAACAATTGTCCGTGGAGAGATAACACTCAGTTGATGACGCGGGTGATAAGCCTCCCCGCCCACCTGCCTTATCTAAGAGGCGGAGACCACATTATGTACACAGAAAAATGCCGACCTTGTTGACACTAATAGAATTTTCCTCGTAGATTCCAAGAGATTAATCAGTGTACGAGGTTAAACAGGGTACGAGGTCAAGCAGGATACGAGGCCAAGCAGGATACGAGGCCAAGCAGGTGCAAGGTCAGGTAGGGTTCGAGGTCATAGTGCCAAGAGGCCAATATAATTGCCAATTGGGTCATTAACTTCCTGACATAACATATTTAAGCCCTTAGTGTGATAAATGAACCCTTGAGTATGATGAATGAACCCTTGGAATATAGTGATGAACCCTTGAGTATGATGAATGAACCCTTGTGTATGATGAATGAACCCTTGCCATGAATTGAGCCCCCTTGAGTATGATGAATGAACGCCAGGTATGATGAATGAACCTTGTGTATGATGAATGAACCGCGTGTATGATAAATGAATCATGTGTATGATAAATGAACCCCTTGAGTATGATGAATGAACCCCTTGGGTATGATGAATGAACCCTTGTGTATGATGAATGAACCCTTGTGTATGATGAATGAATCCCTTGTGTATGATGAATGAACCCCTTGAGTATGATGAATGAACCCCTTGAGTATGATGAATGAACCCTTGTGTATGATGAATGAACCCCTTGAGTATGATGAATGAACCCCTTGAGTATGATGAATGAACCCCTTGAGTATGATGAATGAATCCCTTGTGTATGATGAACGAATCCCTTGAGTATGATGAATGAACCCCTTGTGTATGATGAATTAACCCCTTGAGTATGATGAATGAACCCCTTGTGTATGATGAATGAACTCCTTGAGTATGATGAATGAACCCCTTGAGTATGATGAATGAACCCCTTGTGTATGATGAATGAACTCCTTGAGTATGATGAATGAACCTCTTGTGTATGATGAATGAATCCCTTGTGTATGATGAATGAACTCCTTGAGTATGATGAATGAACTCCTTGAGTATGATGAATGAACCCCTTGTGTATGATGAATGAACCCCTTGAGTATGATGAACGAACCCCTAGAGTATGATGAACGAACCCCTTGTGTATGATGAATGAACATACAGACAAATATATTCATAGATAATACGAATTTATTTTTAATATGAAAAATTAAATATAATGAAAAAACCCAGAATATATCAGGTATATTTATAACTATTTAAGAGGTATACTATGTCGAGGTGAACCTAACCTAACCTAACCTGACTCAGATGTTTAGGGTAATTGTTTGTTAGTATTTATTTTGTTTACCTCAGTCACTAGATGTAAACAGAAGGTAAATAGAGGAATTTCTGGCGTTCCTGTTGAATTAATATGACGTGTGTGTGTGTGTGTGTGTGTGAGCAGCAAGTACAGTACTGCCTTAACACAACACAGCACAGCACAGCACAACACAGCACAGCACATTCATTGTTTATATGTTGTTAGACTAGTGTAATTACCAACCTTGTTACGTGCTTAAAGACCTTCGTTGTTGAAACACAGTAATAACATCATAACAACAACAATAACATTACACTTCCTGCCCTGATGTTTCCTTCATCACTGTAACATTACACTTCCTGCCCTGATGTTTCCCTCATCACTACACTTCCTGCCCTGATGTTTCCCTCATCACTACACTTCCTGCCCTGATGTTTCCCTCATCACTACACTTCCTGCCCTGATGTTTCCCTCATCACTACACTTCCTGCCCTGATGTTTCCCTCATCACTACACTTCCTGCCCTGATGTTTCCCTCATCACTACACTTCCTGCCCTGATGTTTCCCTCATCACTACACTTCCTGCCCTGATGTTTCCCTCATCACTACACTTCCTGCCCTGATGTTTCCCTCATCACTACACTTCCTGCCCTGATGTTTCCGTCATCACTGTAATTGATCGCCATGATTCAGTGATAACTTGGGTAACTCATCTTAAGTGAAGTGTACAGTATGTCAAGAGTGTTAGATAAGGTTTTCGTGTTACTGCAGATATAGGTCGCTCTCAAATGCCATCTTTCTCGGTGCCATTTTTACATCACACCCGGAGATAATACAGTAAGTAAGTTTGGTCCTTTTCAGCAACAGACAGAGTGTATAAATAGTGGCGATGGTAGACTGTCTCGCCACACCTTCTACAGTCTAGCCTGGCTCCTCTAGACTGACCAACAGTCTCCTTGCAGGTCTTCTACACTGACCATCACAGCAACTAACTCCTCACATTTGTATTGGAAGATGAAGTTTCGCCACCTGGTAGTGACCCACTTGATAGCTGTCCGCCTGGTATGAAGTTAATATGTTATACAAATACTGTGGTCGTCACGTGTCTATAAATTTATGCATTGTTATATACTGTATATTAATGTAATTCATGAGATTCAACAGTAAGCGATGTCAAACATTAAGACACACATACACACGCACGCACACACACACACACACACACGCAGACTAAGTATAGTTATGATACAGGTGTGGGCAGGAGCACCAGCTGAGACCAGGTGTGAACTACAAGCCAGCTGTCACCCCGGCCAGCTGGTGCCTAACCCCTGGGACTGTCACCACTACCACCTGTGTGTGAAGGAGGACGACCTTGACCCCACCACACAACGCTGTCCTCACCACCACTACTTCGATCCTTCCACCAGCAGTTGTCGGCCTGAGGACACTCCTTGTGTGCCACAGTGTCCTTACACCTGTCTCTGTCAGGGGCGTCTTGTACCCGACACAGCAACAAACACCACCACAACAACACCAGACACCAACACAACACCAGACACCACCACAACACCACACACCACCACAACACCAGACACCACCACAGCACCACACACCACCACAGCACCACACACCACCACAACACCAGATACTACCACAGCACCACACACCACCACAGCACCAGACACCACCACAGCACCACACACCACCACAACACCAGATACTACCACAGCACCACACACCACCACAGCACCAGACACCACCACAGCACCACACACCACCACAACACCACCCATCAACTGTTTACCTCAACCTGACTGCCGTAATGAGGCTCGAGGATATAAAGTGAGTGACCCAGACGACTGTCATAAGTTCTACCTCTGTCTTGGTGAAGGACACATGGCGGACTCATCAATCTCGTGTCCTACTGGCAAGTTGTTCGACCCTTACGGTCACCAGTGCCGCCAGATGACCCAGGATGACGTGTGTTTACCTTCTTGTACCCACACCTGCCCGTTCACTTGCATGAAGCCCAATGATCTCGTCTTTGACCCCCGGAATTGTTCCAAGTTCTACCTTTGTTTACAAGACGGGCCTTACCAAGCCCAGTGCCCTAACTCCAGTCCTTATTTTGATGGTCATGCGTGTACATCTGACGCCAAGTCCTGCTGTTCCGCCTCGTGCCCGCCTCACTGTCCCGCCGCTGATGTTATTATCCCTGACGGGGAAGATTGTCACAGATATTACGTCTGTCTAAAGGCAGGGAAGCCCTCAGAGGCCACCCACTTCACTTGCGATAATAATCAAGTGTTCGATTATATTTTGGGCACTTGTTCTCCTACAGCCAAATGTGTTACTCTCTGTAACCATCAAAACGTGACGACGACAACTACAACCACAATCACACCAGCGCCCGTCTGCAAGGACACTATGACTTGTACAAAGATCGGTAACTTCCCCAAATGCAGCATCTGTGACACTCGCTACTTCCACTGCTCACAGACCACCATGAACAAGCTGGCTCAGGTGTGGACCTGTGGCTTCGGCTTAATGTTTAACCCAGACCCAGACTCATGGCAGTGTGTTAAATCCACTGACTGTCACAATCACTCGACTCCCTGAGAGGCGATCAACTTTACTGTGTCACCGCTGTGCCATTGTGTACGAGCACAGCAATATGCCTCACCCTCCGTCCGTCTGTGTTTTCTCATCTGCACTATCTTATAAATGTCTGTGTTCTTCTGATGTAATGTAAACAGTGGTGTTCACACCATTTATATGAGTCACTATCATTCTTAAGATTATTAAAATGTATAATGATATTGTTGATCAAGAATTACCTAGAAATACAACCTAACGTATCCTGGTTAAAGACCAGACTTAAGCCTACGCAAGACTCCCCTGAAAATAAGTACCTGACAGCTTTGTCGGCTGTCCGTTGTCAAAGTGCCTCGCTGTTTACCATTGTTGTATACCTACACTGTCAAGGCCTACACAATGTAGGTATACAACACAGTTTCCTGTGTACCAGGACTCTAGGCACACAAATCTGGGATGCTCAAGTAATTATCAGTTACTGTAATGTATCTTAAATTATTCATCAATAAACATTAGCATCATCTATTTGTTTTAGTGTTGATTTTATGGCTGGTTTGTAATAAAAAAAAACTTACCCAGTTCTATAATATAAAAGTTAACCATAGCATATACGTTTTCTATCATAAATGTGCTCCCGTGTGTCTAACTTTGGAGTAACTACGATAAATGAGTGACTTCTGCCCATGTCCTACATTACAAGTCAGGTGCGTTCTGACTTAAATTTATATATTTATACCATCGCTAGATAAGATGAATCACAGAGTGAAAAGGACAATTCCTGAATTACATGTCTCGGTTGTCAGAGTAGAGTGAGGACTGACAGCTCCTCAGACGACACACGACGGGCACACCTCATAGACCAGGGGTTCTCAACCAGGGGGAATTTCCCCCCTCAGGTTTTCAGGGGGGGGGGGGGAACTGATACTAATATGGAAAAAATAAAGGATTTTCAGTATCATATGCATATTATTTGGAATGCACTTTTTGAGGCAGACAATCTTGGAAAGGAGGGGGGAATGACATTCTGACATATGGTGAAGGGGGTGCATGGGGCAAACAAGTTTGAGAACCACTGTCATACAGTAGACAGTCTAAATCTAGAAAAAAAAATGTAAACCGGAATCCCAGATAAAGTTTTCAAGATGTCAAACATTGCAAACACCACAGGCTCTACAAACACCCTCAGTAATACCAAGAAGCCAGAGGTGGAGCTAGAGATAGAGAGTGGGAGGGCGGAGACACAGCGGCCCCAACACAAGGCAGGTACAAAGTATATAAACAATTTAATGGCCTTTTTTTTCTTAGCGCGAGGGATTCCAGTTTTAAATAGCTGGCCGGTAACTTGGAAATGAAACACAATACTTAAGGTAAAGTTTTAATAATTATCTTATTTACAGTAAAATGTGTCTGCCAGTCTATAACAATACAATAAATGAATCACTGGGGAATTATTTAATATTTCCAACAGTGAGATAAGCTACGTGTGTACCTATGTGCTGTACAGTATATAATAGTCTCACTTGGAGGCTCCTTGTAATGAATGTTTTAATGTATATAACACAGATAAGTAAAGACCTCTCTCTCTCTCTCTCTCTCTCTGTTGTCTGCAGTCGTTTAGATATTGTTTGTAATACATTTAACAATATATACGAAATACACACACACACGTACACGCAAACATACACACACACACACAAATACACACACACTCACAAATATACATAAGTTACAAACAAACATTACAGAGAAACATGCATACTTACAGTCATATGTACGTAACTACGTACATGTTTGTATGTATGTCTATGTGTACCTGCATTTATATGTGTGGGTATTATGTGTAAACACGTCTGTATACGTGTTTTAAGGTCTGTGTTGATGTATGTAAGTTTGAATCTGTACATGGATAACAAATTGTCACGTATCTATGTGAATGTTTGCTGTGTCTAGATTCTACTATATGTACGTGACTTTGTATGACTTTGTGTACATGCAAGTTTGTGTGTGTGTGTGTGTGTTTTTGTAGCATTCATGTGCACATACCAGGCACACTACCCTGACATATACACCGAGGCTAAACAACGGCAACAGACACAAGAAAATTATCCAATGGTAATCGAGACACTGATAGAAAGTGGAATTTAATTGGTGGGTGTGGGAGCGAGGGAGACGTTCTCTTGGCGTCTTATAAGAAACTATAATCATTTATATTTATTGAAAAAATACACGTTGATATATTAAACATGAAACTTATATTAAGATGTAAATTGATGATAACGTTGATGACTGACCTGACTACATGAACATTGATGACGTAATGTATGGAGAGTTATGGTACATCTTATATATAGATGAACACAAGTACAGACTCCTTCACGTAACAGTTTCTCGTTAACACAACACGTAACAGCTTCTCGTTAACACAACACGTAACAGTTTCTCGTCAACACAACACGTAACAGTTTCTCGTCAACACAACACGTATATCTGAGCTCTTTATGTTCTTTTTATACACAATTAGAACATTGTATAACAGATAAAGGTGTTCTTCTAATTAGTATAATTATTTTTTTACGTAGTGCATAAATTTGTTCTTGACATAACAAAAATTTCAGCACGTTACTGTAATACTTGTTAACGTTACTAACACCTTTTCACACATGTTAACACCTGTCACACATGTTCACACCTGTCACACATGTTAACACCTGTCACACATGTTAACACCTTTTCACACATGTTAACACCTGTCACACATGTTCACACCTGTCACACGTGTTAACACCTGTCACACATGTTAACACCTGTCAAATATGTTAACACCTGTCACACATGTTAACACCTGTCACATATTAACACCTGTCACACATGTTAACACCTGTCACACATGTTAACACCTGTATCACACATGTTAACACCTGTCAATATGTTAACACCTGTCACACATGTTAACACCTGTCACACATGTTAACACTGTCAAATATGTTAACACCTGTCACACATGTTAACACCTGTCACACCTGTCACACATGTTAACACCTGTCACACATAACACCTGTCACACATGTTAACACCTGTCACACACCTGTCACACATGTTAACACCTGTCACACATGTTAACACCTGTCACACATGTTAACACCTGTCACCACCTGTCACATGTTAACACCTGTCACACCTGTCACATGTTAACACTGTCACACATGTTAACACCTGTCACACATGTTAACACCTTTTCACACATGTTAACACCTGTCACACATGTTCACACCTGTCACACGTGTTAACACCTGTCACACATGTTAACACCTGTCAAATATGTTAACACCTGTCACACATGTTAACACCTGTCACATGTGTTAACACTGCGTCAACTAACACCAATCACGTCGTCCTGAACACAAGTGTTTCAAAAATTCACGTCAACAAATAATCGTTTATTTCATACTGGCTAAATCTTGTGGTATTGTGACCTTACAAAACAACACAGCACATCACAACACAACACACCACAACACAACACACCACAACACACTCCCGACATGTAACACAACACACTCCTGATCTTGCAACACAACACAATCCTGACCCTACAAGACAACACAGTCCTGACCCTACAAGACAACAATCCTGACCTTGCAACACAAAGCAGTCCTGACCTTGCAACACAACACACTCCTGATCTTGCAACACAACACAATCCTGACCCTACAAGACAACACAGTCCTGACCCTACAAGACAACAATCCTGACCTTGCAACACAAAGCAGTCCTGACCTTGCAACACAACACACTCCTGACCTAGCAACACAACACAGTCCTGATCCTACAAGACAACAATCCTGACCTTACAACCACAACACGATCCTGACCTTGCAACACAAAGCAGTCCTGACCTTGCAACATAACATACTCCTGACCTTGCAATAAAACACACTCCTGACCTTGCAACACGAAACACTCCCGATCTTGCAACACAACACATTCCTGACCTTGCAACACAAAACACTCCCGATCTTGCAACACAACACAGTGCTGACCTTCCAACAGGCTCAATTATACTACTAATGAGTTAAGTATACCTCAAACAGGCTCAATTATACTCTCTTAAGGTTCCACAATATACAGTAAAGATTGAAGTAATTTGTAGCATCATTTCCCTAACGATTTAATCTGAACGAACATAATATTAACATACATTAATAATAATAATAATAATAATATGTGTACATGTATCACTACGACATTTTATTCTCCTACTTTGTGAATAACTTACCAACTAAATGACAACAAAAACCGTGAAAAAATAAATATATCGATAATCTGTTATTGATTGAATTCAACAAATATACATATATACACAATACACATACGTTATACATGAATTAACTCACATCTTGTTCATAAAGTGAGATATTATATGTATTAATTAACAAGAGGGGTGAGGGATGGGGAGGGAGGGGTGAGGGAGGGAGGGGGAAGAGGATGGTATGGCACTGTGGGTTAGAGGTGTTGGGTATATCACCTTAACACTTGTTATAACCTATTTTTGTATATATACAGTAGGTTGCATCAGAAAATTGTAAACACACACACACACACACACAGCCTAAAATGTGATCCAATATACTGCATGGGTTTGGTTGGGTTAGGTTGGTTCGTTGTGTATTTTGAGTAAACTTCACGGCTAAATAGCGTGTGTAGCGAGAACCGCCCCCGTGTGTAGCGAGAGCCGCCCCGTGTGTAGCGAGAGCCGCCCCGTGTGTAGCGAGAGCCGCCCCGTGTGTAGCGAGAGCCGCCCCGTGTGTAGCGAGAGCCGCCCCGTGTGTACAAGAGTGTTGGTGCACTCCTCAGCAATACACATCACAAAGCCATATGAGAAGTGATCCAAAACAATCCGGCTTCGAACATAACCTGGAGCCAGACAGTTTTATAATGGATCTCTGGATAAAGCCAGCTGGTGATGCCGTGGATTCCTGACTTGTAAATTAAGCCAAAAATGATCCACTCGATCCACGGAGCAGGTAAGTGATCTAGGTGTATAGGGGTCATTACTAACACGAACACTTAAATAGTGCGTGTCCTCCATGACTCACGCACGGAGCCATAAAAAGATCCATTTGATCCCTGGCTTCTGGATGATGTAGACGACCCGTAGTTTATAGGCAGAAGCCAGCTAGTGATCCAGCTCGATCCATGGGTTGTAAACAGTCAGCACATTGGTCTGTCTGATCCTTGACTTAAAGATTAAGCTAATCACATTATCATCTCTGATTTCTAACTAGACCAAGACAGTGGTCTCAGAGGTCTACACTGATCCACAAATGATCCAGCATTTCCCTAGCTTATAACCATAGCCAAAAATTGATCCCTCTCTTCAAGGTTGATCCGCGAAATGATGTCTTCGATCCTTTAACTTACAATTACTGTATTGCCAAAAAGTGATCCTTGGCACACACAGATTCGTTAAGTGATCCACTCGAGGGGTTCTGGGATATTAACTTGTGGTTAATGCTTAGGTACAGAGAGTGATCCCTGGACGTACAGACTGATCCAGAAAGTGATCCAGTCGACTGCTGTCTTATATCCAAAGCCAGGAAATGCTCCTTGGCTGACAGACTGATCCAGAAAACGATCCTTCTGACCTGTTGTGTCATAACCAATACCAGGCAATGATCCCTGGCTCACAGATTGATCCAGATAGTGATCCAGTGGACGTGTTGGCTTATAAGTAGAGCCAAAAGATGATCCAGTACACCCCGTTGATGAGGCCAAAGGTGGAGGGAAAGAACACCCTTGAGAAGCGGTCGACCAGGATGGCCCTCGCTCGTCTCTTCTGGGCAGCGGTGGGTCCTGGCATCCTGGCGGGGGGCGGCGGAGGCGGGGGCACGCTGGGCAGGGGCGGACACAACAGGTCGGCGTAGGTCTGGTTGCTGTGACTGTGGGGTCTCATGCCATGTAAGGGGGCACCGTGGGCCAGTGCCCCGTGGAGTGGTGGTCCATGTGACAGTGGGCCAGCCGGGGGCACTCCATGGGAAAAGGGGCCTTGCATCGGAGTGTGGAAGTGGTGGGCGGCGTTCTCGTGGAAGTGATGTTGGCGGTGGACGGGCGCGCTGTGGGTCAGGCTGCCATGTAGGGGTCCACCGTGGGTAAGTGGGCTTCGTATGGGCGTACCGTGGGCCAGGGTAATGTTGCCGTGGGGATGACTGCCGTGGACGTGGGAGCTGTGGTGGGAGTAGGCGTGGGTTGAGAGATCCCCCGGGTGATCGTGGGTGCGGGGGTACGACAGACCAACACGACCGTTCTCCTGTGGACACAACACGACACCATCAGTGGCCGTCAACACGACCACAAACACGATATAACTCTTATGACAGTACGACTACTACTAGCGAACACGAGTAGCTGATGGCAGGGTCATATTACTACTACTACTACTACTACTAATAATAATAATATTAATACTACTAGCTGCTGGTGGCATGGTTATACTACTACTACTACTAGCAGCTGGTGGCATGCTCATACTACTACTACTACTACTACTACTACTAACACAACTACTACCACTACTAGCATCTGATGATGGTAGGGTTACACTACCAACATGACTGACCTTGTCAGCGCAGATGTGGTGGTGGTGGTGATGGAAGCCGCTCCTGCTCTCCTTCTCTGAGGGTTTGCTCTTGGTCGGTGTGTCTGGCCCGTCACCCAACACCACATTCACCAGCGCGTATTCCATCAAGGCCAGGAACACAAACCTGCAGATGTGGGAGGATGCAGGTGTAATTACAGGTGTGGGGGTGTGGCTGTGGTCGGCGTGGTCAGTATGGGTGTGGACAGGTGTGGGGGGGTATGGGCGTGGGCGGAGCGGGTGTGGACAGGTGTGAGGTTGTGGGCGTGGGCGGTGTGGGTGTAGACAGGTGTGGGGGTGTAA
This sequence comes from Homarus americanus, assembly GCF_018991925.1. NCBI lineage: Eukaryota > Metazoa > Arthropoda > Malacostraca > Decapoda > Nephropidae > Homarus > Homarus americanus. Next base: position 703,679 of record NW_024756914.1, read on the forward strand.
CTGTGACAGGTATGGGCAGGTGTAGCTGTAAATATATATATATATATATATATATATATATATATATATATATATATATATATATATATATATATATATATATATATTTCATGTAAATCCACAATGAAAACGTGGATAAGATAAATCTTGATAAAATCACACGGGAAAATGGAAACAACGGGTACCTTAGCTTTCGTCTTGAATATATATATATATATATATATATATATATATATATATATATATATATATATATATATATATATATATATATATATATATCAAAACCTAAAATAAACCTAAAACAAACAATAGATTTTTAACTTGATGTCAAATTTTGACTTAAGAGACAAACTGAATACTTTGACACACTTACACAGTACAGGTAGACATAAACATATCGATGATCTTGATGTAAGAGACTGGAGGGAGTGAGGCCTGAGACTTAGCGTGCTGGGTGGACAGTGTCAGGAGTGAGGTCACGCCCAGTGTGACCCTCGCTGGCGCCGCCTCAGGCTTGATCCAGAAGGACACCCACTGTAGGGGTCAAGACAGGTCATTAGAGGTCACGCAAGGAAGTAAGATGGTTAGTATTGTATTTATTATTGTTATTATTATTATTATCATTATTATTATTGTTATTATTATTATTATTATTATTGCTATTATTATTATTATTATTATTATTATTATTATTATTGTTATTATTATTATTATCATTATTGTTATTATTATTATTATCATTATTATTATTGCTATTATTATTATTATTATTATTATTATTATCATTATTGTTATTATTATTATTATTATTATTGTTGTTATTATTATTATTGTTATTGTTATTATTATTATCATTATTATTATTGTTATTGTTATTATTATTATTGCATCACTCACCACCACTCCCCCTTCTTTCCTCCCCCAATCCCATCCCTCACCACCATCCCTCTACTCTCCTCCCTCACCATCTCCCCCCCTCTGGTCACTTACCGACATAATCACTATGAGACAGGTAGGCATGTAGGTATGGAAGAGATAGTAGCCGAGGCGCCGACGTAGCTGGAACACCACCTCCAGACACGTGAAGTTACCTGTCGGGAAGAATACCTGCAGTTGAAACATCTCTACACCTGTTGTTTGGCTCATTTAAACACCTGTGCACACCTGTACCACTGACCTGTGTTACTGACCTATGAAGTAGACCTTTGTTACTGACCTGTGAAGTAGACCTGTGTACAGTCGGCCGTGTGGTTCCTGACCAGGTCAAACTGGGGCAGCTCTATATGGTCGTCCACCTCAAGGGGCATCTCAGGGTCCCAGTCAAATACTAGGTCCTCCGTGGTGTGTGATACTGTAGAGGTCAAGGTTAAATAGTTAGGGGCCAAGGGTCAGAGGTCATACTTTAGGGTCAAGGTTGAGGTGGTCGGGGTCAAGGGTCAGAAGTCATACTTCAGGGTTCAAGATTAAAGTGGAAGGGGTCAAGGGTCAGAAATCATACTTCAGGGTCAAGGTTGAAGTGATAGGAGTCGAGGATCAGATGTCATACTTCAGGGTCAAGGTTGAAGGGTCACTTATAAACACTTCAGAATAATGGCACAATGAGGTCTCTCTCTCTCTCTCTCCTGTATCTATGAAACTTGGGCGTAAATACTCAGAGAGAGAGAGAGAGAGAGAGAGAGACTCTTCCTCATCACTGACTCAGCACAGCTCTGGTCACCCTCTGCTCTTCCCAAGTAACCTTTGACCTCCTGATAACTCGTGTCCTACAACCAGGTGACCTTCCCACGTCGTCACACAGAGGTCAAACGGAGGCTAAGTTCACTAAATTCTTAAAGTGTTTGACAAATGTTAAGTTGACATTTTCTCAACACTAACAAGCCTTCAGGTTGTTCGTGAGTTAAAAGTCAAGACCCATTAAGTTATGTCATAAGTAGTTTTTAAGAAGCATTTGGTCTGCGTGAAAGTTTTTGTGTAATTAATGTATTAACTTAAAGACGTTCTAATAATAATAATAATAATAATAATAATAATAATTGTTATAATTGAGTGTTAGGTAATGTCTACCAAAAGACTCAAGTCACTAGCGAGGAAGAACGCCATTTTACGGTGTTGACTCCTGGGTGTCTCTCCATTGTCCTAACCCCTTGCTGACCTGTCCTCACCTGACCAGTGGACCGTGACCTGACCCGGGAAATGAGCTAAGCGGAACCCAAGGTGGAAGAGAGAGATTGTGGGAATGGTGGTGGTAGTGGTGATGGTGGTGATAATGGTGGTAGTGGTAGTGATTGTATGGTGGTGGTGGTGGTGATGGTTATAATAGTGGTGATGCTCTCTCTCTCTCTCTCTCTTTACACAGTCAAATAATTTATCAATTCTCACGACTCTCTGATCAGTCCTCACGACTCTGATCAATCCTCACGACCCCGATCAACACGTACGACTCTCTGATCAACACTTACGACTCTCCATCTGCATCCTGCACTCCTGGGTGTCGTGTGGGTAGATGGCGTAGTTCATTGCACACGACAGCGTCAACGTCAGCCTGGGGAAGGAAGAGGAGGAGGTTAGTCTTATGGCTGAGAAGGAGGAGGAAGAGGAACCTTTAACTCTGTAGAATCTCACATAACACGTATTTAACTCTTTAGAAACGCACATGACACATAGTTAACCCTTTAGAGTGACACATGACATAGTTGACCCTTTAGAGTGACACATGACACAGTTGACCCTTTAGAGTGACACATGACACAGTTGACCCTTTAGAGTGACACATGGCACATACTTGACCATGTAGAGGATGGTTGAGTCCTTGTGCAGCCAGACGTAGTGGTTAGGGATGGTCATGGTCTGGAAGGTGACCTGTTTAGCGTTCTTGAAGAAGCTGTCAGGACGCCACATATCCTTCAGCCACTCTACCTCCAACAACCTGCCATGGGGGAGGGGGACACTATTACCTCTTAATGGTGCACTGTACGCTTATGGTGCTGATTATGGTGTTAAATATAGGCTCTAAGTGTAGCTCAAGGGGTACACTGTACACTTATGGTGCTGATTGTGGTGTTAAATATAGGCTCTAAGTGTAGCTCAAGGGGTGCACTGTACACTTATGGTGCTATATAGTTACACTATATTTTAATAATTGAAGTAAGTAGTAGGTAATATATTAAAAGTCAATGTTCATGTCACCATACTGTTGTGTCCTGGTAGATCCTATATCTAGTGACACTATACTTGTCGTCATACCTAAACTATGTCACTATACCTGTTAAAATGCGAGCATTTATAGTGTTACTTTAGATCTGTAGTGTCATCATACTTGTAGTCACCATAGTTGTCATCATATCTTCAACAGTGTGTCATCAATACATACTCTATTATAATTGATAGTCACTATGCCTACAGAGTAAACATACCTGTATTGTGATATAACCATACGTAGTGGCACCATACCTACAAGTTCACATCAGAAAATCCCAGCACAACACATACACAAAAACACTACACCTGTTTGTGTTGTTGAGGGCGATTGTACAACGTCACGACCGTAATACCATCTACTTCAGGTGATGACGTCATACGTGACCTACCCAGCAGCACCATTCATCACACGAGGAAATTTCACTTTACAAAAACATCGACTATTAGAGTGAAGGCAGTAATGCTTCCGTGTTTACTGACCCGCTGCTCCTAAATGTTAATTGTCCCACGTCACACAGCACTTGGTGGTGGAGTCTAGAGGCTTTGTTTACCTCGTGAGCGTTCGCGAAAGCACTATCCGGATTCATTATATGAGCGCATTTGCATAACGTAATATAAACACGGAATATATTGTGTTGACGGTATTTAGATCAAGTTCCTCGACCAGCAGCAGTAGAATGATGTAAAGAGAATGTGTCTGTCGTCCATCACACGTGAAGGTTGACCCCGAGTTTCACCTTTAAAAGTTACTGAATACCAGAGTAATGCTTCTTTATGCTTCAGCCCGACACACCTGAACACTAATTGACATATTTACAGGTGCGACACACACAGGTTAATGGCGCCTTCTGTTGTACCACTAAACGGACCCTCACAACCGATCTTTTTACACACACACACACACACACGTTACTGAGTTATTTCACCACCTTAGAAAGGACAGGAGAGGTGGTGGTGTAGTTCTGTACTGTCGCAGTGACCTCAAACCATCACCCCTAGGTGTTAATGTACCTGAAGATGTAGAAGCCTTGTGGGTTCAGGTCACTCCCACCTCCCACCCCCGCCAGCTTGCCTCCCTCATTGTCTGTGTATGCTATCATCCCCCCCGCGCACCAACCGCCAATGTACTGATTACTCATATTATAGACACTGCTGACTCCCTGAGATCCAGATTTCCATGTGCTAAACTAGTGATATGCGGTGACTTCAATGAGTTAGACATCAGTGACATCACCCAACACCTCCACCTTACACAAATAGTAGACTTTCCCACACATGGCAATGCCACCCTTGACCTCATTATGACTGATCTCAGTAACCACTACCTTCCCCCCCAGCCGCTGCCTCCCATGGGACGCAGCCCACACCTGTCCCTGCTGTGGTTACCTACCCCCACCTTCTCACCACCGCCAGTTGCCACCAGGACTTACCGACCCACCCCCGACTCTGCAATGCGGCGTTTTGGACAATGGATAACCCGGTATCCCTGGACTGAAGTGATCACGGTAGACGATGTGCAGAACAAATGGGATAATTACCTGGACACTATCACCAAAGCCTACCACCACTTCTTTCCAGCCAAAACACTGAGGATCCACCCCGATGATGTCCCGTGGATTACGCCCCGCATAAAAAGACTTATTGAGCAGCGCAACAAGGCATACTACACCAACAACCGCCCGTACAAAAGTCTACGTAACCAGGTCATCAGGGAAATCAAGTCTGCCAAGAAGACTTATTATCCCAGGAAAGTGCACGACCTCAAGGAAGTCGGCATCGGTCAGTGGTACTCCAAGGTAAAAGATCTCTGTGGTCTCAACCGTCAGTCTCCCACACTTCCTTTCATCTCACATTTTCCTAGTGAGGAGGCAGCTGAGACAATTAATAACCACTTTGTTACCATATGTCATACCTTACCCAGTCTTGACCTCACTCTCCTCCCAGCTTACTTACCTTCCCCCTCCCCCCCTCCCAGTGTCCAACCATATGAAATCGCCAACAAACTCCTGAAATTTAAATCCAAACACTCCACGACCCCAATTGACCTCCCAATCAAAATATACAAGGAGTTTGCAGTCGAACTTGCCATCCCACTCTGTTCTATTATTAATGCATCCCTCAGACAAAGCAAATGCCCTAATGAATGGAAAACCACATTTGTCACCCCCATCCCCAAGGTCACCACCCCACAGTCCCCTAACGACCTCAGGCCAGTTGCCATTACCCCCATACCCAGTCAACTTTGTGAGGACTTTGTTTTTGAGTGAGCATTTGCCAGTATCTATCAGTCAATTGATTCACAGCAATTTGGCAATATGAGGACCTCCTCTACATCACACTGCTTGGTGAGCTTTCTGGATTTTCTGCACAAAAACTTGCAGAAACGAAAGACATCACTGGCCGTTGCCCTTGTGGACTTCAGGAAGGCCTTTGACCTTGTTGATCACTGCACTGTTATCAACAAGGCTATTGCACTAGGGCTGCCCACCAACCTGGTCTCATGGCTCACTGATTTCTTGAGTGGACGTCGCCAAGCAGTGAGGTATCAGGGCTTAGTCTCTACATTCCAACACCTCACCTGCGGTGTTCCCCAGGGGACCAAGATGGGACCACTATGCTTCCTCATCCTGATCAACGACGCTCTATCGGACACTCCTCACAGGTGGAAGCATGTGGATGACTGCACTGTGGGGGTTTCAGTGGACAACACCGCACCAGACTACTCATCGCTCCAAGGCACCCTGGACTGGCTACAGGCATGGACTACGGAGAACAAGGTCACCATCAACCACACCAAAACCGTAGTCATGCACATCAATACCGCCACCACTCCAGTGCAAGCCCCAGCAGTCACAGTGGGTGCCCATCCTCTCCAGCTGGTGCAGTCTGCCAAACTCCTGGGTGTAACTATAGACAATAAACTTGACTGGAAGGCCCATGTAAGTAACACAGTCAAGGCAGCCTCGTACCGTCTCTACATGCTACGAAGACTTAGGTCACTTGGGACACCCACGCCAGAGCTGAGGACCATCTACAACGTCTTTATTCTCCTCAAACTAACGTATGCGTCACCAGCCTGGTCGTCTTCTCTCAACTCCACCCAACAACGTCAGCTAGAGAAGGTACAGAAAAGGGCCTGCAGAATCATGCTCGGCGCTGAATACTCCGGCTACACCAACGCTCTCTCCACCCTGGAAATGCCATCCCCCAGTGACATCCACCACCAAGCACTGGAAAGGTTTGGCCGTGGACTATTGCACCACCCTCGCCATCGCCACCTCCTGCCACCTGCAGCCCCCCACCCTTCTCGCGCAGTCCGCCACTACAACAAAATTCAGCCCATAAGAGCCCGCAGCGATAGATATAAGAATAACACCATCCCATCTATTGTTAAAATAATAAACAACTCCTGATTTATGTACTGTACAGCCCTGTAAATGTATTCAATGCATATTATATCATTATGTCTAAATCAAATGTAAGTCTGTATATTTTCAGCCACCGGCTGCAACTCTATTAATAAACCGTTTATTATTATTATTATTATTATTATTATTATAATATTACAGTGTCACCATACCCGTCACCATACTACAGTGTCACCATACCCGTCACCATACTACAGTGTCACCATACCCGTCACCATACTACAGTGTCACCATACCCGTCACCATACTACAGTGTCACCATACCCGTCACCATACTACAGTGTCACCATACCTGTAGCTGGAGGTCATGTTCTCAGGCAGCCTCAGTCGATGGTCTTTCCACGACTGAGCGAAGAAGATGTCTGCCACGTATGTCTGTTGAGAAGATAGTGTTAAGTGATAGTGATGGTGGGGATGGTGATGGTAGTGATAGTAGTGATGGGGGTGTTAGTGGTGTTGGTAGTGATGGTGATGCTGGTTGTGGTGATGGTGATGATAGTTGTAGTGATGATGATGATGATGAAGGTGATGGCTCCCTTCCTCCATCCATCTATCCCTCCCTCCATCCCTCCTTCCTCCCGCACTCCGTCCTTTCTTCCTTCCTCCCTCCTGCCCTCCTTCCCTCCCTCTACGTCTGGCATCAATCTTCCTTGATCCTCCCAGCTCCCACCCAGTTACTTCCGGGATATTACCCCTCTTCTCTCTCTCTCTCTCTCCTCCCTTCCTTGTTCCCTCTTCTCTCTCTCTCTCTCTCTCTCTCTCTCTCTCTCACCACCAGGAAGCAGTGTAAGAGAACGGGGTCAGGTAGGGTGAGACTCAACCATTGTTTTGTATCGCTAATGGCCAAACTTCCTCCCTGTGACGAGAGTAATTGTTCCATCCATTAATGACGTATTGAGTGTGTGTGTGTATGTGTGTGTGTGTATGTGTGTGTGTGTGTGTGTGTGTGTGTGTGGACAAAATAATTCGCTCCAGTGATAAGGCAGCGAAATATTTGGGCTAACGGAGTGGATATTATGCATAGTCACGCGTCTCATTATCCCTGAACCAGCGATCGACTCCTACGTAGAGTCACTCCCACGTAGAGTCACTCCCCCTTCCCCCCCTCCCCCCTCTCCCACTACCCACCTCCCCTCCCTCTTCTCTCACTTCGTCTTGTCAGATATATATTTAGTTTAATCTCCCCTACCATCCCTCTCTCACCTTCCACCCACCCACTTACCTCACTCCCCCATTCACCCACCATTCCTACTCCTTCCCTCATCTCCCTCCTTCACCTCCCTACCTCCCCTTCTGCTCTCCCATCCCCCCTCCCTCACTTCCCTGCCCTTGTTATGATGACCAATATTCATCTTGAAGTTATTGTGAAGTAGTGAGGCAAGTGTTATTGTGAGGTGTGAGGCAAGTGTTATTGTGAGGTGTAATTTGACTCTTATGATGGCAAACGACGTAAGAATTGATGAGAAAATACAAGAGGAAGAAAGGTGAAGAAACATATTAATTTAACACACACACACTCACACAATAAATATATTTATGCCATATACTGTACAATCACTTTATATACATAACAATGGACAAGCCATCTGAGAGAGAAAGACTATTTATCCAGCTCTGGTAGTTAAACGTGGCTGGCTGGCACCGTAGAGTTTCACGCGGCTGCTGGTGACAGCGCGGGTCTGAGTACTGATGTTCGTTCTGCTGCGTCTACCAGCTCTATGAATACCTGTTCTGTCTGACTCATTGACTGGTTGTGTGACTGACTGTCTGACTGATTAACTGACTTATATAGCGAGAGAGAGTGAGAGACAGAGAGTGAGAGAGAGAGAGAGAGAGAGAAGAGAGAGAGAGAGACACCATTTATCAAGCTCTGGTAGTTAAACGTGGCTGGCTGGCACCGTAGAGTTTCACGCGGCTGCTGGTGACCACACGGGTCTGAGTACTGATGTTCGTTCTGCTGCGAGAGAGAGAGAGAGTCAACTTCTATGAAATTTGGCAGTCACTGGGGGGGTGGAACAGGCGGTAGGAAGGGGGGATAGGAGAGCAAGGAAGGGGAAGGATAATGAAAAAGGGGGAGTTTGGGGGGGAGGGGGGTTAAGGGTGAAAGGGTAAAGGTCGTAGATATATCCAACACTGTAAGTGTCATCCGCCTCAACTATTGTCGCGGACTGGTCCTTAAGTAGTTTTTTCATCGTCATTATAGAAAACAGTTTACACTTATACCTGGAGGCTGCTAATAACACCCTCCACTACCACCCCTCCTCCTCAAGCCCTCCACCACCCCTCCTTTACACCCTCCATCACCCTCCACATTCTCTACCACCACTCTACACTCTCCACCACTTTTCCACTTCCCCCACCACCTCTCACTCCCACCCGCCACCCCTCTACACTCCTCCACCATCCTTCCCCACCATCCACTACAGCCTCTTCTACCCCTCCACACCCTCCATACCCTCCACACCCCTCCACACTCCCTCCACACCCTCCACACCCTCCACACCCCTCCACACCCTTCCATACCCTCCACACCCCTCCACACTCCCTCCACCTACCATGGAGTTTTCGTTGATGGAGTCGATGCCCATGACAGTCACGTGGAAGTACACATTGGTAGGTCTTCCCTCCTTCTTAGGCGGCCGCATCTTATCATAGTCCTTCGGGTTTTCTGGCAGCAAGTCCTTGAAGCTGAGGACCCCACCGCTACCGTCCGTACTGAGGGGAGAGTGTGAGTGGGGTGAGTGGGCTGCTAGGGAGAGGTGGTGAGTGGGCTGTGGGGGAGAGAGGTAATGAGTGGGATGTTAGGTGAGGGGGTGAGTTAAGTGGTGAATGGTGTTAGGGAGAATATCTCTTTATTTGCTATGAAACCCAAGAGACAATGGCCAGAGGTGAGAGACAGAGAGACCTTTTATCTCTTTATACTACCTCTTTCTTTCTCACTCTCCTAACGTCACTGTCTATCTCTCTTTGCTCGTTTATCTGTCTGTCTTTCTATCTGTCATTCTGTTTTTCATTGACTGTCTCTCTCTGTCTCTCTTATGTCTCATGCTACTTATTGTCTCCCAACTTGTCTATCTATTTACATTCGCACCTGTCTCTCTGTCTGTCTGTCTCCTGGACTATATTATTTCTCTACCTATCTCTTAATCTATCTTGACCTATATTATTTAATTATTCATCTGTGTAGTATAGATAAATAGTTGATTATTAGTTGTTAATGGCTGACAAACAGAGAGAGAGAGAGAGAGAGAGAGAGAGAGAGAGAGAGAGAGAGAGAGAGAGAGAGAGAGAGAGAGAGAGAGAGAGAGAGAGAGAGAGAGAGAGAGAGAGAGAGAGAGAGAGAGAGAGACAGAGAGAGAGAGGAGTGTACGTACTTGGCGTGGGCACACAGTAGGCACGGCAGCAACAGCAGTACATGTACCGTCCCCCACATCACTGCCTCGCCGCCTCCTTCCCCCTCACCTAAGACGCTGGATAGGACTTAGTCGCCCCTTTGAGGAGAATCAAGGCGCTGTGAGGGCTCGTTGTGGCGCTGTGAGGGCTCGAAGTGGCGTTCTGAAGGCTCGTGATGGCGCTGTGGGGGCTTCTGGTGGCACTGTTTGGGCTTGTGGTGGCGCTGTGAAGGGTGTGGTGGCGCTGTGAAGGCTGTAGTCGACCTGTAAGAGAGAGTGAGATGTATTGACTGAGTTTAGTGGTGCAACACTTTGCTGCAAAACCCTTCGATGAACATAAAAATTAATACATTTTCCTAAAACACTACAAGCACCACAAGAATAATGCACCCATGTCTTACAGCACTTCAAGTAACACAAAAATTAACGCAACACTCTTATGCAGCACGAAAAATTACTGCAACACTTCAAGCAACACAAGAATTAATGCAACACGTCCTGCAACTCAAGATTTAATGCAACACGTCAAGTATATCATGCAAATTATGATTGGATGTCGTAAATCTGTAGTGTGCGTGTGTGTGTGTGTGTGTGTGTGTGTGTGTGTGTGTGTGTGTGTGGTGCCGTCTATGTCTGTATGTATGTATATATGTCTGCGTTACTGTCTAAATGTAAGTGCGTATGATTGTCTGTCTGTCGGTGTCTGTCTCACTGTATGTATGTATGATTGTGTCTATCTGTGTCTGTCTGTCTGTCTGTCTCAATTACCATGAGTTATGAAGATAATTGAGAAATTTGCGACTCTTACACGAATGATTAATTGTGTGAGATGTTGACAACAAGTGGTGGAGAGAGAGAGAGAGTGACCTCATAAGGTTTATGTTGGTGATGTGTCTTCTGGGTAAATCCCACTTTATCAAGGGTACCCACTCACCTCCTGCCACCCCTGAGTGAACGAGGAAGAGGAAGACAAAAGGAGGAAGGAAGAGAGGGACAGGAGGAAAAGGAGAGAGGAAGGAGGGTGAGGCCTGAGGGGGGGGGAGGATGGGTAAGAACGAGGAAAAAACAAGAAAAAGAGAGAGAGAGAGAGACAGAGTCACCACCAACAGTATTACCAGACCAAATATTGTAACTCTTTGTACACAAATGTCCACTAAAACACAATGAATTAATCTAAAAAAAAGTCAGGTAATAGCATCAGTAATGACCTTTTCCCTGGCAGTTAATTAGTATGTAAATGAGGTAGTTGGCAGTAATAGGTGGCACCATGAACAAGTCGTAATTGGGATGTTATTGAGAGCCACAACTCATTGTCCAGGTGTAGTCCACTCTACCTGGGGTAATAATAATAATAATAATAATAATAATAATAATAATAATAATAATAATAATAATAATAATAATAATAATAATAATAATAATAATAAAAACAGAGAAAAAAAGCACACAATAACCTGGACAAAATCAGCAACTTATAGAGTTAATTAAGGCTAAGACCGTAGTGCAATATGTAAATAAGGTTACCTGATAATACCTGCACTTTTAACACGGAGTTCTGAGTTCGCTACAGTTAGCAGGAATGGCTGGCTTTTGGACATGTTTTTTGGCTATGTTTGGGAGGGTGTGTATGTATGTGTGTGTGTGTGTGTGTGTGTGTGTGTGTGTGTGTGTGTGTGTGTGTGTGTGTGTGTGTGTGTGTATGTTTTATATGATTTAACCTTGAGTATAATGATTTAATCCACTGAGTACTGTGCGACTAAGATGTCGTACTCAAGGGATAAGACGTCGTACTCAAGAGGTTTATAACGTCGTACTCAAGAGGTTATAACGTTGTACTCAAGTGGTTAAAAGTCTTACTCAGGAGGACGCCCACAGATGAAAGCTGAACTGCCACAGCACAAGGAAAAATTACAATAAATGTGAGCGAGAGAGACAGGGAGGAGGGAGGGAGGGAGGAGGGAGGAGGACGGAGGAGGGAGGGAGGAGGAGGAGGAGAGAGAGGAGGGAGGAGGAGAGGAGGAGGAGGGAGGGAGGGAGGAATTGAAGGCTCTCTCTTAAACTACAAAGACAACTGCACATTAACTCTTAAGTTTTGCCCAGTTATTAAAAGTGAGAGAGAGAGAGAGAGAGAGAGAGAGAGAGAGAGAATATATAAACATACCACTTGATACTAAAACACACACACACACACACACACACACACGAGGGTGATAAAGTGCTCAAGTATTAAGACAGCGATCAAAGTCTTCACTCAATAACACACCGACAAACTGCTCCCCCCCCCCCTCTCTTTATACCCACGTTTCTTGGGCTCTCATTATCCGTGGTGGCCGGGGCTTCCAACTGCCTGAGATGTGAGTCTGACGGAAACATCATTGAACTGAGTATTGGTGAGACAAGAGTGAGACAAAAAGTGAGACAAAGAGTGAGACAAAGAGTTATTAGTCTGGAAGATAAGTGGTGCACCAATAGACACGGGAAGTGGGTGGTAGTGGTGCTGGGGGGTAGTGGCGTAGGGAGGAGTGAGGGGGGTGGTGGGGCGGGGAGGTGTGTGTAGTGGTAGTAGAGGCAGTCGTAGATGTGAGTACTCTGTAACACACTGTAATACACTACGCACACTAATACACTATACGTACTAATACACTATAAACACTAATACACTGTACGTACTAATACACTATAAACACTAATACACTGTACGTACTAATACACTATACGTACTAATACACTATACACACTAATACACTATACACACTAATACACTATACGTACTAATACACTATACACTCTAATACACTATACGTACTAATACACTATACACACTAATACACTATACGTACTAATACACTATACACACTAATACACTATACGTACTAATACACTATACACACTAATACACTATACACACTAATACACAGAATGTATTATATTAACACTACCAGTAACAGACGAGCAGCCAGAAATAAACCAAATTATTGCAAGGATTAAATTGGAAATTGCAATTAGTGTTGAGAATAAAAAGGGTGTATGTGTGTTTGTCTGTATTATTGTTGTTTGTTATGTATTGTTTGTTTCATATAATACACATACACACACATATACACACACATATGCACACACACATACTCACACACATACGCACATACATACACAATCATACACACACATATATACATACTCACACACATACGCACACACATACACAATTATACACACACACATATACATACTCACACACATACACACACACACATACACAATCATACACACACACATACTCATACAAACCTAAATAAACTCACAAACTAACAAATAAACACAGACAAAAACAGACATACACATTCAAACAAACAAACTGAAAACAAACACATTAACAAAAACATACATCGTTAAACAAACAAACAAATTTACAACTACACAAACAGACATAACATAACAAATAAACTGAACTAACACAATATATTCAGCTCAACTCTAACAGTCATCTGACCAAATTTGACGGCGAGAATTTGGCGAATTCCTGGGTGACTAATTGGCGAATTTGGAGACGAAATATTGGCTATTTTGGGAATTAATTGGGAGAGGTTAACGTGGTTTGACCTCTCTCTCTCTCTCTCTCTCTCTCTCTCTACACACACACACACACACACACACACACACACACACACACACACACACACACACACACACACACACACACACACACACACACACACACACACACACACACACGAAGATTAAGTATTATAATGTGCAAATCTTTCCTCTCCTGCCGACCTCCACTTCCTTCCTCCTTCCCCATCCCACTTTCCCTTTCTCCCTCCGTCCCTCCCTTCCTTCCTCGTCATCTCCCTATCCTTTTCCCCTTTCACCTCTATCCTCCCTCCCTTCCCTGTATACCCCTCCCTCCCTCCCCTCCCCTTCCCCTCTCTGCCCCCTCCCCTTCCCCTCTCTGCCCCTCCCTTCCCTCTCTGCCCCCCTCCTTCCCTCTCTGCCCCCTCCCCTTCCCCTCTCTGCCCCCCTCCCCTTCCCCTCTCTGCCCCTCCCCTTCCCCTCTCTGCCCCTCCCCTTCCCTCTCCCCTCCCTTCCTCTCTGCCCCCTCCTTCCCTCTCTGCCCCCCCTCCCTTCCCCTCTCTGCCCCCCTCCCCCAGTTATATGGACAACAACAAAGTCATTCATTACACTACAGTACAGTACTGCCACAAATTACCACCACCACCACCACCACCACCGTATGTTACAGCTGCCTCATAATGACACCGTGGCGTCATCATAATGTATTGAATGACTTGCTAATGACAGGAGAGCAACACATTGGCGAGGAAAAGTCTGGCGAGCAACACACTGGCGAGGAAAAGTCTGGCGAGCAACAGACTTATTAACCAAAACTCTAAGACATTTTTAATTTTCAGACACAGATAACGTGTCTCTGATGCACTGTACAAGTCGGCCATTGAAAGAGATTAATGAAAAAACAACAACCAAAAAACAACAACTCTCGTCATTGGCCCAGGTGGGATGGAAGAAGACATCTCCTTCATTTTGATTGGTCGTTGATGACGTCATACAGGTGACGTCAACACCACCCCCCAATACAGTGGTGCCACATCTACACCTTGAATAATCTGGAGGGCCAAGTGTGTGGGTGAGAGTAATCTTAACCTAATATTTTCAAGCACGACCTGATTTAACCTCGAGGTGTAGGTTATTCCAGCAGGACATGACCAGTGCCAGGAGGAAGGTCAAGGCAGGTCATGGTTAACTGTGGCACCGTCGCCCCTGACACTGAGCTTCGTGAATGAAATATTACGATAGTATAATCTATGTCAACTACTACTACTATCACTTCTATTATTGTTATTACTACAACTACTACTACTACTACTACTAATACTACTCTTACTACTCCTACTTTTACTGCTACTACTAACACTGCTGCTGGAAATAGAGTGTGTTGGCTTGATCACTTTAGATACAGTGTGTTGCTGGAAATAGAGTGTGTTGAGTCGACCACTTTAGATAGAGTGTGTTGGGTCGACCACTTTAGATAGAGTGTGTTGGGTCGACCACTTTAGATAGAGTGTGTTGGGTCGACCACTTTAGATAGTGTGTGTTGGGTCGACCACTTTAGATAGAGTGTGTTGGGTCGACCACTTTAGATAGAGTGTGTTGGGTCGACCACTTTAGATAGAGTGTGTTGGGTCGACCACTTTAGATAGAGTGTGTTGGGTCGAAATCCTCACCTCCTTCAATTTCATTCCCTCGATAACACATCTCCCTTCTGAGGTTGGTCTCTTGATGTCTCGCTATGTTAACGAGTTGTGGAGGTGAAGAGAGAGAGAGAGAGAGAGAGCCAAAATACCCATGGATCAAATATTTAGTCAACATCCCTGTTGTCTCCCGTCTCAACACACACACACACACACACACACACACACACACACACACACACACACACTATTATTATTATCACTTTTATTAAACCTGTTATATCATTTTCACCACATGACGTAACGACAATGTCCAATATTAAACCCCCTCGTGACGCCATTTTTGATCTGAGACGTGACCCAGAATATGACGTCATATACCTCTTCCCTCATCCCTCCTGTCCATCCATCCTCCCTCCTCCTATTTCCCTCCCTCTTATCTCCCTCCCTCCTCCTACTCCCCAGGTGAGATAAGCAACACAGGTGAGGGAAAAGTCTCGCCAGCTTCTACTTTGTGACCATAAGCTGATTTGTTATACCTCTGTTATTGACGACTCTCTCTCCCTCTCTTTCTCTTTCTCTCTCACTATTTTCGTTTTTGTTATTTTACTTATTTTATTGACATTTATTGCCGTTTTCCCCTAATTTATTGCCTATTGTTGCTATTTTATCTCCATTTATCACACATTTCTCTCATTTATCACCTTTTATTTCCTATTTACCCCATTTATCGTCTTTTATTCCTATTACCCTTCCTTTATCGCTTCCTTGTTGTGTCCCTTCACTCGTTAAAGGTCCTGCTGGTCGTTAACGAGGTGATTCGCTCTACCTATTGGGTCGTTACTGGCGGTCCGGTTTATCTCACGCCTTGGTACTCCGTCCGTAGGTCTGTCCGTGTGTGTCTGTCCGTACGTGTTTCAGTTAGTATGTCCGTCCGTCTGTCCTTGAATGTTTTCGTTCGTGCGTCCGTTTCTCAACTTAAGAATGCTTAGGCTATGCTAGGCTAAGACTAGGACTAGAACTAGGACTAGAACTAGGGCTAGGGCTAGGGCTAGGACTAGGGCTAGGGCTAGGGCTAGGACTAGGGCTAGGGCTAGGACTAGGACTAGGGCTAGGAGGTGTGGTGAGAGGCAGGCACCAAGGTGATGGTCGCCACTTGACCTGCTCTTGTTCCTCACAGTCTGTCTCTTTAAACACTAAGAGAGAGAGAGAGAGAGTTCATTAAAGTGGAAAACACGAAGAAAAACCCCCCAAAATAAATAGAAACCTTATCAACATAAACACAAACAAACATAAGAAAAAGGCGAAATTTCAACACTCGGACCATATCACCTCCTCCTCCTCCTCCCTTCCTCCTCCCTCCTCCCTCCTCCCCCCTCTCTCCCTCCTCCTCCCTCCTCCCTCTATCACACAAACAGTTTAATATATATTTATTTCTATACCAAAGTGGATTTAAGCTTTTGTGAGTTACTGTACAGTGTGTTGGTCAAGGGCTTTGTGTCGGCCCCCGCTCGCTCACCAAACTTGTAAAAAAATAAATCCGGTAAAACCAATTGCAATATTCAACACAATGTTCATACAGACGGGGTAACCTTGTCTGTCAGAGGTCGTGTGTGTGTGTGTGTGTGTGTGTGTGTGTGTGTGTGTGTGTGTGTGTGTGTGTGTGTGTTGATAGTGAGTAAAGTCAAAACCATCATCCCAAAATTCATCTCGCAACCGTGATCATAAAACGTGTTAGGGAGAGAGAGAGAGAGAGAGAGAGAGAGAGCCTCACTGAACAATACTTGCTACACGCAATACTATACACCTCACCATCAAGGGCCACACCATAGCGCTGCGCCATAATAGGGTTGTTGGTGAAGCATATTGGTGCCGTCTATCACTCTTGAATGGTAGGGCTTTCCTCTCCCTCGAGATAGTGTGAGAGAGAGAGAGAGAGAGAGAGAGAGAGAGAGAGAGAGAGAGAGAGAGAGAGATCCGCAGATGGTCGTGGTCTTGATATAACATCAGATATTTGGAATTAAATGTTAACATGATGTATTGGGAGGAAGTTCCTGGCATCTTCTCGGACGGCTGGTCTTGAAATGGTTCCCGGGGAATTATTTAAGGGAAGGAGTGATGGGGGTAAGGCCTTTTACTTTGGTTAGGTTAGGTTAGGTTATGTTATGTTAGGTTAGGCTAGGTGAGGTTAAGATTGGGTAAGGAGAGAGAGAGAGAGGTCGACCTCCAAGTGGCCTCACAAGGAGGTAATGTATCCCAAACTCTCCCTCAGTCAATATGGTAAACTGTTGTACTTTACCTCTTGTGGGTGGTATTCTGAGGGCGGCACTAAACCAACCGCTCAAGCACTCACAATTTGAAGCACTCACAAGCCTTATAGTCAAGCACTCACTCACAAGTACTCACCTACTCTAACACCCACTCAAGCACTCACTGAAACACTCCCTTACAAGTACTCACTCACTCAAGCACTCACTCAAACACTCACTCAAACACTCACTCAAACACTCACTCAAACACTCCCTTACAAGTACTCACTCACTCAAACACTCACTCAAACACTCACTCAAACACTCCCTTACAAGTACTCACTCACTCAAACACTCACTCAAACACTCACTCAAACACTCACCTCTCACACCACAATACTACATAACATACAATACATTCTTCACCTTAGAACACATTACACTTCTATGAGAGGGAGAGAGAGAGAGAGAGAGAGAGAGAGAGAGAGAGAGAGAGAGAGAGAGTCTGTCTATGAAACTCTCTCTCTCTCTCTCTCTCTCTCTCTCTCATCTTCGTTATTTTCTCTATTCCCTCTTTCCACCACCCTCTTCCTTCTCTCTCTATACAATATATTCTTCACTACCTCTTTACTTCTCTTCTTTATTATTCCTATATCTCTTCATGCTTCATTTCACTTCCTCTTCCTCTCCTTTATTCTTCTCGTTCTTGCCGTTCTCTCTCTCTCTCTCTCTCTCTCTCTCTCTCTCTCTCTCTCTCTCTCAAAGGAAGACCTGGATCGATTTTTCTATTTGATCTTCAGTAAGACTCGGAAACTCATCCTGGAATCTCCCCTCACCGATCCTGTACTCAGTCACCCGTCTCTGTACTCAGTCACCCGTCTCTGTACTCAGTCACCCGTCTCTGTACTCAGTCACCCGTCTCTGTACTCAGTCACCCGTCTCTGTACTCAGTCATCCGTCTTTGTACTCAGTCACCCGTCTGTTGTGTCTGTACAAAAATAATAATAATAATAATAATAATAATAATAATAATAATGATAATAATAATAATAACACGAGCCTCGGTCACACTCTGGTGGGAAACAACTTTACTAATTCCGGGTTACGACCGTGTAAAGGTCAAGGTCACACACACACACACACACACACACACACACACACACACACACACACACACACACACACACACACACACACACACACCGGAAGATCACATCGACTAGTGCTGATCCTAAAAACTGTGTCTGTCTGTCTGTCTCTTATCTTTCTGTCTGTTTCTGTCTGTGTCTCTCTGCCTGTCTTGTCTGTTTCTCTCTAACTCTGTCTCTATCTCTATCTCTGAGTCTGTGTATATCTCTGTCTTTCCTCTCAGTCTACAGGAACGCGTGAGCCGCTTTAATATACAACGTAACAATGACAGCGGTGGGAAGCCATTGTTAAAAATGTCTCTCTCTCTCTCTCTCTCTCTCTCTCTCTCTTTAACTCTCCCTCTGTTTTCTGTCTCTTTGACCCACACTGATCCACACTGCTCCACACTGACCCACACTG
Organism: Homarus americanus; assembly: GCF_018991925.1. Lineage (NCBI taxonomy): Eukaryota > Metazoa > Arthropoda > Malacostraca > Decapoda > Nephropidae > Homarus > Homarus americanus. The sequence continues at coordinate 722,707 of NW_024756914.1, forward strand.
ACCCACACTGATCCACACTGACCCACACTGACCCACACTGATCCACATGAGACGCGAAATGTGTGAGACTCTGTTTCATATGGAGAAATAAATAGTTATGGTGACACTTGAGGTGACGTTTGAGGATAATCAGTCAAGTCGTTCTCGTGGGAGGAGAGAGAGAGAGAGAGAGAGAGAGAGAGAGAGAGAGAGAGAGAGAGAGAGAGAGAGAGAGATTCCACAAAGTCCTTATCACTGCTTTTGCTTTCCTTCTCCTTCCCTTCTCTTCTCCCTCTCATCTCCCATACTTCCCACTTCCTTCCCCCTCTTTCTCTATCCCCCTCTCCCCTCTCTCAATTATTAACTCTCTTCTTCCTTCACTCCCCTTCTTCTCACTCCTTCTCCTCCCTCAATCTTTCTATGCCTTCCCCGACCTTCCTCCACCTCCTCCTCAACCTTCCTTCTACTCCACTCTCCTCCTCCTCCTTCCCCAACCTTCCTTCACCAACCCCAACCTTCTTCCTCCTTCTTCCCAACGTTCTTCCTTCTCCAATATTTCTCCTCCTCCCCCAGCCTCCCCCCTCACCTCCCCCACCCTCCTCCAACTCTCCACCACACATCACAAACTAATTACCATAATGGAGTGAAGATAAAAAACTGACTTGGATGATGAAGACTTGGTAGGGGAGGGGGGGGGGGTAGGCTCTTGGGGGAGCCTCTTGGGGTGGGGACGGGGAGTCTGGGTGTAAGTCTGGGGGAGAACAAACTTGGGAAAGCTTCTTGGGGGATGATCAGCTATTGGGTGGCGGCATTGGGGGTAGTGTCCAGAGAGAGAGAGAGAGAGAGAGAGAGAGAGAGAGAGAGAGAGATAGCACCAGCCTTACACATCAACTCTCAACCTTCTTACATCATTGAGAACCTTCATTGTATCCCTCTCTCCCTCCCTTGTACTCCATCTCATTCTCTCTTAATTTTACACTGACTCATTCTTTTTTCTCCCGCTTTTCCCTTCTCTCATATCCATTTCATTCCCCTCCTCTCCCCTTTACTCTACAGTAACTCTCCCTCCCTTTCTTTCACTCTCTATCTCACTCTCGACTCCCTAAGAGATAGTGAATCTCTCAACAGCTTCCGTCTACTGCGTCTCTGAGAGTGACGTCTGTCCAACTTTTTTGAGATAATTTTCTTGTTACTTAACTATTTTTCTTGAGAGAGAGAGAGAGAGAGAGAGAGAGAGAGAGATTTATTTACATGGACCTATAAGACCGATATGGTTGGTGACCAGTCTTCCATGATGTAGAGGAGAGAGGGAGGAGGAGGGGGAGAAGAGGGGAGAGAGAAGGGAGGGAAGGTAGGGGTAACTTTCAAGTCCTCTTTCCTTTGGAACCTCGAGACCTTCCCTTTGAGAGAGTCATTGGGTAGTTCGTCACTGAGGTCGACCTTGAAGTGTGAGCACGTACATCACCCACTTAAGATGCCTTCAAGCGTTAAGTTGGTCGTATGGGAAGGAGGGAGGAAAAGGGAAAGAGGGAGGAAGAGGGAAGGAGGGGAGAGAGATGGGTTAGAGAAGGGAGGAAGGGATGAAAGATGGATTTAAGGGAAGACAGGAGGGTGGTAGGTAGAAGTAAGGAAGGAAGGGGCAGGCAAAGAGAGAGAGAGAGAGAGAGAGAGAGAGAGAGAGAGAGAGAGAGAGAGAGAAGACCACACTTCAATAAGCTACACTACTCCTCTACTCACAACTGACCCTTTGAAGTATAACTTTACGCTTACTTGTCCTCTCCCAACTACCTCTACCTCCTCTCCTCACTCCCTGACGCTAAGATGACCTCTCCAAGCTGCCTTTATTTCCACCCCAGTCTCCCTGCCACTAATGCGACCTTCAAACCTCAGTCTGCTTCAGCTTACTCCAATCTGCTGAGCTTAAGATACATTTTTGAGTTAATATACTGTACATTCTGCACTTTGTAGTCCACGACGCTTATCTGACATTATATAGTGAGACAGAGAGAGAGAGAGTATGGCCCTGGGTGGCGCGAGAGAAACCCTAGGGGACAACACTCTCACCCTTACCCCCACCCTCACCCTCACCTCCAACACCCTTACTCTCACCCTAATAATCTCGCTCCTTACCCCCAACACTCTCACCCCCAACACAAAGTTAACACTGAACGTAAATAAGTTCCCTGCTACGCCATAACACTCTTTAGCACGCCTTAACTTGATGGTAGTAATGGAGACAGTTGATTATAGAACACTCATAAGATGTTGTTTTGATCCTCCAAGTAATCGTGCTCCTGCCGCGCCACAACACACCATCATGTACTTCCATCTTGTTAAGGCTTCCTGGTCATTTACCTCTCACTTATTTCTGCCCAAAAACTCTAGATTTTAATACCAGAAAACAATTAATACTAATCTACTTTGAGATTTTGTTGTTATATACCAAAATATCAAGTTTGGTTAAAATTTATTTATATTTATTCAAGTTATGACGTTTTTAGAGTCCTGGTGATGTTAGACAAATACACAGAGAACATATAATACCTTCTTTTAGGACGAAAAACACGGAATAAATAAGAATAAACATTGGAATATTATCGTCAAGAAAAATAAATAAACAGTAAACGATATCCAACAAAAAACCTTACAGAGTCAACAAACAATAAAGAATTAAAAGCTAAACAAAAAATTACAATAAAAAGTGTAAACATCAAGTAACACGTAATGAATATACAAAAAATGGGTGTCAGTGCCGCCAAAACGAAAGAATACCAGAAATAAAAAAATAACAGAAAACGGAATCCAAAACGAGTGAAAGAAAACAAGTTTTTTGAATGATAAACTAAAGTAAAAATGAAGAAACATGGCACCAGCAACAACCACAAAAAATAGACGGCTCTGGAGGGTAGACGGGAGGTGGCAGCCTGGACAATGGGCGTCAGGGAGAGGTGAGAGGTAATGCGGGTTATGGATGGTGGAAGAGCGAGGGAGAGGGAGGGACAGAGAGGAAGAGGGAGGGAAAGGCGAGGCGTGAGTTAAGGTTGGAGGAGAGTTCAGGGAGGGAAAAGGTGGGAGGGAGATGGGAAAGGGGAAGGGGAGGAGGCAGGGGACAGGTAGGAGAATGGGAAAGAGTGACAGTGACAGTAAGGAGATAAATATGACTCTCTCTCTCTCCTCCGATTTCTGTCTATTTATCTCACTATCTCTCACAAGACGTACGTACCTTGAGAGCGTTGATCGTGAGTCATACATATCTTATCACCTTAGGCAATTCGTGTCCCTTATCTATTTCCTTCACTCCTTCAATTCCTTCCGCCCCGCCTTCCTTCTTTCTTTCATTTCATTCTTCTTTCCCTCTCTCTTTTCATTCCCCCCTCCATCTTTTATTCCATTATCCATACTTCCTTGCCCCATTCCATTTATCCATCCTTCCATCCTTCCCTCCCAATCTCCCTATCTCTCTCCTTTCATTCCTGTCTTCCTCCTACTCTCCTTCCTTCCCTTCATCCCTCCTTTACTAATTCATAAATAAACTACACACAAAGAATCCAGGGATTATCGCAGACCCTATTTTGTATTCAGTATCGCCCAAAATACTTTTACTTAATAAGAGTCGCAAAAAAATATGAGTTCACAATCATTATAAGAATATATTTACACACAAAATAATATTCAGTATAACGGCGACGAAAACTATTCATAAATAGTCACATGGGAAAAATATTCACATAACAAGTATTGCGATATATATCTTGGCATAATAACAAGCGTGAAAAATATTGACACTATACTGGTACAGTCATTACTTGAGGCGGCCCTGTGTGTTGGCCTGGGGACTATTGGCAAAACTGCGAGCGGATCCTAGAGATTGTTGGCAACACTGTCGACCACACAAGTCGGGGGGAAAAAATTGCAGAAAAAAATAAGGAATAGATTATTTTGGTGGTTGTACAGTAATAGTTTGCTATGGAATCTGAGATCTTTGAAGTGAGTACTGAGAGAAGGACGGCCATATTAACACTAGGACTGAGTTTAGTACTGTCTGTCTGTCTGTCTGTCTGTCCATTTTTCTGTTTTTCAATGCTCTGTCTTTCTCTGTGTCTAGTCTGTTTTCTGTCTATTTATCTGTTTGTTTGTGTCCTTCTTTTGGTCTCTCCTTCCCTCTCATCCTCCATTTACCTTCATCTTTTTCTCTTGTCCTCTCTCTCTCTCAACCTATATCTCTCCCCCATTCTCATTCTTCATCCTAGATTCTCACAAAATTCCAACATAAATTTTTCTCCATTACTAAACATTAAACTTACTTCTCGACTAACTCACCACAAAATAAATAAGGCGGCTAAATCATACTGAGACTCTACTTTAGTGAGATAACTTCCCTCTTGCTTATGAGAGACATTATCAAACTGTATTGTTTAAGATATAACTGAATCATTCGAGAAGTATGGTGACTATCGTGCTCTGAGCCTGTACCGTGTGTGTGTGTGTGTGTGTCAGGCGGCCATATTTACGTGTGTGTGTGTAAACAGAGATAACAAGGTTGGTTCCCGCCTCTACCTGTGCGACAACATTTACCACACCTGCTGCCAGTGTCACACTACACCTGCTGTCACTGTCACACAACAAGCCTCGAACCAACTGAATTACCACCTGACAAAATAGCGTAACCTAACCCAACCAAACCTAACCAAACCATCCTAACCTAACCAAACCAACTTAAACTACTGGCAGACTACGGTATAATTATTCAGGAAAAAATTCTACAAACCTTCGAAAATTTGTCCTCATCTGCCCCTCTTCCTCGTCCACCTTCCATCACCTTGACCCCGCCCTCCCCGCCCCGCCTAGCCCTCCCCGCCCCGCCTAGCCCTCCCCTCACCTCGCCCTCCCCTCACCTCGCCCTCCCCTCACTCCTTCATAATTAGGCAGGCCAATTTAACCATAATTTAGGATGATAATAATGATCATCAAATTTTACCTTGATATTTCTTAGTAATTATTAGCGCCTCTCTCAGTCATATACCTGAGAAATATTACATCGCATAGTTTATATAGTCTCTCTATCTCTCTACTATCTCTCTTTCTCTCTCTCTGGCCTCTCTCTCTCATTGAAATCCTCTCCTTTCCTCTCTCTGTCTCCCTTTTCCCTTTCCTCGCTCTCTCCTCTCCCCCCCTTCCCTCTCCTCCTACTCTCCTCCCTCCCCTCCCACACAGTATTGTCTACCCTGGTGTTAGAGGTTGACCTCGAGGCGCGGCAGGTCGTCCTTGTACCAAGACTTATGCCTCAATTATCTCACCACTGCCTTCATTGCTCACTGTTTATGTCTCACTGCTAATATTGCTCCCTGTTGTCTCTTTCTCTTTTATTCTCTCTCTCCATCTCTTTCTTTATTAAAAACTTGTTTATATCCTCTCTCTTTCTCTCTTTCTTTCTCTCTCTCATTCTCTCTTTATCACACACGTCTCTCTCTCTCTCTCTCTCTCTCTCTCTCTCTCTCTCTCTCTCTCTCTCTGTTACAAGGAGAGCCAACACGATGTTTTCTTCCCAGAAGGAACAAGAAACGTCTTCTTCTTAACCCCGAGAGTAAAATTACCTGTATTAAAACTTTCTCCTCGTCCTGGGAAAAAAAAGTAACCTGAGGTCTCTGAGTAAGTGTGTTAGTGTGTGAGCAAGTGTGTGAGGTACTGTGTTAGTGTGTGAGTGTATGGGTGAGTATGTAAGTGTGTGAGCAAGTGTGTGAGCAAGTGTGTGAGTGTGTGATTCCAGGATAAACATACACTGAAAATGAGACTATCCACATCCCGCCATCTTGGATAGTTGGATAAAGTGGATAAGAATACATATTCAAGTGGATAATGTCACAGCCGGGCCGCCCCACCAACAGCTGAACTCTCCTCCAGCCGACACAAAGCTTGAAAGCCGGTCTTACTACTGAAGCTTATTTACGCTTTCATCTCATAAACTGAAAGATGGTGTCACAATACTGATGGTAGTGGAGGAGGAGGAGGAGGGAGGGGGGGAGGGGGGGCTCTACTTATCTATTAAATAATCTCTCCCTCTGTGTCTATCTGTCTCTCATTCTCTCTCTCTATTTCTCTCACACACACACACACACACACACACACACTCTCTCTATTTCTCCCTCTCCCTCTTCTGCTATCCACCTCTCTCTCTCTCTCTCTCTCTCTCTCTCAAGTTAGCACGAACTAAACCTCCCCACAGCATGAAACACCAACCACCCACTCCCAATGGCCATCGAATAGTTCTGGCCTAACAACACCACCCAGCGTGAACGAAACCTTTAGCCTCGTGACGAAACATTAAGAGACAGCAGGCGGCCTCAGTTATATTGGCTATTTGTCTTATTTCATCGTTGTGTCTAGCTATAACACGAGTAATATTTCAGGCGTTTTCGGTCTGCTTTGTAAAATAGACTTTTTTTCATTACGGCTGAGTTCTGTAGACACACATAGAGACATACAGGCAGTCACATAGATATACACATACGCAGACGCGGACATACACAGATACACACACACACAGATATATACAGACATTGATACACTTACATATAGACACACGAACCCACACAGACACAAGCAGACAGACAGACAGACAGACAGACAGACAGAAAACTCAATAGCTAAGATATCGTAATAATTATAGCAGGAGACATTAACAAAGAGAGAGAGAGAGAGAGAGAGAGAGACTTCTTTCGCTTTATCGACACACGCAACTAATTGAAACTATTAACCGCAATTAAATGTTAAGAAAACCCAATTAAACAAGGGATGGAATTTTTACACTTTAATCGGCACACAAGCTACTTCCCCCCCCCTACCTCCACCACTTCCCCCTATCCACCCTCTCCCCTCTCTCCTCCCGATCCCTACCCCCTCACCCCCTACCTCCACCACTTCCCCCTATCCACCCTCTCCCCATCCCCACCTCTCCCACCATCCACCTACTTCCCAATCCCCAGCTACACAGGGAATATATTTGTTAAACACTCTTTATACTCTAACTCCCCAGCAAGGACAATAACAAGACGACAAAGATGGATAAGGAATGTGTTTGTGAGAGAGAGAGTATGACAGGCAAGCAATACTCCCGCCTCCCTCACTAGTTTAAGGTCAACGAGGATGTTCTAGTCCTCTCTCTCTCTCTCTCTCTCTCTCTCTCTCTCATTATATAAGTCAGTTAATCAGTCAGACAGTCAGTCATACAACCAGTCAATGAGTCAGACAGAACAGGTATTCATAGAGCTGGTAGACGCAGCAGAACGAACATCAGTACTCAGACTCGCGCGGTCCCCAGCAGTCGCGTGAAACTCTACGGTGCCAGCCAGCCACGTTTAACTACCAGAGCTGGATAAATAGTCTCTCTCTCTCTCTCTCTCTCTCTCTCTCTCTCTCTCTCTCTCTCTCTCTCTCTCGCTCTCTCTCTCTCTCTCTCTCAATCATTATATAAGTCAGTTAATCTGATAATCAGACAGTCAGTCGCCACAACCAGTCAATGAGTCAGACAGAACAGGTATTCATAGAGCTGGTAGACGCAGCAGGGCGAACATCAGTTCTCCAGACCCGCCTTGGTCACCAGCAGCCGCGTGAGGCTTTCTACAGTGCCAGCCAATACGTTTAACTACCAGAGCTGGATAAATAGTCTCTCTCTCTCTCTCTCTCTCTCTCTCTCTCTCTCTCTCTCTCTCTCTCTCGCTCTCTCTCTTTTCTTCTGTGTTTGTGTGTCTGTCTCAGCAAACACAGCCTCTCCTCCTTCCACTGTAGCCAGATTGACCGTCCTCCACCCTCCAAGTATAGCCACCTCAGCATCACACCTTCAATCCCTCGATTATAACTAATTCCCATGTGACGACGACCTATGAGAGAGAGCAATGTTAACCTTCGTCTAGCATTTCTCCTCAACTCCACTTAATAACATGCTAATGGAAACTTCATCAGACGAACCCCTCGCCCGTCTCCTTCCTGCAAAGGCTGATCTTTCTAGACACGAAGTAATATTACGTGGCGTATCGAAGAAAGGGGGGGTAGCGAGGAAGGGAGGAGGGAGAGAGGGAGGAGGGAGGGAGGAGGGAGGGAGGAGGGAGGAGAGGAGGAGGAGGGAGGGAGGAGGAGGTACTTTCAATGTGGGAGCAGCAATAAGGAAGTATGCCAACCATTATATCCGTTTCATTTACTGATATTGACCCTTACAATCAATATTTCCTCCCACACTCTCCCACACCCTCCCAAACTCTTCAATTCCTGTTTCCTTCTCTCTTTACCTCCCTCATTTCCTGTTTCACTCCCTTCGACCCATCCCTTCCTCCCTCTCTCCCTCCCTTCCTCCCTACCCTTCCACCTGGTGACATCAAACAAGCTTATGATCTAGTTAGTGGTGCTCACACGACAACAGATACTGAGGCTGTTAGATGTGTGGACAGACAGACAGAGAGGCAGACAGACAGACAGATAGACAGACAGACAGACATAAAGAGAGACAGACAGGCAGAGAGACAGACAGACAGACAGATAGAAAGACAGACATAAAGAGAGACAGACAGACAGAAAGAGAGAGAGATTGTATTGACAGACTCGAACAATGAACCACATCCAGCCATCTTTTGTCTTCTTTATGGACGCTGGTCGTACTGTACCGTATACAGGTCGTACCGTACACAGGTCGTATCGTACACAGGTCGTACCATACACAGGTCGTAACGTACACAGGTCGTATCGTACACAGGTCGTACCGTACACAGGTCGTAACGTACACAGGTCGTATCGTACACAGGTCGTACCGTACACAGGTCGTACCGTACACAGGTGGTATCGTACACAAAATTCATACTATACAAATCAAAATTATCTTTAATATCTGCACGAAACTGATGATATAGTCATATAACTTGTACATAACTGAAGTCCCTCTCACTCTCTCTTTCTATCTTACTCTCAATCTCATTCTCTCTCTCTCACACTGTGCCTCTCCCCCCCTTCTCTCTCTCACACTGTGCCTCTCCCCCCCCTTTCTCTCTCACACTGTGCCTCTCCCCTTCTCTCTCTCACACTGTACCTCCCCTTCTCTCTCTCATACTGTGCCCCCCCTCTCTCTCTCTCACACTGTCCCCCCTTCTCTCTCTCACACTGTGCCTCCCCCTCTCTCTCTTCCTCACCTGGGCATCAACCCTCCCAATAAAAGATAGATTTAATGAATTCCCTGAACACCCCGGGTAAGGCATAAGTTATTTACTAGGTGGAGTGACAGACTAACAGACAGACAGACAGACAGACAGACAGACAGGCGGATAGTCAGACAGACAGGCGGATAGTCAGACAGACAGGCGGATAGTCAGACAGACAGGCGGATAGTCAGACAGACAGGCGGATAGTCAGACAGACAGACAGACAGACAGACAGACAGACAGACAGACAGACAGACAGACAAGGGTGGTCTAGTACACACACACACACACACACACACACACACACACACACACTGTGACCCACATTCAGTATAGTACACGAACTAGACCTATGTATGTATGTATGTATGTATGTATGTATGTATTATGTGTGTGTGTGTATGTGTGGATGTATGTATGTTTATGTATCCTACGTACAAATTTACACATTAAGCTAAGTATTATATGTGCATTAGTCTGTGTCAAGAAGCCACTAACATACTCTTGTTGACATAAACAACAATTAGTCTCCTCAAAATGCCTTCAGCTGCGTGTTAGTAAGATCAATAGCTAAGACACAGTGACATTTTGGTGACCTGACCGCCTGCCCAAGGTCAAAGGTGAGAGGTCGACTGTTTTGGTATTCAGAGTTATGTCATATTTTTACCTATGACCTCCCCTCCTCCTCCTCCTCACCCCCCCCACATCCCCTCCTCACCCCCCACATCCCCTCCTCCCACCCCCACATCCCCTCCTCCTCCTCACCCCCACATCCCCTCCTCCTCCCTCACCCCCACATCCCCTCCTCCCTCCCTCACCCCCCCCACATCCCCTCTCCTTCTCACCCCACCACATCCCCTCCTCCTCCCTCACCCCACCATCCCCTTCCTCTCCTCGCCTCTACCGCCCTTCGTCTCCCCACCCCCACCCCTCCCCGCTACTCACCCCCCATCCCCGTCCCTACAGACCCCTTCACCCCCCCACTCCTATCCGACTCAATTCTTTCCCACTTCTGCAGGAGATTACTGTGTGTGTGTATGTGTGTGTGTGTGTGTGTGTGTGTGTGTGTGTGTGTGTGTGTGTGTGTATGTGTGTGTGTGTGTGTGTGTGTGTGTGTGTGTGTGTGTGTGTGTGTGTGTGTGTGTGTGTGTGTGTGTGTGTGTGTGTGTGTGTGTGTGTGTGTGTGTTCTCTAGGTTAACCTTGTAACTATAGTTTCACTGAACTAATATTCCATATTATGTTATTATTGGGAAACTTTTGGCACTATTTTACTTATGTGGTGGAGGTGGTAGAGGGGGTGGTGTGGTGGAGGTTGGTATGGTGGTGGTGTCTTGGTAGGAGTGGTATTGGGAAAGGTGATAATGGAGGTGGTGTGGTGATGGTGGTTGTGGTGGTGTGGTGATGGTGGTAGATCAACTCACTAGTGGTGCCCAACGGTACACTGACAGCAGTGGATCAACTCACTAGTGGTGCCCAACAGTACACTGACAACGGTGGATCAACTCACTAGTGGTGCCCAACAGTACACTGACAACAGTGGATCAACTCACTAGTGGTGCCCAACAGTACACTGACAACAGTGGATCAACTCACTAGTGGTGCCCAACAGTACACTGACAACAGTGGATCAACTCACTTGTGATGCCCAACAGTACACTGACAACAGTGGATAACTCACTTGTATGATGCCCAACGGTACACTGACAGCAGTGGATCCAGCTCACTAGTGGTGCCCAACAGTACACACTGACAACAGTGGATCAACTCACTTGTGATGCCCAACAGTACACACTGACAACAGTGGATCAACTCACTTGTGATGCCCAACGGTACACTGACAACAGTGGATCAACTCACTAGTGATGCCCAACGGTACACTGACAACAGTGGATCAACTCACTTGTGATGCCCAACAGTACACTGACAACAGTGGATCAACTCACTTGTGATGCCCAACGGTACACTGACAGCAGTGGATCAACTCACTAGTGGTGCCCAACAGTACACTGACAACAGTGGATCAACTCACTTGTGATGCCCAACGGTACACTGACAGCAGTGGATCAACTCACTAGTGGTGCCCAACGGTACACTGACAACAGTGGATCAACTCACTAGTGGTGCCCAACAGTACACTGACAACAGTGGATCAACTCACTAGTGGTGCCCAACGGTACTGACAACAGTGGATCAACTCACTAGTGGTGCCCAACGAATACACTGACAACAGTGGATCTGGCTCACTATTGGTGCTTAACAGTACACTGACAGCAGTGGATCCAACTCACCTAGTGGTGCCCAACAGTACACTGACAACAGTGGATCAACTCACACTAGTGGTGCCCAACAGTACACTGACAACAGTGGATCCAACTCACTAGTGATGCCCAACGGTACACACTGACAACAGTGGATCAACTCACTAGTGGTGCCCAACAGTACACTGACAACAGTGGATCAACTCACTAGTGGTGCCCAACAGTACACTGACAACAGTGGATCAACAGCACCACTAGTAGTGCCCAACAGTACTGACAACAGTGGATCAACTCACTAGTGGTGCCCAACAGTACACTGACAACAGTGGATCAACTCACTAGTGGTGCCCAACAGTACACTGACAACAGTGGATCAACTCACTAGTGGTGCCCAACAGTACACTGACAACAGTGGATCAACTCACTAGTGGTGCCCAAGGAAGTATTAAAGAGATTGTATGTGTGTGTACGTATGTAAGAATGCGTGTGTCTACACGTAACCATCCCTCACACGGACAATATATCCATCAGTCAGGTCAGCAGAGACACCATTACACCACTAAACATCATTTACAATAAACACATCATAACATAAAGTCAACATCAGGTGTGTTGGGTTACCTGTTAAGTAGTGTATGTTGTGACTGCCAGGGGTACGAGTAACGAGGCTGTTTCCCTCTTCCTTCTTCACTACTTGATTCGTAAATAAATGAATTTTGTTAATCGACAAGTTCCTCCGTTATTTCAGAGGGGTTTTTTCCCCCTTCGTTAATTGTCTGTCTGTCAGAATATCAATAGTTCACGACACGATTGTTCAATTTAACACACGAATACAAATACTTTAAATTCTGATGAGTCTTTCTCTCAGATGGTTAGTTCTGAGGTAAACAGCTGATTCGTTTGTAGACAGGTAGTTCTACGATAGTTGGCTTAGTTTTGTGGCAGCTGGTAACTTCTTAATTAGTCTTCCTATGGTCATATTTACCGTTTGGTTCTTAATGTGGTTCTTGGACCGTGTGAAATAATACAAGAACCAG